>NC_081358.1:48096687-48402598 GCF_030684315.1 Stegostoma tigrinum
ACCTAGTGAACATCTGCTGAAATTCCTCGACGGCAAGTATATCTTTTCTTAAATAAGGTGACAAAAACTGCATTGAACAGCTGCACAGTACTCCAGGTGTGGTCTCGCTAAGGTCCTAATGGCTACAGTAAGACATCCTCCTTACTTTTGATCTCAAATCATCTTGCAATGATGGACAATAAATCATTTGCCTTCCTAATTTCTTGTTGCACTTGCCTGTTTACTCAGTCTACTTACACAGGCAAGGATACACAGATCCATTTTGAACATAGATATTTCTCAATCACTATTTAAATATTACATTTCCTTTCCATTTACCACACTAAAGTGTTTACTTCACATTTAGCCACATTATACTGCATCAGTCTTGTGTTTGTCCACTGCAAATGTTGTATTTGGTTCCTTTATCTAGGTTATTTATATATGGTATGAATGGCTGGGGCCCAAGCACTAATCCTAGTCATACCAGACTAGTCACTGTCTGTTACTTGGAAAAAGACCCATTTATTCCTAGTCTCTGTTTCCTCTCTGCTAGCCAATTCTGAATCCATGCCTGTATGTTACCCCCAGGCCATCTGCTTTCACTTTGCCTCATTATCTCTGACCTAATCAAATTCATACATGCTTTAACAATTAAATTAACCTTACCAAAATCCAAATACACCACATTCACTGGTTCTCCCTTATCTGTTCTATTAGTTAAATTCACAAAAGAAAATCTGCAGTAGATTTGTTAAACATGATTTGCCTTTCACTAAGACATACTAGAATTGTCTAATTTGTTAATGCCTTCCAAATGGTCTACTATCACATTTTTTTGTAATAGACTTTAGTCTTTTCCCCACCACTGCTGTTAGGCTGAGTAGTCTGTGATTCTTTGTATTTTATTACCCCCTCCCCTTTTAAACAGTGGGGTTACAGTTGCCAGCCTCCAATCTATAGGAACTGTTCCAACATAGGACATTTAAGCAACTCTTGGATAAGCACATGGATGATAGTAAAATGAAGAGTATGCAGGTTAGTTTGATCTTGGAGTAGGATAATAGGTTGGCACAACATCATGGGGTGAAGGGCCTATGCAGTGCTGTACTGTTTTATGTTCTATATCCCATGTTCTGTATTTGGGAATTTGGAAGACGACCATCCAATATTACCAGGACCACTTCCTTTACTAATCTGAGATGTGGATTGTCAGGCCTTTAACCCTATTAATTTTCTCAGCACCATTTTCTTCCGAATACTAATTGCCTTCCGTTCTACCTTTTCAGTGGACACTTAGTTCCCCAACATTCCTAGGATGTTATTCAGGGAAGTGTTCTTTTGTGTAGGCAGAATCAAAGTATGAATTCAATTCTTCAGCTATTTCTTTGTCCCCTGTTTTAATTTCTCCAGTTTCTGAGTGTAAGGAACCTATATTTGCCTTTCCTAATCTGTATCTTCTTCACATATGTATAGAGGTACTTCCAGTTACTTTCTATGTTCCCAACAATTTTATTCTATTTTCCCCTCTTGATCAAACTATTTGTCCTTTTTGCTGAATTCTAAAATGGTCTCAATCCTCAGGCTTGCTTCTTAGTCTGGCAATGTTACATGTCTCCTCTTTGAATCTAATACTCTCTCTAATTTCTTTTGTAGGCTATGGTTGAGCCAACATTCCTCTTATTTTTATGCCATACAGGAATGCATAATTGTTGCAATTTACATACACACTCATTCAAGATGAATCATTGCTTATTCACCATCAACTCTTTCTGTAAGATTCCCTAATTCATGTCTCATATCCTTGTATTGTCCTTTATTTAGATTCAGGAACTGAGTTTCGGATTTGACTACTTCACCCTCCATCTTAATGAAAAATTTTATCGTATCATAATAGGGAGCTGGTACAACAACATTGTTAATTAATCTTTTCTCATTGCACAGTACCCAATTTAGAATAGCCTGTTCACTAGTTTTTCCCTCATTATATTGTTTCAAAAAAAAATCACACGCACACTACAGGAAATCCTGCTTCCACAAAATCATTGCTAATTTGGTTTGTCCAATCAAAAGTGAATTAATGTCACTCATGATTACAGTTCTAGCCTTATTCTGAATCTCTGATTTCTTGTTTAATACCTTCACTTACATCTCCACTTCTGATTAAGGGCCTATAGATAACCCCCAACAACACTTGTCCAAGTTCATTTAATCCCAGAAGCTTCCTTCCTCCCTGAATAACATCTGTGAATGTCTCTTATTTTATCCTGTTTCAGGTGCAGTTCAAAGATCGCATCCATTTGCCCCATAAAAAAATGTTAATTGGGGAGGGTAGATTGGCACTCTGCATTGAACACAGTCATAACATCATGTAACACAGAAGTAATCGATAACACAGTGTGGAGCTGGAGGAACACAGCGGGCCAGGCAGTATCAGAGGAGCTGGAAAGTTGTAGGTTTGGGTCAGGACCCTTCTTCAGAAAGGGGGGAGGGGGTAGGGAGCTCTGAAATAAATAGAGAGAGGAGGGATGGGTCTGTGGAAGGTAGGTGGGATGGTGATAGGTGACTGC
This sequence comes from Stegostoma tigrinum, assembly GCF_030684315.1. NCBI lineage: Eukaryota > Metazoa > Chordata > Chondrichthyes > Orectolobiformes > Stegostomatidae > Stegostoma > Stegostoma tigrinum. The sequence goes on from NC_081358.1 coordinate 48,099,237, forward strand.
AGGTAGGCAGGGGGGTGGATTTGTCATTGAGGTGGGAGGAGCAGGTAGGTGGGTGTTTGATGACGGTGTCCGTGGAGGGGACTGGTTGGGCCTGTGGGAGAGGAAGAAGCAGAGAGCTTTTAGGTCATCTGCGTGGGGAATGCAAGTGTACTGGGATTAGATTCCCATCGTGAAGGTGTGGTGTTGGGGGCCAGGGAATTGGGAAGCCTTAGTTGGGGGCCAGAGAATTGGGAAGCCTTCGTGGAGGTGGAGGGCGTGAGTGGTGTCCCGGATGTAGGTGGAGAGTTCTGAAGAAGGGTCCTGACCCGAAAAGTCAATTTTCCTGCATCGAATATAAGGCATTCAATTGAAGACCTCTTCTTGTTGGGAATAGTTATTGCCTGCTGCTTGTGGACACAAATATTATTTGCTGCTTATTTTTCAATGTCATCTAGCTCTTATACAATATTACAATATGTAAACAATGTTAGTAATGCAGCTATGCACAGAAAGAAGGTCTGTTTTTGAATAGTACTGAACAGTTGTTAAATAAATTGTGAACAGCGCAATAGTCAGGAATATTTCTATGTGTATCTCCATTTTCCAATCATAACTTTACATATCTCTGAGAATGTTCAAGAATTGTACACTGTATTGCTGGAAATGAATACAATAGATGGCCTAGCATCAAAAACTCTTGTGAAAAGCTCTCACTGACTGAGCCAAGCTGCTTTAAGTGCTTAATAATGTGTCTCCTGGAACTGAAGCAATTGTATCAACTATTTGGTTCTCTAGTAACTGGAATGTGTCAGGTTAATGCTTCATATATTTGTTGACCTCAGTGTCTTATTCCGAGGCAGCTAGAAATGTTGCTTTCAGACAGACCTGTTTCTTCTTCTGTGCTGGAAGATTGCAGCTAATGGACTACTTCATAAGTCAGAAGGGTGCCTGGGGTTTGTTAGATTCCCAGTGCTCCATAAATTCACTTTATGCAGTAAACTTAAATATTCAGTTCCATCAGAAATCAGATTTATATCGCAGTGTCACTCAGAAATATGAGAGATGTTCCTGCATGAGATCAGGGTCTTCTACACTCCCTGAGTTTATAAATGAACTTGTCAATGATCCTGGGATTATGGTACCTGACCACACAGAGTAGCACACACTTCAATAGTCCAAGTGCATGCAAACTGCTTGATCCCCATGAATATTGTCCTCATTATCACACATGAGTTGATCAAGCCATTACAACAAGGTTAGCTGCAAAAAAGAGACTTTTTTTTTATTTTGCCAAATAACAGGCACCCCTCAGGTCTTTTGGCTTTCACTGACAGAAGAAAACAATTGACAACAACAAAAAGTGGGTTTTCGTCTTCATCCACTCTTGACAGTGGAGTTTGTTTTTAAATTTTGCCTCTGAAGGTGCTCTCTCATGTTAAATGTAGTTTCATGCGTGGGCTTGCTCTCCTCTGGTACTTTATCCCTTTTCCACTTCATGGACACTAGACCCAACTGCCAACGCCAGTCCACTTAACATCCTTCTAAAGGTTAAAGTATGGGCGTCCAGTTGTTGCTCTTGAAATAGCAGTGAGGGTCTTTGCCTTCCACTGTTTCTCAAAGCTAGAGTGGCTGTTGTCAAGGTAACCTAGCCGCATGCGTGCTCAAAAGGGACCATTGGAGGTTGCTACAAAAACATTTTTTTGGTAAAAGATCATGGATGAATGGGTTCAGAATGTCACCTACCCAACTCAGCTGCCACCCTGCACCAGGATCATGCTACCAGGAAGGATTGAACAATCCAATTCCATCAGCCACAGATTGACATAAACTGATTAGCAAACCAAGACTAAAGCTCACTTTTAAAGAAGTGATTTAAATGCCTTTAAGCCTAATGCCATAAAATTCCAACTGTAGCTTTGCTCAGATAAAGTAATAATGTCTTTTGAATCAGAAGGCCTAGGTTTTAGATACTAGTGCATACTAGCTGAAATGGGCATCAAGCCCAGAAATGGGCAAAAATCCTCTTTCGAATTACTGAGTTCCATTGGGATTTACTGAGGATGCACGAAGCAGAGATCTGGAGATGGGTCAAGACCAACCAACATGTAAGGGCTATACACGATCCCGATGCAGGAGAATGGCAGAAATGGAAGCATAGAGCTGGATCCAAGTGAATCTGAGATCTGTCAAATTAGCTGCCCACATCCAGCAGCCCTTTCCAGTTCTACCCATTCAGAGCCATACCATAATTGCTGACCACAAGCAAGTCATTTTTAAATGTTTGTAAATAAACAGCTCCCTGCAAATTGTTTTGAATCATTTGGTAGCAGTAATTTACAGATATTGAGCAACCACAATCTTCAGAGATTATCAAAATGGAAATTGTTTTAGACAGATTTGAGCTCTTGAGAGTTTGTTTGACTCAGTGTGATGGAAAACCAATCCGATTTAAGCCCAAGCATTCATTAATTTGACACCATTGAACTGCCTATTACACAGCAGCTCACCACCTCTGGGTTGGCTTGGTATTGGGCAGATTGGAAGTCAATCTGTTGGAGGAGGAGCATGTGAAAGGAAGTTCATGGTAAATGCAGCCTGAAGGTCACCTGCTGTTTGTGACCCCGTCAAAATCTTTTTTGCTTATAACCTTAGGCCTTGTTTGTCTTTGCTGTCTAGTTGTCGGAGAGGACCCACACTCATACATACCTGATTCAGGCAAATACCTGGGCCATGGGGCATAAACTTTAGAAAATATATCAGTGGAGAAGCAGCAGGGCAATGATGTTCTTCACAGATACTTAGCACTGTTACAAACTTCATACTTGTGAAGCAGGTCAAGTTAAAATGGACCCTTTTAGCTCTCCTTTTTGAATAATGTTAAATGAAGTACATATCAAAAGTCTACATATACCTATCGAAATTTACAACCAAAATGAAGATGTACACTGAATAATTTAAAACCATATATGTCACGTGGAACTAATATTACTCAACCAGCTTTTCTCTGCTCAAGAGTTATTGATTCTGCCATCATTTGAATGTTTATTCTTTTAAATAAATCACTGCATTCATAAATTTATCAAAATTCAATAAACAATGCAATTGAAGAATCATCTATCATTCATTTAAGACCCTTATCAAAATGGCACTGAATTCAATAACCTTAGCTCCCTGAAAGCGGTGGATAATTTTGTCATCTGGAAAACCAATTGATGTCTTTGGAGGTTACTGCTGTTAAAAAAAACAAGTCTGTTTGCAGATCTAACTATTTCAACGTTGAGTGTTGCCAGACAATTTTTTTACACTTAATTCAAAATACTGTCTTGAATTGCGGCCAAGCTCATCCTCATTTTGCATTCAGTCTAATACTGTGCATCTGAGTCATCTGTTTTTCTAGCAATGTATGGTGGAGAATTAAATGCTCAATGCTGATTTTGGCACCAGTCATGGAGAAACTTTGTAGAGCTTTTCATTGCAAAATCTATTGAGTGGTGTCGAATTATCATGCAGCACATTGTACACAGTCTGTGAAAGAAATATTTTAAATGAGATTAATGGCCCTTTCTCATCTCTTACTTTAGGCAGTTACAACTGATATCTGCACTCTCAGTTTCCCCATCAGTAACTTGCATTGATAGAGTGTCTTGAATGCAGATAAACATCCCAATGTACCTCACAGCAGAGTAATTAAATAACAATTGACAGCAATCCACAAAAGGAGAGATAAAGAGGTACTTTAAACATCATTTCAACGGAGGTAAGAGAAGTAGTGAAAGAAAGGCTAACATTTTACATAGATGTGGATAAAGGAGAACTGAAGTGGAAACACGAAGTGCTAGAGAAACTTAGCAGGTCTAGCAGCATCAGTGGAGACAAAGCAGAGTTAACGTTTGGGTCCAGTGACCCTTCTCCAGAACTAGTTGTAACCAGGAAAAGATTGGTATATATACTGAAGGTGGGGTAAGGGAAGGAGTAAATGATAGGTGGAAATGGAGCTCAGAGAGAGAGAGAGAAAAAGTGTTAGGCAGAATTTTTCTGAAGAAGGGCTTAGGCCCGAAACGTCAACCTTCCTGCTCCTCTGATGCTGCTTATCCTGCTGTGTTCATCCAGCTCAACACCTTGTTATCTTAGGCAGAATAATGAACGGGTAAAGGTCAGCATAGCTGCTAATGGAGGCTATTTGTGGCTAATAATGGGCTGTTTGTGGTAACAACCCATGTGATGACAAGGCCTGATGTCTGGGGGTTGGGGTAAGGACATGGAAGAACGTGTTCAGGCCTTAAAATTATTGAACTCCAAATTGAGTCCTAACAGTTGCAGTGTCTTCAAGCAGAAATTGAGATGTTGTCCTTCAGCTTGCGCTGAGCTCTGCTGCAGCACTGCAACAAGCCTGAGACAGAGATGTTGGCCAGGGAACAGAGTGGTGTGTTGAAGTAGCAGACAATTATAAGCTCAGGGTCATTTTATCAGACGCTGTGGGTGGAATCTTACAGGTGTCTGAGCAATGTGGACTATGGTAAGATTTGTAACAGTATCCGACGAGAAGTCCATCAAGGCCCATTCTCAATGTCAGGAGCAACTCATGCTATCTCTTAGCCTTTTTACAAGCTGCTTCATGCATTTATGACTAGGCTGTGGCAAGCTGACAACTAAGTTGATGGCACAACTCACCTAATTAATATGCAGCTTTCTATCTTACTAAACTCACCAAATATGCTTGATGTTGAGAAAACTCAACCTGGAAGCCAAAGGGAGCACCTGATGGATTCAGCTCATTGCTTTCTTCGAGCAACCTCAATGTTCCATATGACCAAACTCAGGGCACAATCCACAGGCACCAGCCAACTTGCACCCTTCATCCACAGGTATTAACAATAACATCTGCAATCCCTTCAGGAACCTTATAACACCATACTTATAAACTAGCAGAATGCTCTAGAAGCATAGGCTTACATTGCAGGGCAGACCAGAAATGTGCTGCCAAGGGGACAGTTTGCACAGGGACAGGTAATCACCTCAGGGGTTGGACCATTCCACGTCTTAGGGCAGCTTCCTTGATCTCTTATTACTCGCTCACTTAGCGCCGACCTGAATGCCGACAGTATCCTTGCCTTGTGTGTCAACTAATACAGTCACATAGCTAGGCCGCTTACCTTGCTGGTCAGCAGGCTTCAATTAAGGGAGCAAACATCTTGTTGTACGGCAATATACTACATTAATGTCACATTTGTTTCATCTGCCAGTGGCTTTAGTGGCAAATCCGATGTTCATGAAGAGAGAGCTAGATACTTTTTGAGGTTTTAAAGACATCTTGGGGTATAGGGAGAAAGCGGAAATGTGGCATTGAGATAAAGGATCAGTCACGATCATATGGAATAGTGTAGCAGGCTCAAAGGGCCAAGTGACCTACTCCTGCTCATGGTTTCCATTGCTTCTATATGCAGCTATCAGTCAGCCATGTCTCATAGTTTTCATGGACCAGTCCTCACTGAAGGCAGGCAGTCATTAGTAAGAGGGTCTGGGCTCAGTAAGTCACACACAGGCTCCGATATCAGTTCAGGGGATTGGCCACCATTCGTAACCCAGTCAGACTCCTTCAGTGTGGGGGTTCATGCCCATGATGTCTAGGGAGTGAATCCTGGTCCGTTCTGTGGCTCCATAGGTGTCTGTCCAGGACTGGACACTTTTCCCTCGTCTGTCACTGTCTGGTTAGGCTGCGCAAGGGCTGGGTCACAGCCACTCCATCTGGTTTGTTCACAGAAACGAAGACAAAATGCCGTCCCTGAATGCCGACTCCAGAGCATTCTCTCCTGCCTGGCCCCGTGTAGAAGCCAGTCTCTGGCAGTCCTCTGAGCACAAACAGCCTGGGCTAATTCTCTAATGGTCAGCTGTAGAGTTGTTGCTGTGAGGTACTCATCAACTTGTGGGGTCCCACACTCTTGAAGCCTGACATTCCCACTGAGGTGTCAGTATCTGGGCTAGTGCAGGTCCAGGAGGCAGCAATGTTTTCTCTGAAGTCTCCGTATTTACATTCCCTTCAGGAGGTGGCTTCTCTGTGAATGTGCTGGGCATACCTGCGAGACATGAAAGAGAGAGAGAGAGAGAGAGAGAGAGAGAAGGCATTGCCGCCACTGGCTAGAAGTGTTACCATGAATGAGACTGACAAAGGGGTAAATGTGAAAGTTGTTTTTGCACAAAGAGTGGTTGTCAAGTCATGATGTCTCTGCATCTCAGAAGGAGCGGTCCATGTCTTCTCTTGCGAAGACCAGGATTCTCTCCTTATGAGGGGCGAGAAGCTGAGTATCAGGTATCTTTATGGGCTCACTGTGGCCTGTATGGGCTATTTTCTCCTGTGTTGAGAGAAAGGGGGGGATTAGAGTGTTTCACTGAGATGAACATGGGTGGCTTGGCTGTTGGGGATAGTACAGGTGGTAGAAAGGTAATGAAGAGTTCTGAGCAAGTAAGTAGGCAGTGCAGAAGTAGGGTTGGTAGTGTGAGAAGTTGGAAAGGGTTAGAGTGAGTGAGAGAAGATGTTGCAGCAAGTGTGAGTGATAGGTTAAGAGACTTAGTGGGAATTGGGTGCAGTAGCCCAGATAGAGTGAGTGTGAAGTAACAGAGTGTTGCATTTGCCTTGGCACAGTGGAATAGAAAATCATTGATCTTCTTTCTTCACTGCTGGCCATTCTTCACACCGTGGAGATGGCATTGGCCTGGACAGTGACCTTGGACCAGGCAGCCAGGTTTTGGTGGTATGGTCTCCTGTGCCAGTGCTCCGGAAAGAGGACTCCTCTCCTTTGTACCCGCTCCCACCCCCATCCACCAGTATCGCCAAGCTTTTCTCAGAGAATTGTAGTACCTTCTTTGACTCTCTTCCATATTCACATTCTGTCCTTCAATCAGCAGGAGGTCAGCATCGGAATGCCAGGACTCGTCTGGGTGCAAAGTGGCTTTTAAAAGAAGGCATGAATGCAAGGAATGCTTGGTTTTGGGCACATAACCACTCATTGGTGAGTTGTTCTGGGAATGGCACGCAGTCAGATGGCATCAGGGACACAATAAGACCAGGTTCGTTAACTAATACAGCAGTTTGTTAAGTTATGACAAGAAACTTGCTAGGCTCACAGCAAAAAACTGTAAAAATTAACTCAATGTGACTTAGTCTTAGATAATGATGCATAAGATTCAGCTCAGAGTTCACATTTTGAGTCAGTTCTGAAGAAGAGTCATTGGTTTTGAAACATTATTGATTTCCCTCTCTCCACAGATGCTGCTAAAGCTGCTGAGTTTCTCTAGAACTTTTTGTTTCATGTTTGAATTTATAGAGCACCTTAGGACACCCAGAGTACTTCACAGATAGCGCATTTTTTTTGAAGTGCGGTCAATGCAAGGGATGCAGCAACAGCTGTTAGTTTGTGCGCAGCAATCTCCCACAAGCAGTAATGTGATAATGACCAGATAATCTGTTTTTTGTTATAAATTTTCTCAAGAAGCGTCCAGACCCGAAGCGACAGCTTTCGTGCTCCTCTGATGCTGCCTGGCCTGCTGTGTTCATCCAGCTCTACATCTTGTTATCTCAGATTCTCCAGCATCGGCATTTCCTATTATCTCTGTTTTTTATAATGTTGATCTAAGAATAATGGTTAGCTCTGTCAGCTCCCGTTTGAAATAGCATTGTGGAACGTTTAACATCCATGTGAGGGAACTGAAGGTTTTAAACATCTTATTTAGAACACAGCACCTCCCACAATGCAGCATTTCCTCATTGCAGGGAAGCACCGGTGAGTTTTGTTCTCAAATCATTGGAGTTGGATCTGAACTGCTAAATTTTTTTGACTCAGAAGTAAGATGTGAGATACCAATTGAACTCCTGTGGGCATTTTTAGAAGGAAAAGTAGAGACTATCTGATAACTTCTCTTGCATCTGCAGTACCAATTTCATTTTGGTGGCATGAAAGCTTTTGATTTAGGCTCCACCAGTAAAGTGTCAGCCGCACGAGAGGAAGGAATTGTGTCAACGGCAATCTCATAATCTCGAGACCCAGTCAGATGTTCTGGGTTTAAATCCTACCACAGCAGATGGTGAAATTTGAAATCAATAAAATTTTGGGGTTAAAAGCTAGTTTAGTGGTGACCATGTAACCGCTATCAATTATTGTTTAAAAACCCATTATATCTGGTAAAGTCCTTTAGGGATGGAAACCTGCCACCTTCACATGGTCTGGCCTATATGTGACTGTCTAGACCTGCAGAATATCATTGACTCTCCACAACCCTCTGGGCAAGCCCAGCCACTGACATCCACTTTCCACAATTTTAAAAGTCACAATTTTCTGTAGAAGTGTGGATCAGTTGAGTGGAAGTCGGACGAGATTGACTAAATATTTTCCCTGATTACCCCACACCCTTGATGCTTGGCAGTTTAATTCCCTTGTGACATTCGCATATTGGTTCGAGCTCTTGGTCCAAGAATAACACTCCACAGCAAGCAATAAATGACACAAACGTAATTTTCTTATTAGCAAGGACAACATTATTTGCTCATCTTTAATTTGGCCAAGAGGTGTTGAAATTAATTTCTCCCTCCACCTCTGTACATTTTCTGAAAGCAGGGCATGTTGGTTTTTACACAGAGGATAATGTAAGAATTGGGTGAGGCCTACCCTGAGGAGTCAGTGAGTGACACTGATGGTACAAAGAGATGACGAGACATGCACAATATCTAGGTTATCTTCTCATTACTCCAAAGCCATCTCTAATAATACCAGGGTGAGATAGCACTGAAATCTGCAGCCAGTCAAACTCATTTAAATAAATAGTTAGGGGTTAATTCCTCTTAGATGCTCAACTGACATCAATGTTACACTGCCCACACCGTAACATGGTTGTGCAAGCAGATGTGGGAAGTCTTGTGTTTTTAAAAGAATGGGAGGGAAAGGAGCACTATCTTCGATGGAGAGGGGAATTCCTCATTGCATACTGGGGATAACCTCCACAAGATAGTTCCACCCCATCCAGGTTGTAAAACTCAATTGTCAACTCCCCCCTCAACCTCCGCCATTCCTGAGATGCTAAACAATCCCTGCCAAAAGCTGCCAGTCAAGAAGAAAAGACCAGGAAAGCTTGCAAATGACACCTGGTGAAATTACTCATCTTGTATACTTCAAAATGGAGCTCCTTTGTGCATTAGGATGTTGATTTCTTACTGCTTTTATTCCCTCTGGAGACTTCATGAGTCTACAGTCCATTGGGACTTTCAACCTGGGACTGCTACCACGAGTTCTGGCACTGCCAGGACTACAAGAGCTGCCAGTTAATCAAATTCTTCCTCCCACTGAGATGGAGAAGTCCCATTTTGCCTTTGGTATCGCTGTCTGCAGTGTATCACAGTTACAGCGCTGATGCGATTGATCTATCACAGGGTAGTTTTGGGTGGAGGGGGGTAGAAGTAATTTGTACCCCTATAAAATTCTGCTGATTGAGTGGAACAGTTAGGGCATATAGAGCAAAATGATTCACACTTGTAGGACCAGGTTGCAAATTCCTGAAAATACACATGGACAAGATCTTTCAGCAGCCATTTTAGGAAACATCTTCTCATTAAGAGACTGGTACAAGTTTGGATCCCAGATTCTCATTTACTGAAGATATTAAGAAGATGTAAAGAAATGTGGAGGTAAGGCAGATATATGGGGCAAAGTCTTACATTTTTTAATCTGAGTCTGAGTTGTGTTTTTTGGACGGGTTTGTCACCACATGGCCTTTGAATTTTTTTAGCATATCTTTACCAAACTCATTTCATTAACTACCTATCTAACCTGTGGTGTCCTTCTCATCTTGTTCTAGCTCCACTGGAACAAATTCATGGATCAACTTGCCATTGCCCAGAATTGAATATCATCTGTGATGCCAGTGTGCATCAAGCACCATTGATCTGGAGCTGCCTAACACATTTCCTCAGAATTGCCCTGGATATAGCAGCCGAGGGAAATTTGTTGCCCTGCTTTGTGGACAGGGAGCTGGAGGTCCTGCTGGATGGGATAATGCAGAGGCAAGACATCCTCTTTCTCCTGGATCTGCAGTGGATACCATATCACCAGATCCTGCCAGCCTGGTCTGATGTAGTCATCTGGTTATCGTGCGGTCTCAACCATCTGGAGGAATGTCTGGCACTATAGGATGAAGGTCAATGACCTTCTCCACTCTGCCCATGCAAGTGTGCCATCTTCTCACCGATACCTCAGTCTATCTTTGCTACTTTGCCCACTTCCCACCAAGACTCATGCTTTACAATTCTCACTGTTGTCTAGAACAGCTTCCCTCACTCACAGTCACCTATCCCAAAATCCGAATCCACCATAATGACTAATGTTGTGGTCTACTATGAGCTGCCAAGATACTGGACAAGTGACAGGTTCACTTGGCAGTCAATTTTGATCAGGGATACTATGATAATTTGGTAGAAGCATCTATGCTGAGCATGGAAGCCACCTGATGAATGTTGATGACATCAGGAAGCTTGGTGAATGGATAAGTCTGTGCAAAATAGACTAAGAAGGGAAGCCCTGCAACATTGTAGTTGTGTTGTTGTCGAGGATTATGGTGAAGACTCTCAAGCCAAGGATGTCATTGACAATATTTCCGAGGAAAGCTTGCCAATAGGATACAACCCTTGGCATCAAGGCTGCATTTGTCCAAGTGTAACATTAGGGAGGCCGAGCAAAATGGAGTCAATGGAAATCAGGGGAAAACTCTCCAATGGCTGTAGACATACCTAACACGTTGGAAGACAGATGTGGTCGCAAGTGGTCAGTCATTTCAGCTTCAGGACAACTCTGCAGATGCTCCTCAGGGTGGGGTGCTAGGCTCAATTATCTTCAGTTGTTTCATCAATGACCTTCCCCCATCATAAAGTAAGAAATGGGGGTGCACACTATTGATTGCATGAAGTTCAGCACCACTCACAATTCCTCAGATACCTAAGTGGTCCATTTCCAAATGCAATGAGATGTGGGCAACATCCAGGCTTTGGCTGACAAATGGCAAGTAACATTTGTACTGCATAAATGCCAGGCAACAATCAGCTCTAGTAAGACACAATCTAGCCATAGCACCTTGGCATTCAATGGTGTCACCATCACTAAATCCCCAACTGTCAACAACCTGCGAATTACCATTGACCATAGGTCGTACGGGACTCGCCATATAAAAACTGTGGCTATAAGTGCAGGGCAGAACTTATGAGTACTGCAGCATGTAACTGACATCCTGATTTCCCCAAAGTCTGTCCACCAGCTACAAGGCACAAGTCTGGAATGTGATGGAATAGTCCCCACTTGTCTCCAACAACACTCAAAGATGTTTGGCACCATCCAGGATAAAGCAATCCATTTGATCGGCATCACATCCATAAACTTTCAGTCACTCCACTACCCACAGTGTGCACCATCTACAAGATGCAATGCAAAAATTCACCAAGTTTCATCAGACGGCACCTTCCTAAATCAAAGCCACTTCCAATAAAGGACAACGGCAGCTGATACATGAGAATGCCACCAAGTTTCCCTCCCAGCCACTCACCATCCTGACTTGGGAATACATTATCATTCTTTCAGTGTTACTGAGTGGAAATTCTGGAATTCCCTCCTTAGTGTCATTGCTGGTCTACCTAAAGCACATGAACAGAAAGGTTCAAGAGGACAATCTATCACCACCCTCTCAAATTCTCTGCACCTGTTGGCCTTTCAGTAGCCTTTTTTTTAACCATTTTTATATCCATTGCTATCTTCTCTATGCTCAATTCAGTAAAGAATGTGACTCTTTGCAGGCTGCTGATCCCATTCAATATTCAAATGTGCTCGGTGTACCAATGAATGCTGCTGTGTAGTTGTGCTGAAAAACCATCGAGACTGCCATAAACTGTAAAGGATGGGGCCTAAGCATACTTATTTACTTGTGTCTTGACATTTAATTCTTCCTACTTTCTTCAACTCAAAGGGATGACCACGTGTGCCCGCCTGAGCCCAAGTTATGCCAGTCTCTTTGATGGTGCATGGAACATTCCTTTTTCCAGTCTTACTCTCTGGCTCCCCAATCCTAAATTTTTTCTCTGGTACATTGATGACAAAGTACTACTTCCCTCTCTCATTCGGAAGTGGAAAAGTTTATCTATTTTGCTTCCAGTTTCTACCCTGCTCCCGCCATCACCTAGTCCATAGAACATAGAACATAGAAAAATACAGCACAGTACAGGCCATTCAGCCCACAATGTTGTGCCGTGGAATAATCCTAATCCAAAAATAAAATAACCTAACCTACATTCCCCTTAATTCACTGCTGTCCATGTGCATGTCCAACAGTCGCTTAAATGTCACTAATGACTCTGCTTCCACACTACCACTGGCAAACTATTCCATGCGCTCACAACTCTCTGTGTGAAGAACCTCCCTCTGACGTCTCCTCGATACTTTCCTCCTAAGACCTTAAAACTATGACCCCTCGTGGCAGTCAATCCTGCGCTGGGAAAAAGTCTCTGGCAATCGACTCTATCCATGCCTCTCATTACCTTGTACACCTCGATCAGGTCACCTCTCTTCCTCCTTCTCTCCAGAGAGAAAAGTCCGAGCTCAGTCAACCTCTCCTCGTAAGACAAGCCCTCCAGTCCAGGCAGCATCTTGGTAAACATCCTTTGCACCCTTTCCAAAGCCTCCACCTCTTTCCTATAATAGGGTGACCAGAACTGGACACAATATTCCAGTGTGGTCTCACCAGGGTTTTGTAGAGCTGCAGCATAACCTCGTGGCTCTTAAACTCGATCCCCCGTTAATGAAAACCAAAACACCATATGCTTTCTTAACAACCTTATCCACCTGGGTGGCAACTTTGAGGGAGCTATGCACTTGAACACCAAGATCCCACTGTTTCTCCACACTGCCGAGAATCCTGCCTTTAATCCTATATTCAGCATTTAAGTTCGACCTTCCAAAATGCATGACTTCGCATTTTTCCAGGTTGAACTCCATCTGCCATTTCTCAGCCCAGCTCTGCATTCTGTCAATGTCTCGCTGAAGCCTGCAATAGCCCTCGACACTATCAACGGCACCTCCAACCTTTGTGTCATCAGCAAACATACTAACCCACCCCTCAACCTCCTCATCCAAGTCATTTATAAAAACTACAAAGAGCAGAGGCCCAAGAACAGAGCCCTGCGGGACACCACTCAGCACTGACCTCCAGGCAGAATACTTATCATCTACAACCACTCTCTGCCTCCTGTCAGCCAACCAATTCTGAATCCAGACAGCCAAATCACCCTGTATCCCATACCTCCTGACTTTATGAATGAGCCTGCCGTGGGGAACATTATCAAATGCCTTGCTGAAGTCCATGTACACTACATCCACTGCTCGACCCTCATCAACCTGTCTTGTGACTTCCTCAAAGAACTCAGTAAGATTTGTGAGGCATGACCTGCCCCTCACAAAGCCATGCTGACTCCCTTTAATCATGCGATGCTTTTCCAAATAGTCATAAATCCTATCCCTCAGAATTCTTTCCAAAACCTTGCTGACCACACACGTAAGACTGACTGGTCTGTAATTTCCAGGGATTTCCCTATTCCCTTTCTTGAAAAGAGGAACAACATTTGCCTCCCTCCAATCTTCCGGTACAACTCCCGTGGAGGGTGAGGAAGCCAAGATCTTCGCAGCAGCTTAGCAACCTCCTTTCTTGCTTACCAGAGCAACCTAGGATAAATCTGGTCTGACCCTGGGGACTTATCAATCTTAATGTTTGCCAAAATTTCTAGCGCATCAACTTCCTCAATCTTGATCTGTTCAAGCCTGTTTTCCTGCTCCTGAAAGTTCTCATTCACAACAAGGTCCCTTTCCTTAGTGAAAACCGAAGCAAAAAACTCATTTAGGGCTTCCCCTATCTGCTCAGACTCCACGCACAAGTTCCCTACGCTATCCCTGATCGGCCCTACCTTCTCCCTGATCATTCTCTTATTCCTCACGTATGAGTAAAATGCCTTCGGGTTCTCCCTAATCCTTCCTGCCAAGCCTTTTTCGTGCCCCCTCCTGGCCCTCCTCAGTCCACTTTTGAGCTCCTTCCGAGCAAGCCTGTAATCCTCTAAAGCTGTGCTAGACCCTTGCTTCCTCCACCTTACATACCCTGCCTTTTTCTTTCTGACAAGAAGCACCTCTGTACCCGTCATCCAAGGCTCCTTAATCTTACCCCTTCTTACCTGTCTCAGAGGAACAAATTTATACATCACTCGCAACAACTGCTCCTTAAACAAGGAAAAGACAAAAGTACTCTGGGCTGAGGGGACAAAGAATTAAAAATCAAAGCAATGCAAAGGCAAGGTAGAGATGCTGGGAGTGTCAAGGTAGGCACAAACTAAGTCAGCATTAAAAAAGCAAGCAATGAAATATGTAGATAATAAAATGTGAGCCATCTCTGACTCCTCCCTTCCTTTCCTTGACATCTCTGTTTTTATTTCTGGGGTTAGGCTGGCGATCAATATCTACTACAAATCAACAGATTCCTACATTGTGATCAGAGATAATGGGAACTGCAGATGCTGGAGAATCCAAGATATCAAAGTGTGAAGCTGGTTGAAAACAGCAGGCCAAGCAGCATCTCAGGAGCACAAAAGCTGATGTTTCGGGCCTAGAGCCTTCATCAGAGAGGGGGATGGGGAGAGGGTTCTGGAATAAATAGGGAGAGAGGGGGAGGCGGACCGAAGATGGAGAGAAAAGAAGATAGGTGGAGAGGAGAGTATAGGTGGGGAGGTAGGGAGGGGATAGGTCAGTCCAGGGAGGACGGACAGGTCAAGGAGACGGGATAAGGTTAGTAGGTGGGAAATGGAGGTGCAGTTTGAGGTGCGAGGAGGGGATAGGTGAGAGGAAGAACAGGTTAGGGAGGCAAGGACGAGCTGGGCTGGTTTTGGGATGCAGTGGGGGGAGGGGATGAACTGGGCTGGTTTTGGGATGCAGTGGGGGAAGGGGAGATTTTGAAGTTTGTGAAGTCCACATTGATACCATTGGGCTGCAGGGTTCTCAAGTGGAATATGAGTTGCTGTTCCTGTAACCTTCGGGTGGCATCCTTGTGACACTGCAGGAGGCCCAGGATGAACATGTCATCTAAGGAATGGGAGGGGGAGTTAAAATGGTTCATGACTGGGAGGTGCAGTTGTTTCTTGCGAACCAGGCGGAGGTGTTATGCAAAGCGGTCCTCAAGCCTCCTCTTGGTTTCCCCAACGTAGAGGAAGCCACAAGGGGTACAGTGGATACAGTATACCACATACAGTATATCTGCTTGATATGGAAAGTCATCTTGGGGCCTGGGATGGGGGTGAGGGAGGAGGTCTGCATCCCAAAACCAGCCCAGCTCGTTCCCGCCTCCCTAACCTGTTCTTCCTCTCACCTATCCCCTCTTCCCACCTCAAGCCGCACCTCCATTTCCCACCTACCAACCTCATCCTGCCTCCTTGACCTGTCCGACCTCCCCGGACTGACCTATCCCCTCCCCACCTATACTCTCCTCTCCATCTATCTTCTCCACTATTCGTCTTCGGTCCGCCTCCCCCTCTCTCCCTATTTATTGCAGAATCCTCTCCCCATGCCCCTCTCTGGTGAAGGGTCTAGGCCTGAAACGTCAGCTTTTGTGCTCCTGAGATGCTGTTTGGCCTGCTGTGTTCATCCAGCTCCACACTTTGTTATCAACAGATTCTCGCAGTTACCTTGACTACACATCCTCACATACCCTGCTTTCTGTAACGACTCTATTCCATTCACCCAGTTCCTCCGTCTCCTTTGTATCTGTTCCATTGATGGCAGCTTCAACATGGGGTCTCCAAAATATCTACCTTCTTCCTCAGTCGAGGATTCTCCACACTCAGGTTGATGATGCCCTCAGCCATACCCAACCCACGTTGCACGTTGCACCTCACCCCCTCTCTTCCCTCCCACATGTGATGGGGTCCCCCAAACTTTACTTACCATCCCACCAGCAACCATACATGAAGAATCATTAGCCCCCATCTCTGCCACCTCCAGTGACATGCCACCACCAGACACATATTCCCCTCCCCTCCCTTGTCAGCCTTCCACCGGGATTGTTTCCACTGGGACACCCTGGTCCACTCCTCCTTCACTCTCAATATGTCCTCACAGCCTCACGGCATCATCGCCTGCAACTGCAGAAGGTGTAACACCTGCCTGTTTACTTCCTCTGCAGCACTTTACCTACACTTCACATAATCTAGTCTCCTGCATTCACTGATCACAATGTGGTCTCCTTTACATGGGGGAGATGAAGGGCAGACTGGGTGACTGCTCTGCAGAACATCTATGTTTGGTGTGCAAAAATAACTCTGACCTTCCAGATGCCTGTCACATCTTGTTCCCTGGCCAACATCTCTGTCTCAGGCCTACTGCAGTGCTCCAATGAAACTCAGTGCAAGCTGGAAGGACAACATCTCATTTTCAGCTTGGGAACCTTACAACCTTCTGGACACAATCTAGAGTGCAATAATTTTAGGGCTTGCGCACCCATGTCCTGACCCCAACCCCTACAATGGTTGGCCACTAATAGTCCCCATTAGCAGCTATCGATCTCCCAGGCTGGCCTTTACCCATTCCTTTGTCTGACCAACTGCTTTTCTCTCTCTGCGCTCCATCTCCACCTCTCGTTTACTCCTCCCCCTCTCACCCCATCTTCAGCCAACCTTCTTACAGCTACAATCAGTTCTGAAGAAGGGTCACTCGATCCGAAAAGATAACTTTGCTTTCTCTGCACCGACGCTGCCAGACCTGCTGAGTTTTTCCAGCAATTTTTGTTTGTGTTTTTGATTGCCAGTAATTCTTTGGTTTTTAATCCACTTGGGTATTGTGTTTTGATGATATTAAACCAGATACACTTGACCTGCCAGTTACTGTAAATGGAGATATGGATGCTGAATGTGATTCAAATAATCGAAGATATAATTACTAAAGTACGCACCTGGTAATTTTTTTCACATTCCACAATTGGTGCCTTCCACAAACCCCCCATCTTTTAGTTGCCTCCTCTGCATTCCTAAGATATTCATATCTATCATTGTACACCTGTGTTCAGCACTGTTTGTATTTTAATAGGATTAAATGTCATCTAGCACAATAATACATTGACATGATTTTGTGAGGAACTTATTTCATTGATTTAGTAATTAAGTGTGTAAAAACACTGAATAAATCAGGCAGCCCATGCAGTTATCAATGCTCTGGAGATGGCACTGCCTGGGTGAAATATCAAATTACTGAGGCTACCACCAAAGGTTTACTTGATTCTAAACTTTCATCATCAACATGTCGTTGCGTCGAAGCTCAAAGATAGATTGTTTGCCTCCACCACCTCCCAATTTGTCATTCAATTTCACACTGAATCCATCCACCATTTTTCTTTAGCTTGTTGCTCTTTCCACAGTTATGGAGGTTCTTGCAGAGCACATTATGTTGGTTAATCAAATAATGGCTAAGATCTTGAGCGCTGGGTAGGTGTTGTTGGGAGGTGGTGGAGGCAAATGGTCTATCTTTGAGGTACTGCCTCTGTAACTTGATATTTCATTCAGGCTGCACCATCTTGTGAGCATTGCTAAGTATATAAGCTATCTGACTTATTAATGAAGAGTCAAAGTACTACTGGTTTGACATTATCTGTTGATTTAATTTGCACCAGGAAACTGGTTTGTCATACTTTAGTAGGTTGCCTGGTTCTATTTTCCAGAACCTTAGTGCACACTTAGGGTTCACTGAGCTTTGCCTTTGTCCATATGTTCTTAAGCCTGTCTGGACTTAGATCAGTGAGATGTAACCTAATGCAGAGACTGAGCATTCCATTCAGTATGAATCATATTTGCAATCCAAGTGGATCATTTTGGAAACTGTTTCTTTGCACATGTCAGATCACTAGCTGGCTAAAGAATGGGGATACTGCTGCATTCTGAGATCTCTTAGTTAGGAATCTGTTGTTACAATCTTAGAGCCCAGTTCATGTTCTTTGCCTGTGTCTCAGACCACAATATTTAATATACACTTCATTGTGATTGCAAATGATGTTATTATTAGATACATCAGATTCCAGAATTAGATCTGGCTTGATTGATTATTTTGTCTTTTTTTAAACATAATAATATTTTGCTGAAACTTCAGTATAGATTTGGCTGCAGATTTAGTTTTAACAATAAAATAGAGGACTATTAGGCAAAAGAACTAAAACTATACCTAAGCAAGGGATATAATAACAGTTTTAGAGGTTCCAAAACATGTGGCAAAACAAAATTCCATATATTGTGCCACACCATTACTTTACACTTAATCAAACACCAGAAAAGTATCCTTCCTGTGTAAAATCCACAGGTTTAACTAAACTGTATATTCTTTATTCAGCTCCTGCAAACTGAAGCCTTTTCCCTTGACCACACACAAAACTGAGAGCTTAGACTTCTTCAGTTGTTTAATAATCTGAGGAGTTCTAGCCAAACAGTTCTGGCCTGGAAGTTCCACAAAAACAGCACTTTCACTGCAATGATTTATTTCCTGAATTACTCCGAACAAATTCTGTTTTAAGGAGAAATAATAGTTGTGTTTGACTCCAGTCAGGTCTCCTTTGAAATGAACAAATGCTTTTCACTCTTTGGGAATTTCTAAATTAAAATCAATCCTTGATTATTCTGAAGCAATCTGATGTCTGACATTGAGGTGAATCTCACATTTTTAATCTGAGTGCCAGTTGCTTTGAATTTTATTATTGTCTTACCACATTTGCCTCAACTTTGCCCCTATGGCATTACTCTGATCCAATTCTAGATCCATCTTATCATGCTATTCCTGGAGTAATATACCACTTTCAGGATAGCCCAGAATTGACAGGCATCCCTCGCACCGATGCCATCTTGAAAAGGCTGCCCTGCACATGGGCAGGTGCTATTATTCTGGAACAGCCCTGCATGTTTGTGAAATTTGCTTCAGATATGGCACACATATGAAATTTGGTGCCCAACTTCACAGGTATGGACTTGCACATCCTGCTGGATGGGATGGTGCACATCCAGATATCCTCTTCCCCCAGGACCATGACACTAGTCCATGCCAGCTTGCTACCCATGTCAGTGCAGTCTCTGCTGTGCATACCTCCATTGCTATGTAGGAAGATGTCTTCTTTTCACACAATGTCTGTTGTTGTGCATGTCTTCCACCAATGCTTCTGTTCCTCTACTCTCACCATTGCCTGCAGCTTTTTCCAAGCAGCCTTTCCTGGTATTCACATGGCAAGCTGCAGTCATCAGAGATCTGCTCTGACTTCCATGTCAAGAAATCTTTGATATTTGGCTTCTGTGAAGAGTTTGATAAGATAGGAAAGTGAATATTAATGTTGTGAGTTGTGCAATAGTTTAATAAACTAAAATCCCCCTTTATTGGCAACTCATGGCTGCCTAAGGAAACGTGCACATCACTGCTTTTCAAATACATAAAAGATAGTGCAAGTTGTAACTTCAAGATGGGGCTCACGAGAATTCCCAAGCAATGTTGCCCTGGCTCACATTGTTCAGGCCCCTATAAAATTCCACTCAATGTTATCTCACTCCTACTATAAACTTCCCCTGGCTCGGTAGAAACAATCTTCCATGAGCACTCCATAAGGCATCTGTTCAAACAAGGAGACATTCCACTCCCAAGCATTCTAGATGGCTGCCTTTTTCAAACAATGCTCTTTTTCCCCTATTGTCATCCAAACAACCCTCCACCATGCCTCCTTCATTCCCCACTCCACAGTGCTCGTCCTCAAGTTTCACCCCACCAGCCATTGCACCCAATGTATCTTCCTCAAACATGTCCACAAACTCCAATTATACCCATCACCTGGAACATCTTCCAACCCCCACCCCTCTCTGACTCCTGCAAGGACCATTCCCTTTGTTACTCATTAGTTCACCCCACACTCCCCACCAGCTAATTCAACCCGTCCAGTACCTTTCTGAGTAACCATAAAAGATGCAACACCTGCCCACACACTATCTCCCTCAACTCCATCCAGGGCTCTAAACAGCCCTTCCATGTGAGACAGAGCTTCACTTGCATCTCCTCCAATCTAGTCTGTTGCATCCGGTGCTCCCGATATGGTCTTATCTACATCAGTGAGACAAAACGTAGATGAGTGACCAGTTCGCTGAGCATCAGTCCATTGGGCATCAGATCAAGGTTCTGTTGTACTCTGAGATATCCTTCTTGACTGTCCACTACACCTCCAATGTTGGTACCATCTACAAACTTACGAACCATACCTCCTATATTCACGTACAGATCATTTATATAAATGATGAAAAGCAGTGGAATCAGCACCGATCCTTGTGGCGCACCACTGGTCACATGCTTCCAGTCTGAAAAGCAACTCTCCACAATAATCCTGTCTTCTACCTTTGAGCCAGTTTTGTATCCAAATGGCTACTTCTCCCTGTATTCCATGTAATCTAACCTTCCTAACCAGTCTACCATGAGGAACCTTATCGAACGCCTTACTGAAATCTATATAGATCGTGTCCACCATTCTTCCCTCATCAATCCTGTTTGTTACTTCTTCAAAAGACTCGGTTATGTTAGTGAGATATGATTGCCCACACACAAAGCCATGTTGACTATCCCTAACTCCGCCCTGTCTTTCCAAATACATGTAAATCCTGTCCCTAAGGCTTCTCTCCAACAACTTACCCATCACTGATGTCAGGATCACCAGTATATAGTCCCCTGACTTTTCCTTACCAGCTTTCTTAATTAGTGGAACCATGTTAGACAACATCTGGTCTTTTGGCACCTCACCTTCAAATAAAAATGTGGAAATCAGCTATACAGTTCTCCATTCTTGCCTACGAAGTTTATCCCGTCTGCCTCAGAAATGAGTCAGATTTTTGGAATGGATATGACACCCATGAATTAAAATGGCTTGAACTTCACATTGATGTTATCGTGGGTACCTCTCTTCCAGCCATACTTTCATTCCTAGTTTGTTAATGTAGGCGCTATAGTTGGATTTTACGTGATGGGATATGCATCTGTTAAGACTGTGCACAATCCAAAATGTATATGGGTAGACTGTATTCTGCATGAATATCTTATTTTGGAATAAGTAGATAGGATATGAATGCTGTGGGTGCTTCTACAGTGGTGAAAATGTTCGAAACATGATTTCTGGCAGTGATCTTTACTAAGGGATGGAAGTTACATCAATTATACTACCTTTAGAAATACAATATGTGTGATAGAACTTATTACATCACAGTGGCCTTCAAAGTGAAGGCAGCTATGAGGTGAAGATTTAACCACCCTGCACAATGTCTATCAACAGGTCAAAGACAAACGATACCTCAGTGATTGAAAGGTGACTCAATCCATGAAATGGCTGTAATATGCAGCCAACTTTAGAATTTTGTTTGACATCTTTCTTGTAAGAGGCAGTGTAGTCTGGGAACTCCCTCCAGACATATTTCCAAATCTGAGGCATAGAAAAAGAGAATCTAAAACAGGCCTACCAGCCTAGGTGTGGAGATTTGTGTGAAAGTGATGTGGGCCAGTAACCCAGCAGATCTTCATTCATCCTTTTAACTTTGTCCCCCTGACACCCACAACCATCCCCAGCCACCCCGTACCAAGGGTCTAACACTTCTAATTTCCTCTGGGCCCCAGAACTTCAGGGTCAAAATATTAGAAAGTACATTATCACTAGAATGTGATGGGAGATTATTGACATTAAGTTATAATTCACATTAAGAGAACTTTCCAGAATAGACTATTAATAGAGTGTTGTGATCTATGTTATCACAATGAGTTAATCTTTATTGATCATGTGGTAGACTGTGCACTGATGATAGTTTGTTATGGTATGCATTATTAGAGGTAGGTTATGGAGCAAATATATTAGTTGAAAATGTGTGAGTTGCTGATAATATAGTCATTATTTTTCCTGAAAAGGCTTTTCCAACTGCCTCACGCAGCTTAGAGAGGAGAGAAGAGTTATTACCTTTTGTATATTTTTAAGTCCATTATTAAACTCATGGTGTGATGTTGGTTTCAAACCT
Organism: Stegostoma tigrinum; assembly: GCF_030684315.1. NCBI lineage: Eukaryota > Metazoa > Chordata > Chondrichthyes > Orectolobiformes > Stegostomatidae > Stegostoma > Stegostoma tigrinum. Next base: position 48,121,327 of record NC_081358.1, read on the forward strand.
CATCATCATGTATTCAGCTCCAGCTGCTCTAGGGACCTCTCTCTCCTTTTCCAGCAATGTTAAACTTACTAGAATTTCAAACATAGACCACACGCAGATTTATTCAATTATCATTTATCAGATGGAAGAATGTAAATCTTCCAGCTTAATTTAGAACTAACAGTTTATTCTTTTTTACGTGCATTTCAAATCACAAATGCAAAAAGCAATATGGGAGAGAAGCAAATTTTTCAATTTCTTTCAAAACATTTGAGTATGAATATTTTCAGCAAAATTCTGTCGAAGATGAATATCATAACAGTTAAAATACCAGTTATAAAATTAGAGACAATACAACATACAATAGGCATTCCTAAACTTAAGAACCCTTAGGGATTTTATATTCGTTATTAATATGGTATAATTCCACCAACAATGAAAAGCACAATTGTCTTATTTGTTTTTCTTATAGTTGGCATAGATAAAGTGGTAAAATTAAACAGGTTTGATTTTGACAGACAAAGATATATATTATCAACACTATTATTGCCATTTAAAAAATCTAACTATGAATCAAACTATGGAAATATGATTCATATATCAGACAGGATACTGAAAACGTGCTGTCAGAGTCAACTCTAAAGAATAAATGATTTCATCTTTGAGAATTTCAGAGTGTCCCAAAGAATTTCAGAGCTTTTAAGTAGCACAGTTATAAGATCGGAGCATAGCTACCAAATGTACTTAGGAAGGTCTCACAAACAGAATTAAGATTGTGGCCAGATCAGTTGTTTTACATGTGTTAGTTGAGGAATACATAATAATTGCCTTACTTCGCTTTAATGTAGTTTCCATAGGGGACGGCGTGTCACATCACAATGACGGTGCTTTCTCCATTCTACTCCGAAAAATATTCATTGCTGCTGGATCGAAATTCAGGAATTTCTGAATTGACACACCATGACAGGACTATTGTCATGAGGATTGGAGTGGCTCAAGATAGTTACTGTGGCACTTTCCCAGCACTGGTCACTTTTTTGTTCTTGCCAAATTTTGCAGAGCCTTACTAGCCACTTTTTTTCTGGTGTTTTGAAACTTTTTTTATGGCATCTGAAAGTAACCCTGACAGATTTTTCTTTTTGGATTTCACCATGAATCTAAGGAGCCCAATGAAATCTTTGACTGGTTTCCCCTTGATTGGTTTGTTGATGATGATTTATTGCTGGACAAGTGGTTCTGCAACTGTTTATTTTAAACAGCAATTATTCTCTTGAAGCTAATAGAGCTCCTTCTTAATTCTTAAGGAAGCTGAGGTCCAAGCATACAAGCTGTCTGTCCTCCATGTTTTGGACACCACAATCAGTTTATGTATTTAAAATACTTTACTCAAGGGTCCTTGTCAGTTAGACCGACAAAGGGACACAGAATTTGGTTTGTGGTTCAACTCAATTTTATTAACAAAATATTTTTATTAAAAATGCCATTGGAGCATTTCCCAAATTTGAATAATATTTATTCTCTATCTAGCTCTATCCATCTGAGAAAGGATAGTACTTGCAATGATCCACATGTTTGGCCTGGGCTATTGGAATCTCCTTCCTCTCTGATGTACTGGATGTCTCTTTTCCATAAAGGTAGGTCCCTCCGGTCAGGGAAGATCTTCTCCTGGATCTTCCGGGGTTGCTGCAATGTCTTCTGTTGTGAGTTGTTCCTGGGATTCCTCACTGAGCGGCTGGCTTCCAGGTGAGTGTTTTTATCCTCCCACCCCGCATCTTCCAGAATATTCCGTGGTCTTTGGCTAATGTGGTCATAAGCAGTGTTCAAAGAATTTAATGGGCTCATTCCAACACCCTTCACTGTTGTACATTGAAAGTAAAGTGCACCTACTCAGGTGCTGGCTAGAAGTCAAGATGCAAGGAAGTCCGATCTTTACTTCTCCAATACATAACCTTCGGGCTGCTTGTAACAGGTTCCACCTGATCCAATGTGAATTCTTAGGCCTTTGTTTCCAGTGTTGTCTATAGCTGATAGCTGCTGGTTACTGTTTAATTTTGTTTGGCCAATTTTCTGTCAGGCACGATTTCTTGAGCTGTGGGTCAATTTAGAAATGTCCAAATTTGGCCTCGTGGTCACTTGACCACATGGCTTAAAAGTAAGATGTATTGATTGTGAACATTTTCATGTATTTATGCATGGGGATTTTTCCAGATGACCATTCCCGGTACCTTGTGGTATTTGTCTTTTGTATCAGTGTGTGGCACTGCTTAACACTTGTTTAAGGTATTTTGTTGACACTAATTCTTGTTTTGCCTTTGGCCTATATAATGACTAGTTGCAGGGGATACACCACCATGGAGTATCCACTGAAGATACACTGTTATAGAGTCATTGAACATCCATTTTTATTTAATTGGATGGAATTAGTCGTAGAGTAGTGCAACATGGAAACAGGCCCTTCAGCCTAAAACTGGTCCACGCCGATTATGGTGCCCACTCAGTTAGTTCCAATTGTCCACATTTGGTCTGTATCCCTCTAAACCCTTCCCATCCTTGTACCTATCTAAATGTGTTTTAAATGCTGCTTTTGTAACTGCCTCAACCAGTTTCTCTGGCAGCTCGTTCCGTATATGCATCACTCTCTATGTGAAGAAATAGACCCTAAGGTCCTTCTTAATTCTTTCCCCTCACACCTTAAATCTATTCCCTTTTGTTTTCAATTCCCCATCCCTGGGAAAAAGATTATATGCATTTATCCTATCTACGCCCCTCATGATTTAAACAGCAAATTGTGATTGTCTTTTTTTTATAAAGATATATCCAAAGTATCCTCTTCTTCTTACAATGTGCTGTAAGATGTTAGTCATGGAATAAAAAAAACTCCAATGTGGATGAAATTTTTTGAGGATGTAAAATAACTGGCTTAAGAGAAAGGCTGTAGGTGTTTTATGTTGAAATCCCAGCAGCAGGTTTCTGGGACCTTAATAAAGCTTTTTGCGTGATAGTAATTAGCACATCTACATTTTGTCAGTCAGAATTACTTGGACTTTAGAGAGCTGGAACAGAAACATCTGCTTCCCCTGAAAGCTAACGTCCAAAGATGTGCAAGTTAGCTGGATTGGCCATTCTAAATTACTCGTAGTGTTCAGCGATGTGTAGGTTTGGTGTGTTAACCATGGGAAATGCAGGGTGATAGGGTAGAGGGAATGTGTCTGGGTGGGATGCTGTTCAGTGAGTTGGTGGGCTAAATAGCCTGTTTCCACACTGTGGGGTTTCTATATAAAAATAATCTTTGTCTCCACTCAGACTGTGTGATGTCAGCAAAGTGGATGGAGCCAATGAACATTAACTCCTCCAGAACTATAATTTTGTATATAATCAATTGCCACTGAATTGAAAAAGTATTTTCATGGCTGATTTGGGCCTCCCAGGAAATGCATTTCTACTCGAGAGGGTGAATCTGCTCAGGGCAGGGTAACTACTGTTGTGTCTTTGTTGGTTTGGGTCCTGCTCTGACAAAGCAAGCAACCACATCTCATTCACTTTGCAGCAAGACCGCCAGCCTCAAAAAAAGGGGTGGTCTGCAGTGCCCCGCTATTGCATATGTACCAGCCGGATAGGGCTTCAGGAAAGTTCGAGTTCTGGGTTAAGAGTCTATTGTCCAAAGGAACTTCCTGGCTTTACTTGACCTATAAGACTTAACCTTGTAACCCTGACACCGAACACTATCTCTAACTCTAACAGCTCTAACATTGTAAAATGTAACAGATAAAATAGATATTAGTGAATATTCTGATGTCCTCCAAATATAGAGTTATCATGACACTAAAATAATTCGCAGAATTTTTTTTAGTTAGAACATAGAACATAGAACAGTAGAGCACAGAACAGGCCCTTCAGCCCATGATGTTGTGCCAACCATTGATCCTCATGTATGCCCCCTCAAATTTCTGTGACCATATGCATGTCCAGCAGTCTCTTAAATGTCCCCAATGACCTTGCTTCCACAACTGCTGCTGGCAACGCATTCCATGCTCTCACAACTCTCTGCGTAAAGAACCCGCCTCTGACATCCCCTCTAAACTTTCCTCCAACCAGCTTAAAACTATGACCCCTCGTGTTAGCCATAGTTGAAATAGCATTTAAACAAATGGATGCTTTATGGGCTTGTAGCAAGCTCAGTAGGTTATAATGTCTGTTATTTCAGATACATTTTCATGATTCACTAGTCATACATTGCCTGCCTTCTTGGTTATAAAACCAGTGACTAATTACCATTTCTCGATCTCCAGAACTATTTCAGTTAATGCTGTTAAAACAGTTCATTGTATTTTAATAATTGCATCAGCCTGTAACTCATTGGTATTGTAATTTTTATGTGATGAATTTATGTGACATGTTAAAAGACCTTAATTCATCCACAGGTTGGTGTTTTCAAACTTACCTTGGGTTATTATGGGAAGTGGACTCCTAAACTATACCTACTTTATCACGCCTACTAGTTTCTGAAAAAGCTTACAAATGGATTGCACATAAACCTGGCTGGTTGGGGCTGTCACAAGAATATGGCTGGAAAAAATGTGAGAGAGTCATTGTGGAGAAGAAGTTTTACCTGAGGGTGAGCAGTTCAACAAAAAACAGGCAGAAGTGAGCTGGTGGTGGAAAGTGAGGGAGAGAGATGAAGCAGAGTCAGAAGACAAACTGAGAAGAGCACAAATTTGGAGAAGAAATGTACATGTGAGCTCACCGGCACAAAGTGAATAAGTTAGTAACTAACAGGTTAGTGTTCAGTTTTCAGTGTTGAAATTTACTTGACCATTTTTTTGAGCAGTTCAGACTGATTGGTGTAATTTTATTGTCTTAACTTTTGGCTATTTTGGCATCTCAGTTTTTGACTGGTCGGCTCCTTGGAATTTTACAGGTCAGTGTTAATGACTGTCACAATCAGAACCTCCATGGTTTCAGTATTGCTATTTTAATTCATGTGCCAGCATTAGTCACCACCCCTAATTAACGTTTTGAATGTATTGGTTACCTGAAATTCTGCAGTGCTTGGGGTGTAGGGGCACTCACAATACCGTTAGGAAGGATGTTCCAGGATTTTGACCGAGCCACAGAGAAGCAACAGCAACAAATCTTCAAGTTAGAAACATATGATATGATGATGGCTTTGAGAGGGTCTTGCAAGTAGTGGTGCTTGCGTATGTCTGCTTCCTTTGTAATTACATGTAGGAGGGGTCATGGTTTTGGAAGGTGCAGTCAAAGAGACCTTGGTTACTGAAGCAATTCTAACAGAAAGAGCACCTAAGAAAGTTAAATGGATTGAGTAACATGTAATTAGGACCTGTTGCATGTCCATCCTGTTTTCTAGGGGTGCATCAGGACAAATCATAAATCCCAGAATACCTGTGCAGGAAATGCTGCCATTTTCTGAAGCTCATAGTTTGAGTTTTGTGACATGAGCAGTGGCTGGGGTCACTGCACTGTCTCCAGAACAATGAGTAGTTCCCTGATGTTCCAGGGTTCCAGGGTGTGGTCATCTCAATGGCTACAGCAGGCAAAGGCAGGAGAGATCACCTTTCAGAGTAAGAGGAAGGCACAGGTAGTGCAGGAATCCCCCAGGTCTAGGGATTTCAACAACCGGTTTTCAGTTTTGACTACCATGGAGGATATTGCAAGAATGCAACGAGGCCCAAATCCCTGGCACTGTTGGTGATTTAACTGCTTTGAAAGAAGGAAAACGTATTTGGGAAAAGTAGCAGTGATAGTGGGTTCAATGGGATGTCATAGATCAGTCTTTTCATAATTGTGAACATGATACTAGAATGATATATTGCCTCATATATTGCAACTAATGTGGTTGTTGAATTAGAGAACTAGGAGGTGGAGTGATTAAATTGTTGGAAATTTCTTTTACAGAGCTCTGAACAGTGAGAAGAAAATAGATACAAAATAGTTGGCAAGGGTTTGGAACGAAAATAGAACAGTAGCATTCAGAGATTTTAAATGTGTCAATATATTTTAGGAAGAGAATGCAGCTAAAGGTAGAGAAGGAAAGGAAGTTTAGCAATGTGCATAGGAGAGTTTCATGGATCAATATATTTGCAATCCATAAGGAAAGAAACGTATTGGATCAGACTGTCCAAAAAGAAGTAGGGCAGATGGAATACATTCAAGTGAAACAAAGAACTGAGGGTTCTGGAGATCTGAAACACAAAAATAGAAATTGCTGGAGAAATTCAGTAGGTCTTGCAGCTTCTTCAGAACTGAATGGTCACAAAATATTACTTCTGTTTTCTCCCCACAAATGGTACCAGAGCTGCTGGGTTTCTCCAACAAATTCAGTTTCTAAAGCATATATTAAGTATGGGCTTGTCACTCTAATACAATTTAGTCTAAAGTAGAGACCGAAAATATCCAAGACAAAAATACTGAACCCAGGGGCATTTTTGGACGTGTAGGCAACATAGGGTAGGCACAGATAGATTTGAAAAAGCAATTGCCGTTAATGCAGTAATGGAGTAATGGAGGGGATTCAGAGAAGAGATAGTTCGGGTACAAACTAGACGTGCTTCTTTTGAATAGAAGAATTGAAAATGCAAAGTTAATGTATCCTGAATGACAAAGGAAATAAGAGTTAAAATAAAATTAGAATAAGAAGCATGTATTTTACTGTGAGAAGCAAGATACAGTTAATAACATGGACAACTTGTAGAAATCAGAGGAGGGGATGTAATGCAGGAAACAAGAGAGGTTTTGAAAGATTAATGGATAACATTAAATTGAACTGTAAAACATTTTATAAACATTAAAGTTTGTATTGTTTGCTGGGGAAGATGTCTCGCCAAAGGGAAATCTTTGTACAGAGACAGAGGACGAAAGTTTTAAGTCTTTACTTTGTATCCATCATACCAAAAGACGCAGATGATGTGAAGCTTACATTAAAAGAGGTGATGAAGCTTTGTCAGGATAATAATAGAAAAGACATACTAAAGTGATTAGCGTTGCTCAAAAAATGATCAGTCACCAGAAGAAGATGGAATGTATCCTCAGAAATTGAAAGAACAAGGTAATGTATGTCAGTAATTGCATGACAATATTATAAATCTTTGGAGCAAAATTTTAAAGAATTCATATTTAAAAAGACTGGAACTTAAAATGGCTCCCAAGGCTGCCAACTAATTTTGTGGATTGTGTTGTCTTATCTTTCAAGGATATATATTTAACTTTTGAATTCATTAATGTTGATGGATTGTGGTTTTAACCAGAGGATAATTAAAGTCCTTTAACACTTTCATTATAAAAATGTCAAAGATTTGTTTATTTTCGAAAACAAAAGGTCTCAGCTTGCGACATGGGGCATGGAAAGCAGATTGCTGTTCGAATTATCACTGTACCATATTTGGGCTCTTACTGAGCCAAAAGGGTAAGGTTGTCATCATTGCTGTTTACCTGAAGTATAGCAGGAAATTTAAACTGATTGCCGATGGAATTCAATCATAAACAGAGTGGGAACTTCGCACGGAAAGCCATCTGACAATTGTAGTAAACATAGCAGCCAGAGTGCCTCTCTCTTGTGCACTGAAATAGAAACAAGGACTCCTTGTCCTCCAGGACATTAAGTCTTGAAAGTTACCTGAGAAATTCAGCTTTGGGCTGATCAACTACATGAGCCATTGTACCAAAATACTGAGAAATCTATGTATTTTCTAGATCTTCACTTCAACCAAAGTTTTTATTTCAGATTTATAGCATCTGTAGTGTTTTGCTTTTATTAAAATAGTATGTGCATTACCAGCTAAAATACGTAAACAATTATAGAATAGTATATATTTAAGGCTAAAACAGTCAAGTATTTTGCCTCTTAGAATCAAACTTGTTTTTTTTCCACTTGCTTATAGGATACAACTATCCCTGGCTAGGCTAGCATTTATCGTCCATCCCAGAGGATAGTTAAGAGTCAATCACATTGTTGTGAATCTGGAACCACATGTCGGCCAGACCAGGTAAAGGTGGCAGATTTCATTCCTTAAGAGCATTATTAGTGAACCAGTTTTTTTTGTGACAATTGTTACAGTCATCATTAGGACTCGCTTTTATTGATTCCATGTTTTGTTGAATTCAAATTTCACCATCTATTATGGTGGTATTCAAACCCATGTTCTCAGAACATTAGCCTTAAGCTCTGGATTACTAGTGCCATTTCATGACTACAAATGTGAAACAGGCAGGAAAGTTGAAATAAACTCCTCTTGATTATGAATTGACCATGATTATACTGAAGGGAGAGCGCGGGGCAGGCTTGAGAGATCAAAGAGTATTCTCCTGTTCCTATTTCTTATATTAACTCATCTTTCTATTCATGGTGAGAACCACCGCAGGCAATGCAAAACTAATTCCCTCAAATGGTTGATTTACCACGTCTAAGGCCTTGGAATGATATAGGATGATGCCCTTTGTTGACTGTGGTGGTCCTCCTGTCTGATAACAGTACACCTAGACTCAACTAAGGACTATTCCCTTTAGACTTTCGGACATGGCCATTCAGTTGTAGCATATTTCGTGTATTTGCGGTAGATGTTGCTCCCACATGGTGTTGGTATGAGACACAATGTGATAATAAACATGTCCACCCCCTTGATTGATCATTGTTGGCAAATATGATGGGCTACATGCCTTTCTGTCTTCACTATAAGGCAAGCCAGACATTTTTGTGATGAGCATCCAAGTAGGTGCAGCGTGAAAGAGCACTAAGAAAGCAAACCAAGAGCCCTGAGGTACACCCAGTTCTGACTAATGAGATGGCACCTGACTCTACATGCAAAATGGTTTGGCAGCAGCATTATAATGAAAGGCAGTTGGTTGGCTCTAAAGTGCAGCATTGAAATAATGAACCGTGCTATAATTGAATCAGAGATGTGCCATGATGATGTAGTGAGGCAGGTGGCTGATGTACTGGAGATGGGAAGAAGTGTGTGGACAGTCACTACACATGCGTCATTCCATCAGATGCTGGGGATGTTGGCCAAGACGCAAACGGTGAGCTGCAGCTGCCAGATAACCATCCTGATTTTCAAGTCGGGAATTGTGGCCATCTAGTTTCTCTATACTCCCTACAAATGTAGCTATTGCATATATATATATGAGGTGAGGCAGGGTAATAATGAAATGTTAACACATACAAATAGACCACTTGCTACTTACTAATGAAACTCATGTCTAGCAGTTCAAATCTTGGATGGAAAACCAGATATCTTTCTCCGCAAAAACAATATAATTTTTCTGATATTACCATATTTTTCCTACTGAGTTTTCATTGTTCAGGAATCCATCCAATGTCTTAATGTTGAGGCAGAGTAGTGACGGATAAAGAATTCCTGCATTCTAATCCCACTGTCCCACATGCCTAAAGATTTGTGGGTTTTGATTTGTCCTGGTCAGTTATGTGAAGACCCACAGTAGAAACTTGTGAACCTCAGTAGATGCCATGCTTGAATTAAGGGAAAGCCAGCAATGACGATGTTGATAGTCTCCAGTAATTCTCCTCTGCCAAACAAAAGGAATCACTCTTTCTGTATGCACACTGTTAAAACATTTCATAATTTTAACTTAGGTCATCCCGCAGTCTGCTTTTTTCAAGAGGAAAGAGGCCCAGCCTGACAATACTTTTACCTCCCAAATTCCATAAAATTCTTTTCAAGTTACCTTTCACTCTGACATTGACAATTTTCCTGTAGATCCTGATCTTTAACGTTTCTATTTTTCTTCCTAGTCAGAGTGAATTTGTCTTGTCTATTAGCCATCATGTGCTTAAGTATCTCCTACTGCTGCTTCACTGGGTTTCACTTATTCCAGTCCATTAGTTTGGATTTCCAGACCATCATCTCCAACAGTTCTTTTCCTTTACTTATTATTAATGTGAACACAATTAGATAGTGGTCACTATTTCCCAAGTGTTCACCTGCCTACAGTTCATTTACTTTTTCTTTCTTTGTTGCCCAGAACCAAAGAAATCACCGCAATATTTCTTTTCAGATATGCAATATACTGATTTACTACAACTACTTGTGACAAACCACGAACTTCTCCCTTTGTTTTCCATTGCATTTGGACCAATTTTAACCCATTGGAGAATATTTAATCTCCATCACCATTACAGTGAAGTTCATAGACAGGAGAATTGAGATTAATGTAAGTAACTGGGCTGACCCGATCCCATTAGATTCCTGTTGTGCAGGTTGCTTTATTTGAATAGTACCTTAAGCTTGTAAATTCATTTTTATAATGTTTGGCACATGGATATATAAAATTTAGACATATAACACATTCAGCTGGCTGCTTGCTTTGATAATGTGTTATTTTTTCCATCATTCATGTTTTCTTGAAGTGCTCCATTTCTTTATTTAAGAACACTACTCTTATGCTCAGCTCCTGTCCACGTGGTCCAAGGTTAACCTCTTCCCTTTACCTTCAAACTTAAATGCTCCTTTACTCCTACTTTAAAGAAAGATTCTTCCCCCATTTTCCAATATCCCTCTCAACAAGGGGTCTCCTCCTTGCTTCTTTATCCACTATTTGTTTCAATTAAATGTCCTCGAAATGGAAACAATATTCATAAGAGGCAGTGCCCAAATCCTTCAGTGTGACTAAACCAGCAACATGAAAGCGGTCAAACTAAGTCAGACCTTTAGTTATTAGTTTAAATTGTTGATTTGTTGCTTTAGGTGAAGCTTTGGAGGAGAGTGAAAGTAAGACTTATCTAAACAATGAGGAAAATCCTTCCAGATCTAAACTTCTATAATCCAGGCAAAAATAAAAATGAGGGGAGCTTAGTTCACCTTCATGGAGAATAAAAAAGTAACTTCAAATGCTGACAAAAGAATGGAAAATATTGGTCATTCACATTATGGTAGTGCCAAATGCAAAGTAGACTTGGTTGCACTGGTCATCTATTATATGCTCGACCTGTTATTCAGTTCTACAGACTGTTGATGTTGCTCAAATCTAATTTCTACCCCTGGATGGTTTGGTTGTGTAACCTTCAATTCGAACTGAAAGCCAAAAGATGGGAAATGGTTTAATAAGCTTAGGGAAATTTACCAGAACAGTCTAACTGACCTGTCGACTATTTCCAGCATTTTCTGCTTTTAGTTCACAATAAGCCGAACTCTATTTTTGACATTTGATTGCAAAGACACAGAGCATCAGCGAAGATGAGGTGATTCAGAAGATATTTCCCTTAAGTGGGTGAATATGTGAAATAGATCATAATCCATTTACTTCACTAGGACATGTATTTACATAAGATTCTTTCATATGGATAAGCCTCCCATGATACACTGTCGTAAGGAAACACAATAGACGTCACGTTTAGATGTGGCATAATACATGGGCCTTCAGAGCCTGTGACGAGGGAATATCGGCAAATGTGGCAACCCTGGTCAAACTCAGAAAACCAAATACAACCACTGGATCGATGTATGCTGCCATTGAAATAGATCTATTTGTTAATCTATTTTGAGGCAATTTGTTTGATTGGGTCAGAGAGACATTTAGCTGGGTGTCTAGGGAAGTGCTGACTGATCTTGTTACCGAGAGCTATTGGTTAATGCTCTTACTCTGAACTAATTCTAAAGAAATTCGAGGGAAGACCAAAAGTGTTTGGGAGAAGCTTTCTCTTCAGTGAAGGTCTTAAAGGTGAGGAAGAGGTGGAAACTGGCTTTAAGAATAGAATTCCAGAACTTGAGGCCTATCCTCCAGAAGACAGAGTTTGTGATGCTGGAGTGAAGAAAGGGCTGGGTTTGAACATGTGGGAGAGGTTGGAATCAAAAGAACAGATATTTCAGGGGGTTTGTAAAGTGAAGAAAGTTACATTGAGAAGGGGGGGTTGAGGGAACACATGGAAAGATTTAAGCATAGAATGAGAAATTCAGATTTGAATTGTTGTGATCTGGGTGTCAATATCAGTCAGTGAGGGCAGAGGTGATTGGAGGTAGATATGAGCAACAGGGTTTTGGATGAGCAGAGGTTTGCAGTGGTTAGAAATTTGAGGTTAGACAGGAGAAAATGGAACTATGAAATTTGTTGGTAATGATTGAGGATTTCTGTTGCATTTATTTTGTGATAGAGATAGACTTTGCCAATATTGTGGATGTGGAAGTAAGAAGATTTTTTTAGTGAGGGAGAGGATATGATGTCAGAAACTCACCCTGGACCCGCATAAAATTTTAAGGCTTCATGTTGGTGGCAATGTATGGAAAACAAGAAAGGGCCATTATCTAATTATTGAAGACTGTACTGAGGCCTAAGATCATGACTGAAATCTTCACAGAGTTTAATAATGACAATGAATAACCAGTTTATTGTGGTGAAATGGTTGAGGTGTTGAGTGACATGGTGGAGATGCAGAGCTGGAAATCATCTAAGTACATGTGGATGCCACCATGGCACCCTGGGACGAAGTGATCAAGGGTAAGCATGTAACTTCAAAAAAGGCCAAAAATGAATTCTTGGGTGACCTTGGAAGTGATGGGCTAGGGTGTTAAGAGAAGTCGTTGATATGGCTGGTCTTTGAGCAAAGGGATATCTAAGAGTTAATCCAATGTAAGGCAGTGTCACTGAGCTGAATTCTAGAGGAAATGTGTTAAAGGTGAATGACTTGGCCGACTTTTTTGAGATTGTAGAACAATTATGGAGGATAAAGAAGATCAATTCTCCAAATCTCCATAGTTATAGAAAACATTACTCAGTGCTTTGATTGAGAACCTTTTGGTGTTGCAGTTTGCTAACTTATTTTAAAGGCAAATTTATATCCTGCTGTGTTTGTCAGAATTTTTTTTCACTTCAGCCAGTATCAGCTCTTTTGAAAAATTATCCTTTCCCATATTCCTGTGAATTTTATTTTTCTTTTTACATATTTATCACATTACCTTTGGAAGGATGCAATTGCATCTATATCTGTTAGCCTATCAGGTGACACATTTTAAATCTTGTTATTTCAGATTCCCCAGTATTGGCAGTCCCTACTATCTCTGTGACATTTTAATCCTACTGGCTTCTTAAAAGCAAAACATTTTTCTTTTTCCACATCTGATTCTTCTGCCTAAAACCTGTGTCCTCTGTTAGTTGATCTTTCATACATTGAAAACATTTTTTTCAAAAAAGATTTAACGGTTTTAAACTCTTCTTTTAAATCTGTTCTTGCTCTTCCCTATTCTTGAGTTGTTCACCTCCTTTCTGTCTCCATGAATATAGTCTCCCATCTCTGGATCCATTCTAATAAACCTACTCCTTGTCTTCTTAAAATACGTATGTATTTCCTAAAGTCTATTTCTCAGTTCCACACAGGTCTAACATAACTACCTGGCTACTCCATGTCTCTGTTCATAAAGCCCAGGATGTCATATGTATAACTAATTGCTTTGTTAGACCATTTTTTGGTTTGTCCACATAAGTTATCCACATAGTCTGAGAACCTTCTTATTTGTCATGTCATGGTAATCATCTTCCTTGGTAAATACTGATTTAAAACATTTGTTTAAAACCAAAACTGTGCAGTCTTCCATCAATAGTAGATCTCCAATTTGATCCTTTATTGACCCCAGTTCTCTTCTAATAACCCTTGTAAGTCAACATGTCTGTAGACAATTCCAGTTATGCCTGACATCAATTGAGTTAACATCAGTATTTCTTCAACGTATAGATTCCTTGTTTTAATTTGATGCAAAAGATCAATTTTAAATTGACATAAAAATTCAAGAGTTTGCCTTAGTTTATTTTCATGATGAATTTAAAATTAGTTTTCTATAACTATTAAGTCAACTAATAAAATCAATTCAAAGATAAATAAAATAAATTAAAATAAATTCATATGGAGATCAGGACATTGTCTACTGATATTTCAAATTTGGTTTAAATTATGCAACAAAAATATAATTATTGTCAAATATAATATAAATATTGCTGGTTAGCTTTGAAGTGAGATCACCAAATGTGAATTTTGTTTCATACAAAGCACCTCTGAATGCTGACATCTGTGTTGATTCTGGAACTAATTATGTTAACAGGTTGCTAATATAGAAAAATAATTTTAGCAAAACACAGCTGTGGTGTTGCATATGACTAGTTAGCTAATGATAGTTTAGACCTTGCTCACAATTAGGGTGTTAAGCAGACAGGAGAATTCTGCAGTTAACAATTCCTTGTAACAGAAACTAAGTTCATTAAGGTTATTTATTTCAGCTTCTCCTCTTGCTGTATTTGGGCATCGCTGCATACGTTGAGTACAGTGCACACTAACCTCTAAATTGCTAAGTATTAATCATGCAATACCTTTCCTCTGGCATTTGCTGAACCCTTAATGAGAGCAAGGCGAACTCTCTACTGTGCCGTCAGAAATACATGTAATAGGTTAATATCACCGCAAATGCGCAAGCTGGCTGTAAACCTCATCAAGCCCTATTAAAGATTCATATCCAGCTAATTAACTTCAGGCAGGTTAACGTGAGTAAATAAATTCAATCAAAAATAGTGCAATAAAATAAACCCAATTTTATTTTCAAACATCACATGAGTTGAGTCATTAATGAGCTTGACATTGATAAGCTGTCAAATGTGGTTTCTGGGAAATTGAAATCTGCAAGAAAGCAAGAATGCAGTGGTGTGATATGATGACTGCTGTTTTGGCAAGTTTTGTGCTCATTTAGTTGTTATTATGCTGGTGTTTTGCGCCTCTTATTACCTTTGTTAATCAATTGAAAGTTAAGTAGCTGTCAATCATGACAGTCTATGCAGACTGCATTTTGAAAGCCCTCTATATATTGCAGGGTTCTGATTTGTGCTTCATTTTAACTCGGGGGCATGTGTACAGCGTGGTGGAGACTGGGGAGGAGCTGAGAGGCATATTTGTTTGAGACCACTGGGCTATTTTGAAGCCTCTATTATTCATTACCAATGTCAAAAACTGACTCCTACCTGAATTGACCCAGAGTAATGAGGAAGTTGACAGTAAGGAATGGATTTACAGGCAGACATATCATTGAACCTTGGCTAGCAGCTAGTCATGATAGCTTCACTTCCCTTTGGTAAACTCTTCAAATGTCTCCCAAAACAGCAGGAGTTTCATGTGAGTAGAAAGGTGAGCACTTGCCCATATTTTAATGCTCAGGTTTATTATTCTTAAGAGTGTGGTTTAAAATTGGCCCTTTAGTTTTATATGGAGTAGCAGGTTTGAGTAATTGCATTCCTTATATATTCATATAATCACAACTGCAGAGTGAGTTATTCTCTTTTCATTCTTCATTTCCTCCCTGTATGTCAGAACACTTCAGCCCTCTGAGGTTAGATACAAGCAATTAAAGGGGTAGTACAGAATTCTGGTATATTGCCTCAGATTTCAAGGTCAGTAGTGAAGCAACAGTGCTCACCATTGATTTAAATAAAATGAGTTGTTTGCAATTTTTGGGGGCAGGGATTTCCCCTTTCCTGACATCATTTGGAATTTGCCCCCAGTGAAATGATCAATTGTCCCGCAATGGTGATTTCAGCAATCAAGGTAAGCAACCAATCACATTGAAGCATTCTCTGAGAGAGCAAGTTTAAAAAAAAAGTTAAATTCCTAACTTTGTCCGGTGTTGTAGGGTGAAACATTGTCTTACTAGAATGATATCTAGATCTCAAGGGATAAGCAACAAAAAGGGATTAAACAAACTAAGGTTGCGCTCCTTGGAATTTAAAAAGTTAAGGTGTGATTTGACAAGTTTTCAAGATATTGTGGAGAACACAGATTGAGATGAACTGTTTCCTCCAGTTGAGGAGACAAAAAGAGGGGCCTTAATAAAAAAAAAATAGAATTTGACATTTCAGCAGTGAAATTAGGAAGCATTTCTTCACACAAAGGAGAGCAGTTGGAACTCTCTCCCACAAATGGTAGTTAGACAAAACTTTGAATGCACATGGGTAATAGTTTGATTATAGATTAGCAGTAAAAGTGGAACAGGCTTGAGGGACTAACTGGCCAACTCTTGTTTTTACCTTATCAAGTTTCTGTGTCAATAAAGAACTCGGTCATGCGTGAACCAATAACCACAACACCACTCCTCATTCATCATTAGACCCCACTCCTTGCCGCCTTCTGCCACTGACCATCACAGGATCTGCTTCGCCACAATACAAAGCCAGCACGTAGTAAACTTTCCAAATCATGTTTCTAATTAAAATCAAGTCACAGCCTTCTGTGTTCCCTTAGTGCTTACTTACATGTGCGTTGGCCTGTCTAACGGCTTCACATGCAGTGCATCCCTGGTGAAACTTATTGTCTTTCTGCAGAGGAGACTGTCAATGACTTGAAAGATGATGTTTAGCAACTTCAAGCCAACTGTAGACTGTGCTGTCTTGGTGAGCTTGCCTGAAGGCTGGATTAACTGAATAATACTACAACATGAAGGACACTCCTGAACAGGTATCGGTAGGAGTGTAAGAGCTGTCTACCTGATTGAGAACCAAAGCCCACTTATGCACCATGAAGCCACTGCCCCTTTCCTGGGGTCATGCCTTGTCAGTTCAATCCATTACTTTGTTGGAGGAAGATTCTTGTATTGTTGTGACAAACTGCAACTGTTTACTGTAATTCAAAGCAGCACTCTGAGTCATGACATTTTAAGTTCAAGCCCTAATCTAGCATTTTGAATACAAAATTCAAGGCTGACACTTCAGCACAGCATTGAGGAAATACTGCACTGTTGGAGATATTGGCTTTTGAATGAGACATTTAATTGAATCCCTACCTGTCCTTTAAGTTGGATCTAAAAGATCCCATGGGTCTATTTTGAATATGAACACTGGGGATTCTTGCTGGTTTACTGGTATATAGCTTATCTCTCAATCAGTATCAAAGAAGCAAATTATCTAATCATTATCATATTCCTGTTTATGGGAGCTTGCTATGAATTTCCTACAATGTTGTGGCCATATTTCAGAAATTATGCTTTATTGGCTATGAAGCACTTTGGGACACCAGAAGGTGTTAAGATGCACTATACAAATGTAAATTTTACTTTGTTTCTGATCTCTGAAAAAAGGCCTGCACCAAGTTAGTGCTGGATTTCTGAATTCGTCTTGACGTTAATTTTAAATTTATCTTTCAGCTTTCCCAATGTCCCAATCATTTCTTGCCCATCAAAGTTTTTCTGGATGGAATCTTACATCTGAGTGATGTGGGCCATGGTGAGATGTGTGACAGAATTGGGCGACAAATGCGGTGAGGTCCATCTCAATGTCATGATCAACTCAGGCAACCTTTGATGCTTTTTACAAATAGTGTGCTGAGATTCTCGCTTGGCAGTGGTGAGTTGCCAAACAGCAGTTATTGCTGCCTGTTGAACGGCTCAATTCATACAGTCAGAGAGATGTACAGCATGGAAACAGACCCTTTGGTCCGACTTGTCCATGGTGATCAGATATCCTAAATTGATCTAGTTCCATTTGCCAGCATTTGACCCATAGCCCTCTAAACCGTTCCTATATGCATACCCATCCGGATGCCTTTTAAATGTAATTGTACCAGTCTCCACCACCTCCTCTGGCAGCTCATTCCCTACACGCATCACCCTCTGTGTAAAAAAGTTGGTCCTTAGATCCCCTTCAAATCTTTCCCCTCCCACCTTAAACCTATGCTGTCTAATTTTGGACTCCCCCACCCCAGAGAGCAGGCTTTGTCTGTTTACCCTATCTATGCCCCCTTGTTATTTTATTAACCTCGAAAAGGTCACCCCTCAGCCTTCAACACTCCAGAGAAGATAGCCCCAGTCTATTTAGCCCCTCCCTATTGCTCAAACCCTGCAACCTGGCAACATCCTTGTAAATCTTTTCTGAACCCTTTCAAGTTTCACAACATCCTTCCTACAACAAGGGAGACCAGAATTGCACACAGTATTCCAATAATGGCCTAACCAATGTCCTATACAGCTGCAACATGACCTCCCAACTCTTAAACTCAATGCCAAAACTTTCTCATGTCCCCTTTAGGCCTTCCTGATTTCCCTCTTCAGTTTGCTGCTAATGCCTTTATACTCTTCTAGGGATTCACCCGATCCCTGCAGTCTATACCTGACATATACTTCCTACTTATTCCTAACCAAAACCTCAATTTCACCAGTCATCCAGCATTCCCTACACCCCCCTGCCTTGCCCTTCACCCTAAAAGGAACAAACTGTCTCTGGGCTCTCGTTATCTCATTTTGAAAGATTTCCCATTTTCCAGCTGTCCCTTTACCTGTGAATATCTGCCCCCAAAATTGGCCTTCCTCCAGTTGAGAACTTTAACTAGATCCAGTCTATCCTTTTCTACCACTGTTTTAAAACTAATAGAGTTATGGTCACTGGTCCTAAAGTGCTCCTCCACTGATACCTCAGTCACCTGCCCTGCCTTATTTCCAAGGAGCAGGTCAGGTTTTGCATCTTCTCTAGTAGGTGCATCCACACACTGAATCAGAAAATTTTCTTGTATGCACTTAATGAATTTCATCCTATCCAAGCCCTTAACTCTATGATGATTTCAGTCTATATGTTTGTAAAGTTAAAATCTGCTACCATTTACTGCCCTGTTATTCTCACAGATAACTGAGAGCTCCTTACAAATTTGTTTCTTAATTTCCTCCTGGCTATTGGGGGGGGGGGGGGGTCTATAGTGCAATCCCAATAAGGTGATCATCCCTTTCTTATTTCTCAGTTCCACCCAGATAACTTGCATGGACATTTTCTTCGGAATATCCTCCCTAAGTACGGCTGTAATGTTGTCCCTAATCGAAAATGCCACTCCGCCTCCTTTCTTGACCTCCTTTCTATCCTTCCTATAGCATATATACACTGGGACATTAAGCTGCCAGTTCTGTCCAACCCTGAGCCATGCCTCTGTAATTGCTATGATATCCCAGTCCCATGTTTCCAACCGTGCCCTACGTTCAGCTGCTTTACCTGTTGGGTTTCTTTCATTGAAATAAATGGAGTATAATTTATCAGTCCTAACTCATTCTCTGCTCTGATCCTGCCTGCCCTGACTATTTGACTTACTCCTTTTCTCAACTGTATCAGTCTCAGACTGATCTCTTTCCTCACAATCTCCTTAAAAGAGAGAGACAGTTTGCTTCGGGGACGAGATTTGTTGTAGGAGCCACAGTTATAGCCCTGCAAGGGTATGGGTCATGGTTGATGTGAGGTCTAGTCCTGTGATGTGTAAAGTTCAGGTAGATGAAACAGCCCTGAACAAGCATGTGGGCCATATGAAAGTTGCAAACTTGCAAATGGTGCCGGAGCAAAACGTGCCCAGCTCCTTGACTGCCTTTCAGACTGTTCCAGAACCTGTGGGCTCTCCCTCTCTGTCAAGTCTGATAATAGCTCGCAGTCAGAAATAGATATGATGGATGCTGCTGCCTTGATGCCTTTTGCCATCTGAAGAGGAGAATGAGTTTCTTCTGAGACATTCCTGTGCATTACATGCCAACCTTATCAGAGGTAGAGTTGGAGGAAACTGACCCATGCTATAACAGCCCAGGAGGAACTGCGTGCTCAAACTCAGAGTTGGGGGCGGTGGGTAATGAGGAGGATGTAAGGATTGCAACAAGATCTACCACGTGGATCTCATAGAATATGAGTTCCCTGATTGGGGCTGTTAAACTGGTCCAATCAGTGAGCCCTGACAAATCAGAACTGGAGTGTCAGAGATTTTGTTCACTCTGAGACCTGGCCCTGAGGAAGCTGGATCAGTGCCAAGGACTCTCCAAGTGTAATTACAGGGTGTCTTCATGATGGGATACTGGCCTCAGTGGGGTTATTTCAGCTCCCATTTTACCAAATGTGCCAATCAAGCTCGACGTTGTGGAAGCTGAACAAGGAGGCCAGAGATAGCACCTGGCAGGTTCACCTTACCTCTTCTGTCAATAACATCCGTGTTTGCAATGAGGCACCCACATCGCAGGGCTCACTCTGTGGGCACTGATCACACACACCCCACTTCTATGGATATTAACATCCAATGTGTGTCAGTTTCTGAGAACCCTCATGGCATATCGTTGATCCAATCATTGGACATTTCTGTACTTCAATGCTGCACCTTGGGCTACATGCGCAACTATGCTGAAAGACGTTGTGTACACAGTGGCATTCACCAGCTCATGGATTGGAACAGGCTGCATCTCTGGGTTCTTGTTCTCATAGCACTCACTCACTCTGCGCCTACCTGGCACTCGCAGCATCCCTGCCTTGGATTGCCTTGGTTTGCATTTCATCCCCGGCTCAGAGATACTTTCCATATTTTGGCTATCTATTCTGACCTCTCCAAATCCTTGTCTAAATTTTGCCCCCATGCCTCCTCCCTCAGCCCCCATCCCAGGACCCAAGAAGACTTTCCACATCAAGCAGTTGTTCACCTCCACATTTGTTAATGTGGTATACTGCATCCGCTGCGGCATCCTCTACATTGGGTAAACCAAGCACAGGCTTGGGGACCGCTTTGCAGAACACTTCCGCTCGGTTTGCAATAAACAACTGCACCTCTCAGGTGCGAACCATTTTAACTCCCCCTCCCATTCCTTAGACGACATGTCCATCCTGGGTCTCCTGCAGTGCCACAACGATGCCACCCGAAGGTTACAGAAACAGCAACTCATATTCCGCTTGGGAACCCTGCAGCCCAATGGTATCAATGTGGATTTAACTCGCTTCAAAATCTTCCCTCCCCCTACTGCATCCCAAAACCAGCCCAGCTTGTCCCCGCCTCCCTAACCTGTTCTTCCTCTCAGCTATCCCCTCCTCTCACCTCAAGCTGCACACCCATTTCCTTCCTACTAACCTCATCCCGCCTCCTTGACCTGTCCGTACTCCCTGGACTGACTATCCCCTCCCTACCTCCCCACCCACACTCACCTTTACTGGCTCCATCTCTGCCTCTTTAACTTGTCTGTCTCCCCTCCACATATCTTCTCCTCTATTCAGCTTCGATCTGCCTCCCCATCTCTCGCTATTTATTTCAGAACCCTCTCCCCCTCCCCCATTTCTGGTGAAGGGTCTGGGCCCGAAATGTCAGCTTTTGTGCTCCTAAGATGTTGCTTGGCCTGCTGTGTTCATCCCAGCTCTACACTTTGTTATCTTGGATTCTCTAGCATCTGCAGTTCCTATTATCTCTGATCCAAATTTTCTCTAGTCTTGTGCTACTTCTCATGATGAACAGGCACCTATGCTATCCTTTGAATCTGCCATGGCTGCAAGCCACTAACATCCAATGTCTTACCACATATCTAGCCACTACACTAACTTGTACATCACTCATAGTGTCAGTATCTGAGCTGATAGCTTAGAGTCTGAAATTGAGTGATGTCTTGTTTTCATAATCATTCTCTTTTACCATCACAGTCGAGCCAGTGTGTAACTCCTGGAAATCAAAATGGAGGAAAACACAAAGATAAGATTATCGCGTGGGGACCGGTAGAAGTGTGATGTGCTTCATCACACCACCTGCAGTGTTAAATCTGAAGAGCGCAGGATGAGGACATTGTGTGTCATGGAGAAAGTGGATTAGGTCTGAAAATCCCATCTTCTTTGAGAGCTTCAGCTCCTCCCATGAACATTGACTTATCAACGTCCTCCCCAACATGGTTTTGAATCTGTCGGTATTCCTCTCCCAACAGCAACTCATATTCCGCTTGGGAACGCTGCAGCCCAATGGTATCAACGTGGACTTCACCAGCTTCAAAATCTCCCCTTTACCCACTGCATCCCAAAACCAGCCCAGTTCATCCCCTCCCCCCACTGCATCCCAAAACTAGCCCAGCTCATCCCCTCCCCCAACTGCATCCCAAAACCAGCCCAGCCTGTCTCTGCCTCCCTAACCTGTTCTTCCTCTCACCCATCCCTTCCTCCCACCCCAAGCTGCACCTCCATTTCCTACCTACTAACCTCATCCCACCTCCTTGACCTGTCCGTCTTCCCTGGACTGACCTATCCCCTCCCTACCTCCCCACCTATACTCTCCTCTCCACCTATCTTCTTTTTTCTCCATCTTCGGTCCGCCTCTCCCTCTCTCCCTATTTATTCCAGAACCCTCACCCCATCCCCCTCTCTGATGAAGGGTCTAGGCCCAAAAATCAGCCTTTGTGCTCCTGAGATGCTGCTGGGCCTGCTGTGTTCATCCAGCCTCACACTTCATTATCTTGGATTCTCCAGCATCTGCAGTTCCCATTATCACTGGTTAGCTGCTGTTACCTTTGATTGTATGCCACCTTGTGCTGCAAGAAAGAAGAAAGTGTGTCATCTAATGTGGTGCACAGTCAGGTTGGACGATGAGGCTGTCATGGTTGAATAGCTGGCACTTTGTGCACACTGTGAGATGTGGGTGTGAAGTTTGCAGTGTGAACTTTTAGTGGAGCATATAAATGCAATGGATGAGTTCTGATTGATCGAGCTATTTGGCAAATAACATCAAGGATTTGAGCAACATCTGGGGTTTGTGGTGCATTTGATTCGATATGGCACTTGACGATGCGTTTACTGATCTTGATCACCTCTGGGAGGTCATTAAACCCCTTGTAGTGCTGCTGGAAATCCTTATGGATTAACTCCTGGCTTTGACTTACATGACTAACTGCTTACACTGCCTTTGAAAATGCACCTAGAGGGTGTCATCACCTTCTGGGTTACAGCACATTTGTTCCCTCTGACACCAACCCCCCCCCAACCCCCGGCATAAAAACAGGACCTGTATTGTGTCATTTTTCGGTGTTTTCCAGGTCAGATTCTCTCCATGCACAAAGGCCCTCTTTATTTAAGAGATGCAGGCCAGCTGTAAATGGTACTCATCACTTACAATGAAACATTTAGGCAAACAACAATCTGTTAAATATTAAAATCATTGAAGTGAGTTGTCAACATCAAGTTATTATCATCACAATCAATGATTGTTAATGATGTCTGTACCCATTTTTGAGTGTTATTAAATTTAGCCCTTATATAATTTTTAAATCTTTTTTACGGTTTCTGAGCATTATTGGAAAGGCCACCAATTTTACTCATCTCCAATTGCCCTTGAACAAATGAATTATTAAGCCATTTCTGAGGGCAGTTAAGAGTCAACCAAACAGTTGTTCGTGACCAATAGGCCACACTGGTTGGCAAAGGTTGGCAAATTTCCTCTCTTAATGGGCATTATGATTGTTATTAATGAGACCAACATTTAATTCAAGATTTATTAATTGAATTTAAATCTCCCAACTTGCCGTAGCAGTAATTGAGTTCATATTTTCCAAGATGGCACCTAGGCCTATGGATTAATGTTCAATGACATTGTTACCATTCTGTCATTTGCTCTAATGTGCAATGTCATTCCTCTTCAGGAATAAGACGTGTAGTCATCCGATGCAAGTTCAGATCAATTGCACTGGCAAAGAAATGAGACAAACAACAAGTTTCTCTAAGTCACGTCATGCAAAAAAAGGCAGTAAATTATGGAATGAGAATTTGAGTTCGATTGAACGTTTCAGATGATATCAGGTGACATCAATCATGCTGAGGAGCATTGGCAACAAACACAGCCATTTTTATCTCCACATCTGAATTGTAAGGAAGAATCACTGCCGCAAGGCCATTTACTGCACTCTGTTACATTAGGTGTCAGAAATTCCACTTAGAAGAGGGAAAGATTTATTATAATAAAAAGTTCACTGTAATAAATCTTCAGTTCAGTAATATCCTAAACTGTTATCAATAGCAGCAACAACAAATGCATTGAGGTGAATCCATAATAGTCGTCTGGATAATGTGGTTTTAAAGCATGTGATATTCAGACAATTTTTAGATGAAGCCACAGTGTTTACGTTGCTGCAAACTCCTGGAGACCTCAAACAGACTTAGATATTTGGGCTTATCTTGATATTATGTCTGATTTATTTCTATTTAAACTTTCCATGTTGCAAGACGAAACATGAAATTGTACTAGGTGTTAATGTATTGGAATGGATACTAACTTGCCTGAAAACTGGATCAGTGATTTCAATCTGATGTTTAATTGAATTCCAAAGATCTGCCAAAAATGAAAGAGTGGAAAGCCTTCTGTTTACTTCGCCTTTGAAAAAGAGATAGATGTGAATAGAAAGTGATAGATTGTCGGGGAAAAATATTACTGGATAAAATTGACAGTCTCTCGAGTTTAGACGACTGAGAGGTGACTGCACTGAAAAACATGTAGAAATCTTACAGGGGTTGACATGGCCAATGCAGGAAAAATGATTTCCCCTTCCTGGGAGTCTAGAAACTTTCAGAATAGGAGGTAAGCCAATTCACACTGAGATGAAGAGGAATTGTTTTCATACAGGGAATCATGAATCTTTGAATCTCTTGCCCTGGAGGGCTGTGGATTCTCAAAACTGAGTTTTAGACACAGATTGATAGGTTATAAGATATTAAAGGTATCAAGGGATAATCAGGAAAATGACATTGAGGTTGAAAGTGCACCTTGACCTAGTTGAATTGTAAAGTGGGCTCGATGGTCCACTGTTGTTTTATTTCCTAGGACCTATGTTTCTATTCATCTGAAACTCTCATCTAACTTTTCCTGTTCTGTAGAAAGATATTGAAAATCCTCAAGAAAAGTTAGAATGAAAGTCGAATTTGGCTTGTTATATGCTTGTTGAAGCGAATGATGAAAAAGCAGCTACAGTGTATTGCAGAGGCACAAACCAGCAGAAGAACCTTCTCCAGCCTTTATACCAAGATTTTGCATGCACATGAGATTTGTCCTTTTACCCTCTCTGATATGTGCCCTTTTCAATGTGAATGGAAAGGATGGTAGGCACAAAGCTCTTTCTTTCTGCAGTAGTGACTTAAGATGTCTGGGAAGAAAATGCAGAAATATCAACTTTGCAAGAAGACCAAAGCCTGAAAGTTGTTGGCTTTTCTCTTTCTCTATTTGTTACAGCTAGTAAAGGCACCATTTACACTTGACTCCTTTCAGGTATGCATTATGTGGAGCTGCTGATGATGTGACCTGCCTTGTGCTGAGATTATTTTACCTAAGCACACAATCACTCTCATTGAACACACTTACAAGATCTTAAAGAGATGATGTTGGTGCACGGATCAGTTGGGTAGGACTTTAGAATGTATTCCAACAAAGAGCAGCAAAATTGTAGCGGCATGCTCTGTGAGTAGTCCTATGTCAAGTTAATGCCCCATTCCTCAATATTCTTTAACAAATAACAAATGTTAAATGAATGCATGAAGAATTTATTTATTGTTAGTTACATTTTACAGTGAAAAATACAATAAGATAGTGAAAAGCTCTAACTGTTGCCACAACCTGGCACCGTTTTGAATAGTTTAGGAATAAAAAGAATAAAAGGTATAACTGAAAAAGTGTCCTGAGCTCTGAGTAGGCTCACCAATGGCAACTATGCCTCCACCTCTCCTCTATCACCTTTCTCTTGCCTGTGCTGGGCCCACCAAGATAGGAGTTGCCACTCTTTTAAGTGCCATTTCTTCATCGCTGGGCCTATATTACTGCCGCTACCGATTCCAGGTCCTGTGTTGAGCCTACACTTGTCATGCAACTGGGTCTTCCTGGCTTGGCTACTGCCTCAATGATGCCAGGAGTCCTGTCATTGCAGCAGCTGCCACCTTCCCAAAGCCAGGTGTCCCCACTCTGGGCTTACTGCAACAAGGAGTCACTATCTCTGTTGCCAGACCAGGCTGCCACCAGCCATCTCAAGAGTCCCACTCCAGCCACCCTACTCCAAGATGTTGTCTTGCTGGTGCCACCGTCTTAAAAAGTTGAAAATGTTTTTGAGGAAGGTCTCGAGTCTGGCTCAGTCAGCAGCCTTCTTACCTCTGTGTTGCAATGTTTTAGATTTAAGACTCAATTCAGGGCTTTACACAAACATAAACATACAATAAACACAAGCTTGATACTCTAGCGCAGTACTGATGGAGTGCTACATTGTTTAGGCATTCTGTCTTTAGGGTGAGAAGTTAACTTTGACACCATCTGTCTACTCGGGTAGATGTAAAAGATTCCATTAAATACTTTCATGGAACAGCAGGGAAGTTATCCTTGGCATCCTGGCTGATATTAGTCCTCAATCAACCAATCAACATCACAAAAAGGATGATTTGCTCGTTAGCACATTGCTTTATGTGGGAGCTTGCTGAGCACAAATTGGCTGCTGTATTTTCCGACATTCCAACAGTAACAACATTTCAGCAAGGGCTTGATTGATTGTACAGTACTATGGGGTGTCTGTGATTATGAAAAGTCCTAAATAGACACAAGTCTTTTCTTAAGATCAATGGAAGAAGCATTTGGCTTTGTACGACAGTCAATCTTTTCTTGTAGACCATAGCATCAAAGCTGACATTTGAAGGCACAGCAGCAGAGTCAGTGCTCACACTGGCTGTCTGGTGAGCTGGTACCTACACTTTTCCCCAACACTGGTTGTGGGCACTTATGCCCATTGTTTTACCTCATGCCCATTCAGCCTTAATGCCACCCTTTAAATTTCATGTGATACTACATTTCTGTCCTCAATCTGCTGCACTGTCCCAATGAAGCTCATCACAAGCTTGAAGAATAGCATCTCATCTTCCACTTAAGAACTTCACAGATATCAGAGCTCTACAGTGAGTTCAACATTTTCAGACCATGATGCGTCCTCCATTTTGATCCTTGTTTTCTGCTTTCTGTCAGCCTGTATCTTATTTTTCATGTCTTTGTATTTGTCATAGAGCTAGTCATCATTCTGCCATTCATATTCTCGACAAATGGCTCACTTCTTTACACAGCCATTGCCATTCCCTTTGCCTTTTGTTCAATTGCTTCATTGACATATAATCTCTCTCACCCCAGTGCTATAGTGCGGCCTTCCGTTTTGTTCTTAGCTACCCCCGCTCCCTTTCAATGGCATAAAACCTATCACATTTTATTTCCTTCAGTTCAAAACGTGACTCAAAATGCTTATTATTTTGCTTATGTTTCTGTGCGTGCTGCCAAACCTGGATATTTCCAGCACTTTTTTAAAATTTACTTTAACAGCCCAATTAAACTACATGAAGAGTGCTAGATCTGCAAAACCGTTCAGTAACGGAGATACAACACAAAGTTGGTATTGTGCCTACTGAATAATATTGGGTACAGACTAATTGCACGGCATGTTTCTTATAATTATTTTCTGGTCTTGTTGATCCAACCCTTGTTATCTTGCATTGGCATGTGTTGAATATTATATGAATAGTTCCAATGTTTATCCACATTAGACAAGAACAGGCTCCTATTGTATAATTACTCTCCTGACCTTTGGAGGCAATGTTATTTCAATATTTGTTTTCTATGCGATGAAGTTTAAACCAGTTTGTTCATAGAAGTCTGGAACCTTGGAGCAAGAGTAGGCCATTGGGCCCTTCTAGCTGCTGTGCCATTCAATATGATCATGGCTGATCCTCGATCTCGATGCCATATTCCTGCACTGCCCCCATGCCCCTTGATGCCTTTAAAAATGTCTTATTGCTTTCTTGAAAATATTCAGCAATAGGTTTAATAAGTGAAGAAATATTTCCTCATCTAAGTCCTAACTAGTCAACCCATTTTCTTGTGTATCCTGGTTCTAGATTCCACAGCCAGTGAAATTATCCTCCCTGCACCCAGTCTGTCTAACCCTGTTAGAATTTTAAACATTTAAATCAGATGCACTCTCATTCTTCCAAATTCAAGTGCACACAGGCCCTGCTGTACTCCCTCTATGGCAGGTATGTACTTTCTCAGGTAGGACGCCAAAACTGTGTGGAATACTCCAGGAGAGGTCTTACCAAGGTCTTGTATAACTGTAGTAATATACCCTTAATTCTGAGCATAAATTCAGTTGCAATGAAGGTCAATATAATTGTTTTATGAACCTCTATTTTCATTGACTGGTGTAGATGGACACCTGGATCCCTTTGTGCGTCCACACTTTCTGACAAATCCCAATTTAAATAGTACTCTTTCTTACTGCTTTCAAAATTCAATGAACAGTTCGTTAAGTCAACTCAATGATGGCAGGGCAGCCCAGGCAATGGATCTATTGAGAGAGATTCAATAGTTATTTCTTGATGTCAACATTGGCCCGCAAGGAAGGGTGAACTGTTGACCTGTTTGTTTGGCAGAGATGAGAACGTTTTACATGCTGGGCATTGATTAGCTACAGTACAAATGGCACAATTTTAATGTACCCAAGCATTTTTGGCTGACAGAGTTGGTGGATGACTGTAAAACTAAGAACAGCCAATTACTCATTTTGATCCCACTATTTTAACCTGATCATAACCGACCATTTTGACTAAAAGAGTGGGATAATCACTGAAAGGTTAGAGGCTTCATTGTTAATGTCTAAATCGGGTCTGAAGATGTCATCTCAATTGGCAGTTTTAAATGAAGCAAGGTGGGGAGGCAGGACAATCTCTTCTTCAAATCTGTTGGAACTAGCGACAGCCAGAGACCATTCCCTTGGCCTCCCGACTGTAGCCTCCTGCTGTCAAACCCCAATGGCCTTGAATATTTGGGCTGCGTTTTGGTAGGAATTTGGGAAGTTATATCTAAATGAGACTCGGCCATTAAGATAAATATGACGTTCACATGTCTGGATTCCCAAGGTACGCTGCCCTGTTTGGGTTTGTGCACTCCTGTACCAATCATCTCTTAAAAACAACTTATCATATGTTAAAAAATATGAATTGTATTTAATTGTATCCAGGTGATGGGCTTTGGCTGGGGAGTCATTAGAGAGCTTAAAAAAATGCCATGTTTGAAACAGTACTGTGGTGGATTTAGGAGGTATGTGCATGCCATGTTTTACTTCGGAATAGATGTAAAACAGCAAAACGATTGGCCCTATTGCTATCTTTCATCAACTGGCTTTCTAAAAATTTAACATTGAAGGTTGATTGATTGATTTATCGTCATGTGTGCTGAAATGTTTTGTTTATGAGTGGTACTGGGAGATCATAGTAAGCAAATGATGTACAGATCAAAAAAACTTAGACAGAGGCATACAGGTTACGTTCCATAGGGCAGGCACAGGGCAAGATCAACATTAGAGAGATCAGTGTTATTTGAGGCTACACAGCCCATTCATCAGTCTGATAACAGCTGGGAAGAAGCTGTTCCTGAACATCCTCGTGTGTGTGTTCAGGCTTCTGTGTCTTCTGCCTGATGGAAGAGGTTGCAGGTGAACATTACCAGGGTGCGACGGGTCTTTGATGATGTTGGCCGCCTTTTGGCGGCAGTGAGCTGTGTAAATGGAGTCCATGGATAGAAGATAATAAAATGTGAGGCTGGATGAACACAGCAGGCCAAGCAGCATCTCAGGAGCACAAAAGCTGACGTTTCGGGCCTAGACCCTTCATCAGAGAGGGGGATGGGGGGAGGGAACTGGAATAAATAGGGAGAGAGGGGGAGGCGGACCGAAGATGGAGAGTAAAGAAGATAGGTGGAGAGAGTGTAGGTGGGGAGGTAGGGAGGGGATAGGTCAGTCCAGGGAAGACGGACAGGTCAAGGAGGTGGGATGAGGTTAGTAGGTAGCGGGGGGTGCGGCTTGGGGTGGGAGGAAGGGATGGGTGAGAGGAAGAACCGGTTAGGGAGGCAGAGACAGGTTGGACTGGTTTTGGGATGCAGTGGGTGAGGGGGAAGAGCTGGGCTGGTTGTGTGGTGCAGTGGGGGGAGGGGACGAACTGGGCTGGTTGAGGGATGCAGTAGGGGAAGGGGAGATTTTGAAACTGGTGAAGTCCACATTGATACCATATGGCTGCAGGGTTCCCAGGCGGAATATGGGTTGCTGTTCCTGCAACCTTCGGGTGGCATCATTGTGGCAGTGCAGGAGGCCCATGATGGACATGTCATCAAGAGAATGGGAGGGGGAGTGGAAATGGTTTGCGACTGGGAGGTGCAGTTGTTTTTTGCGAACTGAGCGGAGGTGTTCTGCAAAGCGGTCCCCAAGCCTCCGCTTGGTTTCCCCATTGTAGAGGAAGCCACACCGGGTACAGTGGATGCAGTATACCACATTGGCAGATGTGCAGGTGAACCTCTGCTTGATGTGGAATGTCATCTTGGGGCCTGGGATGGGGGTGAGGGAGGAGGTGTGGGTACAAGTGTAGCATTTCCTGCGGTTGCAGGGGAAGGTGCCGGGTGTGGTGGGGTTGGAGGGCAGTGTGGAGCGAACAAGGGAGTCACGGAGAGAGTGGTCTCTCCGGAAAGCAGACAGGGGAGGGGATGGAAAAATGTCTTGGGTGGTGGGGTCGGATTGTAAATGGCGGAAGTGTCGGAGGATAATGCGTTGTATCCGGAGGTTGGTAGGGTGGTGTGTGAGAACGAGGGGGATCCTCTTGGGGCGGTTGTGGCGGGGGCGGGGTGTGAGGGATGTGTCGCGGGAAATGCGGGAGACGCGGTCAAGGGCGTTCTCGATCACCGTGGGGGGAAAGTTGCGGTCCTTAAAGAACTTGGACATCTGGGATGTGCGGGAGTGGAATGTCTTGTCGTGGGAGCAGATGCGGCGGAGGCGGAGGAATTGGGAATAGGGGATGGAATTTTTGCAGGAGGGTGGGTGGGAGGAGGTGTATTCTAGGTAGCTGTGGGAGTCGGTGGGCTTGAAATGGACATCAGTTACAAGCTGGTTGCCTGAGATGGAGACTGAGAGGTCCAGGAAGGTGAGGGATGTGCTGGAGATGGCCCAGGTGAACTGAAGGTTGGGGTGGAAGGTGTTGGTGAAGTGGATGAACTGTTCGAATACACCTCCTCCCACCCACCCTCCTGCAAAAATTCCATCCCCTATTCCCAATTCCTCCGCCTCCGCCGCATCTGCTCCCACGACAAGACATTCCACTCCCGCACATCCCAGATGTCCAAGTTCTTTAAGGACCGCAACTTTCCCCCCACGGTGATCGAGAACGCCCTTGACCGCGTCTCCCGCATTTCCCGCGACACATCCCTCACACCCCGCCCCCGCCACAACCGCCCCAAGAGGATCCCCCTCGTTCTCACACACCACCCTACCAACCTCCGGATACAACGCATCATCCTCCGACACTTCTGCCATTTACAATCCGACCCCACCACCCAAGACATTTTTCCATCCCCACCCCTGTCTGCTTTCTGGAGAGACCACTCTCTCCGTGACTCCCTTGTTCGCTCTACACTGCCCTCCAACCCCACCACACCCGGCACCTTCCCCTGCAACCGCAGGAAATGCTACACTTGTCCCCACACCTCCTCCCTCACTCCCATCCCAGGCCCCAAGATGACATTCCACATCAAGCAGAGGTTCACCTGCACATCTGCCAATGTGGTATACTGCATCCACTGTACCCGGTGCGGCTTCCTCTACATTGGGGAAACCAAGCGGAGGCTTGGGGACCGCTTTGCAGAACACCTCCGCTCAGTTCGCAAAAAACAACTGCACCTCCCAGTCGCAAACCATTTCCACTCCCCCTCCCATTCTCTTGATGACATGTCCATCATGGGCCTCCTGCACTGCCACAATGATGCCACCCGAAGGTTGCAGGAACAGCAACTCATATTCCGCCTGGGAACCCTGCAGCCATATGGTATCAATGTGGACTTCACCAGTTTCAAAATCTCCCCTTCCCCTACCGCATCCCTAAACCAGCCCAGTTCGTCCCCTCCCCCCACTGCACCACACAACCAGCCCAGCTCTTCCCCCCCACCCACTGCATCCCAAAACCAGTCCAACCTGTCTCTGCCTCCCTAACCGGTTCTTCCTCTCACCCATCCCTTCCTCCCACCCCAAGCCGCACCCCCCGCTACCTACTAACCTCATCCCACCTCCTTGACCTGTCCGTCTTCCCTGGACTGACCTATCCCCTCCCTACCTCCCCACCTACACTCTCTTCACCTATCTTCTTTTCTCTCCATCTTCGGTCCGCCTCCCCCTCTCTCCCTATTTACTCCAGTTCCCTCCCCCCATCCCCCTCTCTGATGAAGGGTCTAGGCCCGAAACGTCAGCTTTTGTGCTCCTGAGATGCTGCTTGGCCTGCTGTGTTCATCCAGCCTCACATTTTATTATCCTGGATTCTCCAGCATCTGCAGTTCCCATTATCTCTGATACTACATTATCCATGGATAGAAGTTTGGCTTCTGTGATGTTCTGGGCTCTGCACACCATCATCAGTAGTTTCTTAAGGTCCTGGTCAGAACACTTGCCATAGCAGACTGTTATGCACCTGAGCAGTACACTTTCAATGGTGAATCTGTAGAAGTTAGTGAAGGTCCTCTTGGAAGTGCTAAATTTCCTGAGTGGCCTGAGGAAGAAGTGGCATTGTTGTGCCTTCTTGACTGTTGCATTTACGTGGGAAGTCCAGGACGGGTTGTCAGTTACGGTCATTTGGAGGAACTTGTTGCTCTTCACCCTCTCAACCTTAGTTCTGTGATGGAGATGGGGGTGTGTTCTCTTCCTTCCTTTCTGAAGTCAATGATCAGTTCTTTAGTTTTGCTGATGTTGAGAGACAGATTGTTTTCATTGTAAAATGTCACCAAACCCTCTACCTCCCTTCTGCAGTTTCACTCGTCGTTGTTAGATATGTGTCCCTCTAAGGTGGTGTTGTCAGCTTATTGGCTATTTTTGGATTTTAATCCTATTCAGACACTGATTTGATTAATATTTAGCAATCAGCCTTGCAGCTACCAGTGATATATGGGAAGGCTATTGAATTGCTTTTACAACTTCTGTGTATTTTTTTTGGGTCTGCTCATTCTGTAACTTAGAGGTCATTTGGATTGTTAGGTGGGCTTGCTACAAATATTTATGTTAATTAATTTACTGTACACTGTATTTAGGTAGTTATTATTAATACTTTGAAATCTATAAAGCGATAATTAATTCATTCATTCGTTTATGAACATTCTAATTATGCAGCTTGGATTAAATTTGCATTTATCAGTAATTTACTTATAAGGGATGGCAGTGTAAATTTAAATTTGACTGTTCAACACTATATATATATCATGTCTTCAAATGATAAGAGCGGCATTGTGGCTCAGTGGTTAGACTGCTGCTCCACAGTGCCAGGAGCCCAGGTTTGATTCCACCATCAGGTGACCGTCTGTGTGGAGTTTACATGTTCTCCCCATGGCTATGTGGGTTTCCACTGGGTGCTCTGATTCCTTCCCACTGTCTAAAGATATGCAATTTCAGTGTATTGGCTATTCTAAATAGTACATAGTGTCCAGCTATGTGTAGGTGAGGTGAATTAGCCATGGGAAATGCAGGGTTACAAGGATGAAGCGGGTGTGGGTGGGATGTTCTTTGGAGGAACGGTGTGGACTTGATGGGCTGAATGACCCGGTTCCACACTGTAGGGATTCCATGAATTTTCAAGATGGTAAATGATTTTGGACTTGTGTCGTAGAGCCATGGCCATAAAATAGCCAGTTGGGCATGTAATATGTCTAACGTCATCCTGAATGAACTCATCCCTTACCAATGGACAATGTCTGATCCCATATTTGAACACTTTTATTAATACACAAGCTCTCGCATTTGTGTAATGATGCTGATTTGATTCTCAGTTATGAGGTGTCAAGTGGCTGGTGGTCCACTGGGCCCTCATTGCTTTGTGGAGAGAGCAGATGGTACATTATGAGTTCATAAGTATACTTACACGTTGTAATTAGTCACAGTATTATGATCTTGTTCACAATCAGTATGTAAGGACATGCTTATGCAGTTTATATACTGCAAAACATCGAATATCTAGTTACTATGTCAACTGTTCCATTTTTCACGGTGCCAAAATCTTCTAAGCTTTCCTTTTTGAACGAAGACATCATTGTTTCTCTACGGGTTGCTCCTGACTTTGGAAGGTTACAATTTTAAAATTCAATCTTTGATTTCAAATTCCTCCACGTCCTTGTCTGGTCCTATCTCTGAAACCACTTCTGAAAATGCCGAAATCTTTCTGCCACTCCAATCCTGGCCTCTTGCAAATCGTCTGCTTTCTTCTTTTCACCATTGGTGACCATGTCTTCAACCAATACATCACTTCAGTTCTGGAATGTCTTATGAAATTCTCCACCTCTGCATCTCTCTCTTGCCCTTCAGGATTTGTTTCCTTTTTTGGTTCATGTTTTTGGTCACTAGTCCTAAAATTCTCTTAAGCAAATTTTGTTTGGTGATGTTTCTATAAAACATCTTGTTTGTTTTACTACATTAATGATATTATATAATTGTATGTGTTTTATTGCTCTAAATTCCTTTCAATCTGTAAGCCCTACAGATGCTTGCTGTGATCTTTGCTTAAATGCAATCTTTTTTTCCCCAAAACTATAGGTTTGAGATGTAATAACTTGTTTTTGGGAAATTTCTGCTTGCAATTCATCCTTTCGGGTATAATTTGATTTGCTTAATCCTCATGTACCCTACATTGAATGTAATACCTTCCTCATTAGATTTTTGTAGTCGTGTTTCTGTGTCATACAATAATGGTATGTGTATTTCTTTTTGAACTTCAATGTTCATTCATGCCCTTTTTTGTATAGACCTATATTTTAAGATAAGATTCATGACTTTCCATCAGTTAAGTCATACATTTTCTTTGGGATATCTTACCAGGTCCTGTAAAGCATGGAGACAATGCCAAAACTGTCTATAATTTATTTTTTATGCACTGTGTTTTCTTTGCCTGCTGCTGAATAGTCTTACCCTGCTAAAAGTTACTTGCATTGCATCTTTTTCCACCATTTATTAAAATCACTGTTGAAAAGTTTTAAGATAGAACTGAACACTTCAAAGGTGGAGCTATGGAAACTGTTTCGGAAGCAATTCACGTGTTAACAGCTTCAGAAGCATGAAGAGAACACTACTCTGTATATGTTGTAATTTACTGCCTTTGTTGCCATGACAAAATCTCATTTCTCACAGGGGTGCTGTACACTGCCACAATTTCATTTGTGTTTCAATTAAATAGTTGAAAATGACACCTCTTTTCTCCTTCTTCTTCCAAAATGGGAGAGTCCAGTCCCAAAACACTCACCATAGGCTAATTTCATCAGGCCTTTAAAACTTACTGTAGCTTGTACCTAAATTTGAATCTTAACTTGGGAGGCTCTGAATTGCCCTGCTTGTTGCTTATGAATTACAAAATCTGACCTTTCTTGCTGGCTGACCTAACCTACACAGATCTACCTGTGAATATATAGAACACAGCAGGCCAGGCAGCATCAGATGAGCAGGAGAGTTGATGTTTCAGGTTTCTGAAGAAGGGTCCTGATCTGAAACGTCAACTTTCCTGCTTGCTGATACTGCCTGGCCTGCTGTGTTCCTCTCATTTCACACTGTGTTATCTCTGACTCCAGAATCTGCAGTTCTTACTATCCCTGAGAATATATAAATTGATTAAACTAAACAAGTCAGACATTTCCAAGGTTCAACTGGAGGGCTTGGTGGGCTGACTTTGGCCTGTTCACTGTGCTGCATTTTCTGGGAAATTGGCAGAGAAGTAAAATGTACCAGCCGGAGTTTGTCTGTTCAGCCTGTTCTTTTTCTTTATCTCTCCCTCTTTTCTTCCATTCTGTGTTTTTTCTTCTCCTCTTCTGCATTGGACGCTCGGCCCTGGGCTCAGGTTCCAGCCTCTGAAGAGAGGTTGGTAGCCCGGAGCTGGGATATCAGTGACCAGCACCACGAAACATGGAAGCCAGCAATCAGCCGGAGTGGAAGCAGGAGCAGCGGCCCAGTGTGGAGTGTGACGGCAGCCAATGGTCAGACCAGGTGTATGCCCCTGTGCTGGTCTGGTGCAGAGACCCCATGGAGAAAGACTGTGATGTTTGTCTTTTTAACTTGGCTTGTTTTTCTGACTTATACATAACATTTTTTTCTTCATTTTTCTAATCTATACTAAAGATTGTGCCTAGGTGGTACAATGTTGCACGTATTGATGACATTGTTACACAATAATATTGTAACTGAAGAGTGTACCTAAGATGACATCGTAAGTAGCAACTTTTAAACTTTTCACTATACTCATTTGGGAACATGTAAAAATAAAGCTAATTCAATTTAATTCCATTCAATTCAGATTGAAATGGTGCAGCACCAGAGAAGATGATGAGAAGAATTAGAACTCCCTCGCCCCCCCACCACCAATAATAGAAATGGATGTTCTGCAAACTTCAGGAAAGCCGAACATGCAGAGAGCCAAAATGGAGAAAAAGGAGGCCTACTTTTCAAGGCCTTTTCTATCTACCTGGTAACATGCAGTCCAGGCTGGTTTCGGGTAGTCCTAGGGAGAGGCAGTAATCGGAGTATATAAGAGGAAAATGGGGCAAGTCTGGGTACTTCCTTCCAATTACGAAAGTCAAGAATCTTGGCACCATCAAGGCAGGACAAAGCAGCTGCTTGTTTGGCACCATATCCACAAACATCCACAATCTCCCCCACTGATGCACAGTAAAAAGAATGGGTATCATCTTCAAGATGTATTGCAGCAACTCACCATGACTCTTTAGACAGTACTTTCCAAACCCATGACCAATTATCATCTAGAAGAATAAGGGCAACAGATATGTTGGAGAACCACCACCCGAAAGCTCTCCTACAAACTGCACACCATCCTGACTGGGAAATATATCACCATCCCTTCATTGTCAAGTCACTCACAAAGTCCACAATAATTAGGAATAGACAATAAATGCCGGTCAAGCTAGTGACATTCATATTCATGAATAAATAAATAAAACTAAAGTGCCCAGAGAAACTGGCACAGATAACAGATGATATTCACCTTCTTAAAATGTTTTAAAAGCAAAGCAGCTAAACCGATTGCCAGTAAAATGTTTCTGACAAAAAGATAAACAACCGAGAAACACTGAAGTGGAAACTGGCAATCATGATCACTGTCCCTAGAAGTAGGATCCAATATATGGGAAATGAAAGAAAGACTTTTAAAAACTATTTATATTGCGCTCATGTTGTCCCTTTCATAATCTCAAGTTGCCCCAAAATACTTTTTTACAGCCAATGAATTTTTAAAGTGTTGTCACTGCTACAGTGTAGCCACGTAAAAGTAAAGTTGCCATTGTCCTTCCAAACCATAGGGCTGCTCTCTTGTTAGAGGGATCACCAATGGTGCTTTAACCTGAGAGTTCTCACAGCTAGGCAAGGGGAAAGGTTCAGAAGGTAATCTCAGTTGATACAGAAACCAAACCCACGCTGTTGGCATTATATGCATAACAAACTCATTGGCCAGCCAACTGAGCTAACTGACACCTCTGTAGCTAAGTGACTTGCTACCAAATACCGCATTTGTATGGGTACTGAATACTGGGAATTCTTTTAGCTGCTTTTAAGCATGCCAACTGCAGCCCTGAATTATCATGCATTTCAGCTCAGTGAAGAGTCCAGTGTGCAATAGGTGGACAGGCTCTCAGCCTCACAGTGACTCCTGTGATGCATTATGATACATTATATGCATCAGTGGCTTAAAAGGCTCGAGGATCCATAATGCAGAACCTCAGCACCTGATGCACATCACTGTCATTAGATGCTAAGGATCCCATTACTAAAGCCCTTTTTCTTTGTAGGTAGATCATTTAAAGTTGCTGTTTATCTGTTAATCAAAACTGGATGTAAACAGGCGAGGGAAGCTATTGCTAAATAAGCATATCTTCAGTTTTAATCATCTGCTGCATCCCTTCGACTGGCATTGAGGTTTAACTGTTTTATAACAAAATATAAATTATTGAATAATTTAAGCAGTAAGTTGGATCCAGTGTAGTTATATCTGGAAGATAAAATATTGGCTTTTCAGGCTCTTTCACAAATGTTTGCAGTAATAAATGAGTAATGGATTTGGCTATGACTTCTCAGATCATGCATAGTTCTATTTAAAAATCACCCAGTCAGGCAAGCATCACCTGCACACATGCTAATGTAGGTCTGTGAAATGGCATTATTTTATTGTTATTCTGCTCCACAAGTCCCTTTTAGCCAGAGGCCTGATTGCATCTTTTTTAGTTATTGTCATTGGCAATGATTTTCTTTTCTTTATTTGTAAAACATGCTGATTTTGCGTGAGCTGAGTGCATTACCAAAATGCATTGGAAATAATTAGTGACCTCCTCAAGGCCTCCAGCCTCCTGTTAATGAACATTAGGAGTGTACAAATTACCATTGCTAATTGTACATTTTTCTCAGTCTAAATTATAAATAAACAGGATGGTTAAGCTTTTTTACATCATTACAATTTGCTAAAATGTAGTTGACAAATTCAGTGATACTCATTGTGAGTGCAAGGTGTAGCTTTTGTAACTTTCACTTATGGGTGAATGTCATCATCCCTGTAAAAATTAAGCAAATTGTAGTCCTTTGTCCTTGATTTTGGTACATATTTAACTTTTTATTTCCCAAACACTGTTGTAACTTTCTAGTGATCCAGCCTCACATTTCATTATCCTGTAACTTTCTAGTGATGGCATTTCATGCTATTTCTTTAAAAAAGAGTGCTGTTCACACTAAGGACAGACAGCCCCATTCAGCAGATTAGCTGCTGTCACTAAGGAGTCCATAAATATTGGAGTCAAATAGAATCATTAAGTCGTACAGCATAGAGACAGACCCTTCAGTTCAATTCGTCCATACCGAGCTAACATCCCAATCTGACCCTGTCTCATTTGCCAGCATTTGGCCCTTATCCTCAAAACCCTCCCTATTCATATACACATCCAGGTGCCTTTTAAATGTTGGAATTGTATCCTGCTCCACCACTTCCTCTAGGAGCTCATTCCATACCTGCAATCCCCACTGTATGAAAAAGTTACCCCTTTTTAAAATTTTATCTTCTCACCTTGAATCTATGCCCTCTAGTTTTGGACTCCCCCATTCTAGGAGAAAAGATCTTGGCTGTTCACAGTCTCCATGCCCCTTTTGATTTTATAAACCTCTAAAACGTCACCCCTCAGCCTCCAATGCTCAAATGTGTCAAGGCTCCATTTGTTCATTTTAAGTGGAAGGCATTTTGAAATTTTTGGGCAGTTTTGACAATGTTTACAATGAAAGTTAAGAGGTTTAGAGGGGATTTGAGGAGCAAGAAATTCATTCAGAGACTGGTGAGAATTGGAATGCACTGCCTGGGAGGATAATTGAGGCAGGAAATCTCACAAGATTTAAGAAGTACTTAGAGGAGCACTTGAAATGTCATAACACTCAAAGCTATGGAACAAGGGCACTGAAGTGGGAGTAGTATAGATTTAGAATAGTTCAGTCAGTGCGGACACGATGGGCCGAAGATCCTTTTCTGCAGTGTATAATTCTATGGTCAAATTTGACAAATATAATTTGGACTTAAACAGAAGGTGAATGTGGGTTGTGTCCTGTAGGAGAACATAAATTTTGGGGACCTAACTTGAACTGAATTATTAACTTCAGAATCTAACAATTGTTTACCCTATATTGTCTGTCTAGGGTAACTCACAATCCTGAATCAGTTCCTCTGTCCTAGTCACTCAACTGTTACATTTCAATTGAGAAACCTGAACATGTTAATAAAAATTCTTGTTGCAAATGGGACCCTTTCTTAGTAAGGAAACACAACTGACTGCGCAAATGCAATGTGTGAGTTGTCAATCAAACAGCATAGGATTTGCAAGAAAGTAATTGGTGTGCATTTACAAGTAATAGAGTCTGGTTTATAAATCTGTTGAGGATCTTCGAGGCGATTTACAAATCAATGGACACAGGAAACCTAATAACTTACTTGCGTTTTCAGAAGCCATTTAATGAGAAGCGTTTTAGAAAGAAGACTCATGGAATTTATCCAAAGGTAGATTATAAAGTGGTTTAAAAAGAAATAAAGCCTTTCATGCCTAGCACTTTACAGCCAGTGAAAGACTCTCTAAATGTAGTCTCATTGTGAAGTAGGAAATGTGGTCATCAATTTGTGAAAAGAAAACTCCCACAAACAGTAACATGATCATTGTAGTTTAATGGAAAAGCAAATTAAATGATCTAACGACAACAGAGAACAGAAAAGAGCATAAAGATAAGCATGTGAAAGCAAAGGACTTCAGCACTGCATTAGAACATAGCATTCAGTTACCTCTAACACGGCAATGTGAATAAAGGGTGCTGAAGAGAGTGAGAGAATCATAGTCTGGATTAAGGATGAATAAACGATGCTGTGATTGAAGAAGAGTGACAATCTTGATTAAAGGAATAAACCTCTAAAATTGTAAGTGCAGACACCTAATCCTCAGAGATATGCAGAAGTATTGTCAAGGAATATTCAGAGAATCATAGAAAGCCTATGGTGCAGAGAGAGACCTTTTGGCCTATCAAGTATGCACCAACGCTCCAAAAAAATCCCACCCAATCTCAGCGACCCCACATGGGGATTTTACCATGGCCAACTCATCTAACCAGCATATATTGGGGCTGTGGGAAGAAGCCAGACCTCCAGAGAAAGCCCACACACAGATAGAGAGAATGTACAAACTCCACACAGTCACCCAAGATTAGAATTAAACTGAGGTCCCTGGCGCCATAAGGCAGCAGTGCTAACCGCTGTGCCACCACAATAACAGCAACGGAAACCCAAAATCTGAAGTCAGCTCACACCAAAATGAAAAGACACCAAAGGAAAAGACAGAACCTTGGATGACTTAAAAGCCAAAGCTGATCATCTGGAAGATTCAGGAGAGTAACTACAGTTAATTGAAAGAATTTGAGTGAATGATGGAAACAAATTCAAGAATTTCCCTGGGTCAATGCAGTGTAGAAATTGATCAGGTGGCAACTCCAGAAGAGGCACAGTGATCAATGTAGCAATTTGAAAACACTGTGGGCCATAATGTGGCCAGAAGTAAGAGCCCTGGGAGCAACAGTTCCTCAGTTATACAACTGCATCAAGTTGCATGCAAAGGAGCAGAGAATAAGACGTTTTTGTACACTTTAAGACCTACAGCGGATGATGTCCTTGTGAACCAGAGTTTGGAAGAAAATGCTATTATGTTGAGACAATCAAGGCATTCAGTGCATACGTTGCCCAAAAGCAAAATCTGATCATAGAAAGAGTAAGCTTTAACCTATGGTCTTATTGACAAAGTGAGTTGAATGAAGTGTTTAAACAGATTTATGAAGGTTGGCAAGATGTTGCTGATATGAACCATTAAAGGACAAGGTGATAGTGATTAAAGCATTGTAAGCATCAATGACAAGAAATCGTCAGGTTTCCTTTAGTTGAAGGAAGAGCTCATGCTGGAATAAATGATCCTGTATGCAATTCAGTTGGAGACCAGGGCACAGAATTGGCTTATTGGTCCAGGAGACACCAGGCATCATTTCAATATGGTTAGATTGCAGATCTCAAGATAGCATTGTTATCCTCCTGATAGCACGCAAAAATGTCTATACAATGGGAAACAACATCACTGACCATATCATTATGTTCAAGGTGTGATTCTGGGCACTCATCTTAAAAGTGCAATGTCTCGAAACAGAATTTAAACTTGATACAGGGGCAGCTGGTTCAACACTGGCTAACAGCCGGCTGTGGTTCAGATTACTGTACGTTTGACCTGTGAGCATAAAATCACAAGGTCCAGGGAGCACAATCCTCGTATGCATGGACAAATTGTTATTAACCCTGGCCATAAAGGACAAGAAGTCATTGGCACTCTCAATGTATTGAAAATCCAGGAGACTTCCCCATCATGTAAAAATGTTTGCATTTGGTTAGGTCGCTTAGAGAGAATGAATGCAATGCTCCAAGACAAGACTGGATGAGAATTTTGCCATGAATTTCCTAAGTTATTCAGAGGTTCAGGCAAATTAGGCAAACAGGATTTCAAAGTTTTATTCTGAAGTGGGCATCACCGGCCTGTCAGCATTTGTTGTCCTTCTCTAGTTGCCCTTGAGAGGGTAGTGGTAAGCTGCCTTCTTGAACCACTGCACTCACGGTGTTATAGGTAGGTCCTCAATGCTGTTAGGGAGTGAGTTTGGGATTTTGATCCAGTGACGAATAGAACAGAACAGAATACCTTTATTGTCATGTGTACTCAAGTACAGGAGTACAGTGAAAAGTTTACAATGTTGCCTCTTATGGCACCAGCTTAGGTATGAACTATCTAGGTAAAAATCTTAGATCCAAATAAAAAAGAAAAAAAGTTGCATTATCTTACAGTGATTCATAGTAAAAGTTAGAAATAAGATAGAGCTAAAAGGATAAACGTTACAGTCAGATGAACAAATTACAGATAAACATTACATTACAGTAGCTCAACACAGGGGCTTCCATGAACTGCCTCCACACTGGCTCTCAGCCTCTCCAAGCCTTCAGCCCGATC
The DNA here is from genome assembly GCF_030684315.1 of Stegostoma tigrinum. Taxonomy (NCBI): domain Eukaryota; kingdom Metazoa; phylum Chordata; class Chondrichthyes; order Orectolobiformes; family Stegostomatidae; genus Stegostoma; species Stegostoma tigrinum. Next base: position 48,163,658 of record NC_081358.1, read on the forward strand.
TGCTCCAGTTTTCAGCTGCTCTAAGGCAAGATTTCTTGTCCAAAATAAAACCACTTTAAAATCTTAGGGAAAAATAAGGGAAGAAAAAGGAGGAAGAAGCAATTATATATTTCCAAGTCAGAATGGCTTGGAGGTAAACATGCCGGTAGTGGTGTTCCCATGTGTCTGCTGCCTTGTCCTTCGAGATGGAAGTGGTTGTGTGTTTGGAAGGTGCTGTCTGAGGATCTTTACTGAATTTGTACAGAGCATTGGTAGTGAAGGGAATGGATGCTATGGATATGGTATCAATCAAGCGGTTTGCTTCAAGCTTCTTAGTGTTGTCGAAGCTGGACTCATCCAGGCAAGTGGAGAGTATTTTGTCATTATACCTGCTTTGTGTCTTGTAGATGATAAACGGGCTTTGAGGGGTCAGGAGATGACTTACTTGACGCAGTATTCCTAGTCTCTGACCTGCTCTTGTAGCCGCTGTGTTTACGTGGCGGGTCCAGTTGAGTTTATGGCCACTGGTAAACCCAGGGATTCGGTTGTGGGGAATACACTGATAGTAACATGACTGAATGTCAACGGATGGTGGTTAAATTGTATTTTATTGGTGATGGTCACTTCCTGCCATTTGTGCGACATGAATACTACATGTCACTTGTCAGCCCAAGCCTGGATATTGTCCATTCAAACATGGACTGCTTCAGCATCTGAAGAGTTGCAAATGATACTGAACATTGTGCAATCATGTGTGAACTTTGCCACTTCTTCCCTTGCAATGGAGGGGAGGTCATTGATGAAGCAGCTACAGACAGTTGGGCCAAGGATGCTATTCTGAGGAACTCCTGCAGAAATGATTGACCTGCAACAACCACAATTATCTTCCTATGTGTCAGGTATAACTCCAATTGTTGGAGACTTTTACCCCTATTTCCATTGACCCTAGTTTTGCTAGGCTTCCCTAATGCTACATTCAGTCAAATGCAGCCTTGATGTCAAGGCTGTCATATTTATCTCACATCTGGAATTCAGGTCTTTTGGTCATGTTTAAACCAAGGTTATAATGAGGTCAGGAGCTGAGTAGTCCTGGCAAAACCCAAACTGGGTGTCACTAAGCAGGTTATTGCTGAGCAGGTGCTGCTTGAAAGCTCTACTGATGACACCTACCATCACAGTACTGATGATTGAGATAGACTGATGCAGTGACAATTGGCTGGAATGGATTTGTCCTGCTTTTTGTGTACAGGACGTGCTTAGGCAATTTTCCATAATGTCAAGCAGATGCCAGTGATGTAGCTGTACTGGGATAGTTTGGCTAGGGCCGACAGTCTTTGTAGTATCTAATGCCTTCAAACTTTTCTTGATATCATGTGAATAATCTACAAAAAGATGCTATGTGCAGCTGCCTGCAAACTCTGAAGAAAATTCTTCCGCATCTATTGATAAAGGTAAAATCTCGCTATGATAAAAAATAGCCATATCACCAAAGATAGAACTGACACAGTGGTGCTCAGTATTAATAACAGTAATGAAGATTATGCATGGTTCTCACTTAGCTGAACAAACGGGTTCAAAGAGAACTTCCTCAAATTTCAGCAGTTGATGATAATTTGGCCAAATTATCCAGAAGTAAACTCTTTCCCAAATTTGATATGGACAATGGATTTTTGGTAGATATTTCTGAACTATGAATCAAGGTTGTTGACTACAGTTGTCATATGTCTTAGCCAATTCTGTTTTAATCATCTGACTTTTGGAATATCAGCCTTTTGGACAGTGATATCAAGGATTGTTGAAGGAAAACAAGGGACTATTAGTCATATGTTTGTTAATCTGCTGTAGAGCCAGAAAAATAAGCTCTTGACCAAAAGTGTTAGAGGATCTTTAACAGCATTACAAAGTCTAAGGCTTACACTCAATGGGAAACATCAGTTCACAAAGACAACATCAGAAGTCACGCGGCACCAGGTTATAACCCAACGAGTTTATCTGCAATCTCAAGCTTTCAAAGTGCTGCCTCTTTGTCAGGTGAAGTGACAAAGGAGCACTTCACCTGACAAAGGAGCATACTCCAAAATCTTGCGATTTCAAATAAATCTTTTAGACTATAACCTGGTGTTGTGTGACTTCTGACCTTGTCCACCCCATCCCAACACCAGCACCTCCACATTATGGCTCACAAGGACTATGTTTTTAGGACACATCACACCTTAGAAGGAATAAAACAGTACAGCTTGCGATTGACACGTAATAATCTGACTTGTATACTTCAGAACTTTAGCTCCAGTATGACTTGTGCATTCATTTTCAAGTATTACTTTTTTAAAAATTGATTCTCCTCTTTGGAATAGGAGCAAAATATCATTCTGGATCCCAGAAAATGAGGGCCATATGTTAATTTCCACAACTGAATTGCGAATATGATATACAACATTTCTTAATGGTGAACCAGATGGGAAAGTTTCTCCTTAACTTACACAACGCAGAAGAGAGTCTTTAAGAAACAGAGTGTTTGTCCCCAGCACTGAATGCCATTCAAGATGGCTGTCTGTGAGAGAGGCACCTGTGCCAATGTGGTTTATTCACATTATCTCCAGTGACAGGAATCTTAGATATGCCAGTATGTCTCCACACAGGCAGTGTATGGTGTCACCACTCTGTGGGATGATGAGGACACTGTACTATTCAAGAAGAAGATTAAAAACAGAAACACCATTGTTTAACTGCAATTTCAGTCATAACACAAAAATAGAAAAGCATCACAGGAGAAACGAGTAGAATTGTTATCGCTTGAGACACAGTGCACGAACACTGCCAATTTTGACATCGAGTCAGAAAGTCTACATTCGGGCCAGACAAGCAGATATAATTATCCTTAAAGATAAAGATCACCCAATATCACATACAGACAGAATGCAAACAGGGATGCATATTTTCAGTAAGGGGTGGGCAACTAAACCTCCTCCAGAATAATCCTCAGCACCAGTGCCCCACCTGGCTGTGTACTCAGCCCCTTACTATACTTCTTATACACTCACAACTCTGTGACTGTTGGGTGGAGTACATGTGGATTGAGAGGCCGGAAGTTAGAATTCGGTGTTTGTAAAGTGTTAGGGAGGAAAGATGATGTGTTTTTCTATGCTTAGGGATTTAAAATAGACACCTGTGAGCAGCAGTTTGACAGTCTGCAAGTACGCAAGAGAGCACCTGGACAGAAACACTTGTCTTGAAAGGATGTTCAATTACCAGGCCATGCAGCAACATTTCACTGAGACAACAGGCTTTTGAATTTAGCCAATCAGTTTGAACCAGGCACCTAGTGCCAAAAACTGTTTCATAAAGATGCTGGGGACCATTTCCCCTCTCATACTGATTACAGGCAGGAACTTATAGACAAGGAAGGATGGGTCTTCTTAATTGAGATGCATGATGCAGTTCATTGACCTAGGTATTTTAATAGCTAATCTGTCCAGATATGATATTACATACCTCCTAGCTCTGAGATAAGAACACTACTATTGCATTACACTGTTCCCTAAGGATTTTGATCTACATTGAGAAGATAATGCTGCAATGCATTTCTATGTATCAATTGTGTAAATGGAAGAATAATTGATACCATGGGCGCATGATGATATTAGATCAAGGATGTGTTGTGTTAAAGGAAAACAACTTTACAGCATGTAGGAAACCCCAACCCTGAACTTAATGAGTCCTGTGAGTAGTATTTCTACACAGTACTTATTTAAATATTAACTTGTGAATTTCTCTATATTTTGCCATCATCTTATGGGGATAAGCAACATGACAAAAGCATTTAAAAAGTTGGTGGCTCTTGATAAGTTTCTTAGAAAAACTATTTCAATTGGTTCAAAGTAGCTAAAATGTTGAGAATAATTACAAAAAGTGCGGGAGAAACTAAGCAGGTCTGGAAGCATCTGTAGAGAGAGAAATAGAGTTAATCTTTTGAGTCCGCTGACCCTGCACCGGGATTGAGTATAGCTGGGAAATGATAATAATTATGCTGATGTTGGGGTGGGGTGGGTATAGAATACATACATTACATGGAGACAGTGCCCAGAGAGAGAGATCAAAAGGGGCAGGAAAACAAAGGGATTACTGATGATAAACTGAGAGTGAGATAAACACTTATGTGCTTCCTGCAAATCTGAAATGGAAACAAGATTTGGAAGTACCCACATGCCCAGGCAGCATCAATGGAGGAGAAAAAATAAATTTGATTTCAGATTGATTGCCTATTGTCAGAGTTGACAATTCTTTTTATGTGGCTGCAGAATTCTTAATAAGCCTTATAAGTAAAGTGAGCAAAGAAAGATCATAAAGGATAAAGGATAGGGAATGGGATGGAGTCTTTGGATTGGATTCTGCTGAAAAGGTAGCAGAATGCTAGGTCAGGAATTGGCAAAGCCGTGATTCCTCAGCAATGGAATTACCACTCATTTGCCTCAAATAGTGCGGGTTGTCAGCAGAACTAGACCTGTATACCAGTAGAGGTCAGTCCCTTCATTAGAGAGGAGGTGAGAATGAAAATGTGTGTCTTATTTGCAATTTTGCAGGAGAATATGAAAGGAAACTTGTGAGCTTTGGGAATGCAATTTATTCACTAGTTGTTAGGTGTCAGCCTTGATGCGGTGGTAAGACTGTTGATGCTGACTCAGAAGTTTATGAATTGAAGACTCATTCAGAAGCAGATAATACAGGTTGGCATGTCCCTTTAGTATTTCAGATGTCATTTCTGGGGATGCAATCCTTTTAATGAAATGTCAAATCAAGGCCCTTTTCTACCCTCTCAAAATGCAGGAGTGAAAAAAATTGGATTGTCTTGAACAACATCACTAAATAAATGATCTGGTCAGTTATCACTAACTGTGCAATCTTGCAGCCTACAAATTAACGGTTTAATCTCCCTTTGTTGTAAGGGGACTACACTTCAAAGTACTTAGCAACACAGAAACTAGGAGCAAGTGTAGACCATTCAACCCTTTGAGCCTGCCTGCCATTCAGTATGATCATGGCTAATCCTCTATCTCAATGCCATATTCGTGCTTCCTCCTCATGATTGAAATCTGAAAAAAATTTCTTTCTTGAATATAGTGACCCAATCTCTACAACCTCTGTGATAGAGACTTCCATATGTTCACTACCCTTTGTGTAAAGAAATTTTTCCTCATCTCAGTTACAATTTGTTCTACCTTGTATCCTGAAACTGTCCGTCCAGGTTCTAGACTCTCCTACCAGGGAAAATATCCTCCTTGCATCTTGACTGTTCAGCCTCGTTAGAATTTTATATATGTCAATCAGATCCCCTCTCATCCTTCTAAAGTATTGAGGCCAGTTTAAAACAACCTCTTATCATAGGACAGTCCTACCATCTTGGGTAGTGGGCTAGTGAACCTCTGCTACACTCCCTCCGTGGCTAGTATGTCCTCTCTTCTCAGGTAAGGAGTCAAAAAATACATGCAATCCTCCAGGAGTAATCTCACTAAGACCCTCGATAGCTGTAGTAAGGTATCTCTACTTCTGATCTCAAATTTTCTTATAATGAAGGCCAGTATACCATTTGCCTTCCTAATTGGTTGCTAAATCTACCTGTATACTTTCATTGACTGATACACGAAGACACTCCTATCTCTTTGTAAATCCACACTTCCCAATATCTCAATAATACACGTCCTTTCTGTTTTTCACAGCCAAGTGTATAACTTCACATTTAGCCATCAGTCATGTGTTTCCCCAATCACACAACTTGTCTAAATCATTTTCAAGCCTCTTTGCATTCTTCTTATACCTCACTTACAATTCCACTCCTCCCCATTTTGTGTCATCCACAAACCTGGAAATGTTACATTTGGTTCCATCGCTCAGGTCATTCATTCCTAGTTGTGGCTAAATACAACCAGTCCCAGGAATCTTAGTCCGTCCCTCTTGCACCATTTCTCCTGCTGCTTATTAATCTGGCATATCCAGTTATTTTAACTCTTACTAGCATGTGACACTGGGAATCATCTTGCGATTACTACCTTTGAGAAGCTACTTTTTAATTTATGTCCTAAATCCCTACATTCTGTTTGTAGAACCTCATCCCATTTGTAAACCCAAGTTGTTGGCATTATTATGTACCAAAATCAATGGCAGTTCATGCTTCTGCTTCTGAACAGCTTTAGTGAGTGGAGACTGTATCAGGATATCCTGCTGCCGTGACAAGGCTTATAGAAACGCCAATTAATTTCTCTGCCTGAAATTTTCATGTTGTGCTTTTGTATTTCTTTTTGCTGGAATGTTATACCACAGTTTTCTATTGCTAATATTTGTTTTGGGATGAATTGGCTTGAGTAGCACATGGTAAACATACATTCAATGAGTGGTGTGACAATCCATTCACTGAAGGCAGTATAGAATTTAGCAGCTGTGTGATAACGGTGCTGCTCTACCACTGCAGAGGCTGAGGTCCGGCAAAAAGTGGGGGCTTCCATCTCCAGACACAACGTATCCTTAGAAGCAAAAGTATGAATTACAATAAAGCAGCTAAGTGGCTCACTCTACCTGTATATAAATTCCCCAGGTAGAAACAACTCAGTGGTTATAGAAAATGCTGAAAAGTGTTGTGCTATGTCTTACGGTCAGCATGTCTGTCTATCTTTAAGGGGCACAGTATATCAGTATAATTTTGAGAGATATGCTCATGATATTATCACTGTATCATAGTACGTACCCTGCAGGTATAAAAGCCTCAGATCCTATCTTAACTCGGGCCACTGGAAGCAACATAAGCCAATGAAGGTATACTCCCCTTTGTCTAGCCCAGGCTCCTCAGTGTCCGTGAATCTGATGTTTGTATATTACCGTGTGTTGGTTTTCAATGCTGCAGACCCACATCTCGTTCTGAGGGATGAAGTAACATTGTTGATTCAAGTGCGATATCCTGCTGAAGCCAAGACACACATAAGAAATATTCAGCAGGTCAGCCAGAATCTCTGGACGGGGAAATGCAGCTAACAGTTCAGACTGATGATTCTTCACAAGAACTGCACATTTGTTTCATGTTCACTGTGCTGTAAAAGACAGCATGCAATATAAATCAAGATAATAAAATGTGAGGCTGGATGAACACAGCAGGCTAAGCAGCATCTCAGGAGCACAAAAGCTGACGTTTCGGGCCTAGACCCTTCATCAGAGAGGGGGATAGGGGGAGGGAACTGGAATAAATAGGGAGAGAGGGGGAGGCGGACCGAAGATGGAGAGTAAAGAAGATAGGTGGAGAAGGTGTGGGTGGGGAGGTAGGGAGGGGATAGGTCAGTCCAGGGAAGACGGACAGGTCAAGGAGGTGGGATGAGGTTAGTAGGTAGCTGGGGGTGCGGCTTGGGGTGGAAGGAAGGGATGGGTGAGAGGAAGAACCGGTTAGGGAGGCAGAGACAGGTTGGACTGGTTTTGGGATGCAGTGGGTGGGGGGGAAGAGCTGGGCTGGTTGTGTGGTGCAGTGGGGGGAGGGGATGAACTGGGCTGGTTTAGGGATGCAGTGGGGGAAGGGGAGATTTTGAAACTGGTGAAGTCCACATTGATACCATATGGCTGCAGGGTTCCCAGGCGGAATATGAGTTGCTGTTCCTGCAACCTTCGGGTGGCATCATTGTGGCAGTGCAGGAGGCCCATGATGGACATGTCATCAAGAGAATGGGAGGGGGAGTGGAAATGGTTTGCGACTGGGAGGTGCAGTTGTTTGTTGCGAACTGAGCGGAGGTGTTCTGCAAAGCGGTCCCCAAGCCTCCGCTTGGTTTCCCCAATGTAGAGAAAGCCGCACCGGGTACAGTGGATGCAGTATACCACATTGGCAGATGTGCAGGTGAACCTCTGCTTAATGTGGAATGTCATCTTGGGGCCTGGGATGGGGGTGAGGGAGGAGGTGTGGGGACAAGTGTAGCATTTCCTGCGGTTGCAGGGGAAGGTGCCGGGTGTGGTGGGGTTGGAGGGCAGTGTGGAGCGAACAAGGGAGTCACGGAGAGAGTGGTCTCTCCGGAAAGCAGACAGGGGTGGGGATGGAAAAATGTCTTGGGTGGTGGGGTCGGATTGTAAATGGCGGAAGTGTCGGAGGATAATGCGTTGTATCCGGAGGTTGGTAGGGTGGTGTGTGAGAACGAGGGGGATCCTCTTGGGGCGGTTGTGGCGGGGGCGGGGTGTGAGGGATGTGTCGCGGGAAATGCGGGAGACGCGGTCAAGGGCGTTCTCAATCACCGTGGGGGGGAAGTTGCGGTCCTTAAAGAACTTGGACATCTGGGATATGCGGGAGTGGAATGTCTTATCGTGGGAGCAGATGCGGCGGAGGCGGAGGAATTGGGAATAGGGGATGGAATTTTTGCAGGAGGGTGGGTGGGAGGAGGTGTATTCTAGGTAGCTGTGGGAGTCGGTGGGCTTGAAATGGACAACAGTTACAAGCTGGTTGCCTGAGATGGAGACTGAGAGGTCCAGGAAGGTGAGGGATGTGCTGGAGATGGCCCAGGTGAACTGAAGGTTGGGGTGGAAGGTGTTGGTGAAGTGGATGAACTGTTCGAGCTCCTCTGGGGAGCAAGAGGCGGCGCCGATACAGTCATCAATGTACCGGAGGAAGAGGTGGGGTTTGGGGCCTGTGTAGGTGCGGAAGATGGACTGTTCCACGTAACCTACAAAGAGGCAGGCATAGCTGGGGCCCATGCGGGTGCCCATGGCCACCCCCTTAGTCTGTAGGAAGTGGGAGGAGTCAAAAGAGAAGTTGTTGAGTGTGAGGACGAGTTCCGCTAGGCGGATGAGAGTGTCGGTGGAGGGGGCCTGGTCGGGCCTGCGGGACAGGAAGAAGCGGAGGGCCTTGAGGCCATCTCCATGCGGAATGCAGGTGTACAGGGACTGGACGTCCATGGTGAATATGAGGTGTTGGGGGTCAGGGAATTGGAAGTCCTGAAGGAGGTGGAGGGCGTGGGTGGTGTCACGGACATAGGTGGGGAGTTCCTGGACCAAAGGGGAGAAAATGGAGTCCAGATAGGTGGAGATGAGTTCGGTGGGGCAGGAGCAGGCTGAGACGATGTGTCGACCAGGGCAGGCAGGTTTGTGGATTTTGGGAAGGAGATAGAAACGGGCCGTGCGGGGTTGGGGAACAATGAGGTTGGAGTCTGTGGGTGGGAGGTCCCCTGAGGTGATGAGGTCATGAATGGTGTTGGAGATGATGGTTTGGTGCTCGGGTGTGGGGTCATGATCGAGGAGGCGGTAGGAGGTGGTGTCGGCCACCTCTTCCTCCGGTACATTGATACCACCTCTTCCTCCGGTACATTGATACCACCTCTTCCTCCGGTACATTGATACTTCTTCCTGTCCCGCAGGCCCGACCAGGCCCCCTCCACCGACACTCTCATCCGCCTAGCGGAACTCGTCCTCACACTCAACAACTTCTCTTTTGACTCCTCCCACTTCCTACAGACTAAGGGGGTGGCCATGGGCACCCGCATGGGCCCCAGCTATGCCTGCCTCTTTGTAGGTTACGTGGAACAGTCCATCTTCCGCACCTACACAGGCCCCAAACCCCACCTCTTCCTCCGGTACATTGATACGACCCCACCACCCAAGACATTTTTCCATCCCCACCCCTGTCTGCTTTCCGGAGAGACCACTCTCTCCGTGACTCCCTTGTTCGCTCCACACTGCCCTCCAACCCCACCACACCCGGCACCTTCCCCTGCAACCGCAGGAAATGCTACACTTGTCCCCACACCTCCTCCCTCACCCCCATCCCAGGCCCCAAGATGACATTCCACATTAAGCAGAGGTTCACCTGCACATCTGCCAATGTGGTATACTGCATCCACTGTACCCGGTGCGGCTTTCTCTACATTGGGGAAACCAAGCGGAGGCTTGGGGACCGCTTTGCAGAACACCTCCGCTCAGTTCGCAACAAACAACTGTACCTCCCAGTCGCAAACCATTTCCACTCCCCCTCCCATTCTCTTGATGACATGTCCATCATGGGCCTCCTGCACTGCCACAATGATGCCACCCGAAGGTTGCAGGAACAGCAACTCATATTCCGCCTGGGAACCCTGCAGCCATATGGTATCAATGTGGACTTCACCAGTTTCAAAATCTCCCCTTCCCCCACTGCATCCCTAAACCAGCCCAGTTCATCCCCTCCCCCCACTGCACCACACAACCAGCCCAGCTCTTCCCCCCCACCCACTGCATCCCAAAACCAGTCCAACCTGTCTCTGCCTCCCTAACCGGTTCTTCCTCTCACCCATCCCTTCCTCCCACCCCAAGCCGCACCCCCAGCTACCTACTAACCTCATCCCACCTCCTTGACCTGTCCGTCTTCCCTGGACTGACCTATCCCCTCCCTACCTCCCCACCCACACCTTCTCCACCTATCTTCTTTACTCTCCATCTTCGGTCCGCCTCCCCCTCTCTCCCTATTTATTCCAGTTCCCTCCCCCTATCCCCCTCTCTGATGAAGGGTCTAGGCCCGAAACGTCAGCTTTTGTGCTCCTGAGATGCTGCTTAGCCTGCTGTGTTCATCCAGCCTCACATTTTATTATCTTGGAATCTCCAGCATCTGCAGTTCCCATTATCTCTGATGCAATATAAATCATATGGTTTCCATAGCCACCACTGCTCCCTTTTTAGCTGTTATTCTGGTGCTTAAAAATGCCAGAAAGATCATAAATCAGGAAAACAGTTTACAATCTCATTTGAATTTGGAGGTTTCTGTAATTGTGCCTTGTAACTCACTATTTGTTTTTGATATGGGTGCCTGCTTAGAAATGAAATTAGCCAATTTCAGAAAGCTTGGTGACCTATTGAGTGCTTATTGCCTAGTGACATGATTTATTAAAATAGGATGTTGATTTATATCAAAATAGCTGGACAGAAGCAAAGTTCAACTTCACAAACAATAAACAACTGGTTTTGATTGGTGTAGATTTAATTTGGATCTGTGATTAAGGCTTTTGCCATTGTTGCATTATGTTATCTTTTATCTGATGTAGGGTAATAATTTGGCAATGGTTCTTATCTCACTTCATTACAGGAATGTCAGTTCTCCCCACCCTGACACTGCAATACTTTAATAATTTCATCAATTTAACATATACAACCATCAAAATTGGGTGCCACTATTTTTCAGCACTTTGACAAGATCAGTTTACCTATAAAAGCTAATAAAATGTGAGGCTGGATGAACACAGCAGGACCAGCAGCATCTCAGGAGCACAAAAGCTGATGTTTCGGGCCTGGACCCTTCTTCAGACAGGGGGATGGGGTGAAGGTTCTGGAATAAATAGGGAGAGAGGTGGAGGCGGACCGAAGATGGAGAGAAAAGAAGATAGGTGGAGAGGAGAGTATAGGTGGGGAGGTGGGGAGGGGATAGGTCAGTCCAGGGAAGACGGACAGGTCAAGGAGGTGGGATGAGGTTAGTAGGTAGGAGATGGAGGTGCGGCTTGGGGTGGGAGGAAGGGATGGGTGAGAGGAAGAACAGGTTAGGGAGGCAGAGACAGGTTGGACTGGTTTTGGGATGCAGTGGGTGGAGGGGAAGAGCAGGGCTGGTTGTGTGGTGCGGTGGGGGGAGGGGATGAACTGGGCTGCTTTAGGGATGGGGTGGGGGAAGGGGAGATTTTGAAGCTGGTGAAGTCCACATTGATACCATTGGGCTGCAGGGTTCCCAAGCGGAATATGAGTTGCTGTTCCTGCAACCTTCGGGTGGCATCATTGTGGCACTGCAGGAGGCCCATGATGGACATGGCATCTAAAGAATGGGAGGGGGAGTGAAAATGGTTTGCGACTGGGAGGTGCAGTTGTTTGTTGCGAACCGAGCGGAGGTGTTCTGCAAAGCGGTCCCCAAGCCTCCGCTTGGTTTCCCCAATGTAGAGGAAGCCACACCGGGTACAGTGGATGCAGTATACCACATTGGCAGATGTGCAGGTGAACCTCTGCTTAATGTGGAATGTCATCTTGGGGCCTGGGATAGGGGTGAGGGAGGAGGTGTGGGGGCAAGTGTAGCATTTCCTGCGGTTGCAGGGGAAGGTGCCGGGTGTGGTGGGGTTGGAGGGCAGTGTGGAGCGAACAAGGGAGTCACGGAGAGAGTGGTCTCCCCGGAAAGCAGACAGGGGTGGGGATGGAAAAATGTCTTGGGTGGTGGGGTCGGATTGTAGATGGCGGAAGTGTCGGAGGATGATGCGTTGTATCCGGAGGTTGGTGGGGTGGTGTGTGAGAACGAGGGGGATCCTCTTTGGGTGGTTGTGGCGGGGGCAGGGTATGAGGGATGTGTTGCGGGAAATGCGGGAGACACGGTCAAGGGCGTTCTCGATCACTGTGGGGGGAAAGTTGCGGTCCTTGAAGAACTTGGACATCTGGGATGTGCGGGAGTGGAATGCCTCATCGTGGGAGCAGATGCGGTGGAGGCGGAGGAATTGGGAATAGGGGATGGAATTTTTGCAGGAGGGTGGGTGGGAGGAGGTGTATTCTAGGTAGCTGTGGGAGTCGGTGGGCTTGAAATGAACATCAGTTACAAGCTGGTTGCCTGAGATGAAGACTGAGAGATCCAGGAAGGTGAGGGATGTGCTGGAGATGGCCCAGGTGAACTTAAGGTTGGGGTGGAAGGTGTTGGTGAAGTGGATGAACTGTTCGAGCTCCTGTGGGGAGCAAGAGGCGGCGCCGATACAGTCATCAATGTAACGGAGAAAGAGGTGGGGTTTGGGGCCTGTGTAGGTGCGGAAGAGGGACTGTTCCACGTAACCTACAAAGAGGCAGGCATAGCTGGGGCCCATGCGGGTGCCCATGGCCACCCCCTTAGTCTGTAGGAAGTGGGAGGAAAGCTGATGGTTTCTGCAGATAAGTTCAAAAACCTAATGAATTTCTTACTCTCCTAGTGAAACTTGCAAATAAAATAGTTCAAACTTTCCACAGAGGGCTGAAACAAATAATAATTGAAAGTGAAACTGCCAAATGACACATCCCTCAACCCCGCCCCCGCCACAACCACCCCAAGAGGATCCCCCTCGTTCTCACACACCACCCCACCAACCTCTGGATACAACGCATTATCCTCTGACACTTCCGCCATTTACAATCCGACCCCACCACCCAAGACATTTTTCCATCCCCTCCCCTGTCTGCTTTCCGGAGAGACCACTCTCTCCGTGACTCCCTTGTTCGCTCCACACTGCCCTCCAACCCCACCACACCCGGCACCTTCCCCTGCAACCGCAGGAAATGCTACACTTGTCCCCACACCTCCTCCCTCACCCCCATCCCAGGCCCCAAGATGACATTCCACATTAAGCAGAGGTTCACCTGCACATCTGCCAATGTGGTATACTGCATCCACTGTACCCGTTGCGGCTTCCTCTACATTGGGGAAACCAAGCGGAGGCTTGGGGACCGCTTTGCAGAACACCTCCGCTCAGTTCGCAACAAACAACTGCACCTCCCAGTCGCAAACCATTTCCACTCCCCCTCCCATTCTCTAGATGACATGTCCATCATGGGCCTCCTGCACTGCCACAATGATGCCACCCGAAGGTTGCAGGAACAGCAACTCATATTCCGCCTGGGAACCCTGCAGACATATGGTATCAATGTGGACTTCACCAGTTTCAAAATCTCCCCTTCCCCTACTGCATCCCTAAACCAGCCCAGTTCATCCCCTCCCCCCACTGCACCACACAACCAGCCCAGCTCTTCCCCCCCACCCACTGCATCCCAAAACCAGTCCAACCTGTCTCTGCCTCCCTAACCGGTTCTTCCTCTCACCCATCCCTTCCTCCCACCCCAAGCCGCACCCCCAGCTACCTACTAACCTCATCCCACCTCCTTGACCTGTCCGTCTTCCCTGGACTGACCTATCCCCTCCCTACCTCCCCACCTACACTCTCTCCACCTATCTTCTTTACTCTCCATCTTCGGTCCGCCTCCCCCTCTCTCCCTATTTATTCCAGTTCCCTCCCCCCATCCCCCTCTCTGATGAAGGGTCTAGGCCCGAAACGTCAGCTTTTGTGCTCCTGAGATGCTGCTTGGCCTGCTGTGTTCATCCAGCCTCACATTTTATTATCTTGGAATCTCCAGCATCTGCAGTTCCCATTATCTCTGATTAATTCTCTTGTGCAAATTGTTTCAGCCACTGGTCCTGTTAATCAGATACTTTCGATATTCTGTACTGTTTTCCTGAGCAGAGCGAGGAGAAGACTATTCATTCAATTGGCCTGTATCCTCTATTGTTCTTGCCACCAGTACTAGTTGCTGATCCATTGGTGTCCAGTGAATGCTCTCTCTCAAACTCACAAAATTCATGTGAGATATTGACTGATCTTTTTCTTTGTTTCCTTGTTTAAGAGAAGCATGGCTTGGACATCAGGAGAATGGGATGGGATCTGAAATGTTTATTTAAATTCTTCTGAGTAATATCTGAGCCACAGATAGCATCTTCGGTGCTGCAGAACTCCCTCAGAACTGTCTTGGTATCAATCTAGCTTTAGTCCTACAATGGGTCTTAATTTACAACGTTTTAAAGTCATAGAGGTCTGCAGCATAGAGTCTGCTCCAGTCAAAAACATTTATCTAGCTGTTCTAACTCCATTTTCCAGTGTTTGGCCTGTAGCTGATATTCCTTAGCATTGCAGAGTGTACATCTAAACTTTTTAAAGATTATAAGGGTTTCTGCCTCTACCACTCTTACAGGCAGTGAGTTCTAGATTCTCTCCAACCTCTGAATGTAAATATTTTTCCTCTCATCTCAACTAAACCTCCTGACCGTTACCTTAAATTCCCATCCCCAATGCGAAACAATCCCCGATGTCTGTCCTGTTTGCGGTCCTCATAACTTTATACATCTCAATCATGTCCCCCTCACTCTCCTTTGCTCCGAGATAAACAACTCCACTTTATTCAATCTTTCTTTGTTACTAAAATTCTCCGATTCAGGTAACATCCTCATAATTTACCCTCCAGTGTAATCACATCCTCCTCTAATGTGGATTCTAGAACAGCACACAATACTATAATTGTGGTTTAAACAACTTTTTTATATTGTTACGGCATAACCTCCTTGCTCTTAAACTTAATGCCTCAGATAATAACGGCAAGAGTCCCTTTTGTCTTTTTAAATCACTTTATCCACTTTTCTCACTTTCTTAAGGGACTGGTTGACATGCACACCAAGGTCCCTCTGATTCTTGGTGCTTCCCAAGATCCTAATCTTCATCATGTATTCCTTTGCTTTGTTAGTTCTGCCCAAGTGCTTCGCGTCACACTTTTCTAGATTGAATTTCATTTTCCACTGATGAGCCCATCTATATAATTCTGTATCTAAGGCTATCCTCCTCAACATTTTTCACTCCATCAATTTTTGTATCTTCTGCGAATTTGCTGAAAACCTTCTGACATGCAAGTCTAAATCATTTACATATACTACAAACAGCAAGGGCCCCAGCGCTGATACCTGCTGGATATAGGATTCCAGTCACTATGACACCCTCTGGCCTTTGCTTCCTGCCTCAGAGATGAAGGACCGATGAACTCCTAAGACCCAAAGCACTTAATTGCAACTGCTCCATCTGATATGTAAATGGCGATAGAATGATGATTTCAATAATGATTTCAATAAAGTCCACAAAAAAGAAAATCAAAATCAGCCTGGTGTGTAGCTGTACCAATTTACCAAAATGCATCACCAATTTAAAACAAGGGTGAAATGGACTGCACAGTCTTAATAAACTATGTAAAAAGCACGTCTCATGAGATATTTTATGCAGTGAAGCATTATTACAATATCTTATCCTGTATTTATCTTTTTAACATTAAAAATTAAAGAAGAACCCTTAAGCCTTGTGATTTTTCTTTATGGTGCAAAGAACTTTGTGATTTTTCTTCTGGAGGGATCAAAATGTTCAGCCTACACATTTTCTATTCCAGTGCATAACATTCATCAAAAGCTTCATTATCTTTTGACTCGATGAATCAATGCAGGGCAGAACCTATCTTTCTAACTCTGGGGATTTCCAGTTCTAACACAGCTTCATTTATATCCTCTGCAGTCTCTATTTCTGATTTTTTTTAGATAGAGAAACAATTTGAATGTCAGCCATCTCTGCACAGAAGACAAGGTCATCATTGAAAAAAAAACAAACTCCATCTCAGTCAAGACACCAAGAATCTCCTACCAACTTCCTTCACGTTATAACAGCCATAATATCTTCAAAAAGACCTTCGTTGAATAGGATGACCTGAATCTGGAACTGCATTACACTACTGCAAGTTGTCAGCTTTGAACTGACCATTGATGTTCTTTTATAGAAATCATACAAAATTTCCTAAAGCAGTTACAAGTCAGTATCTTCCAAGCTCTAGCGGCGAGCACAGCACAGCATCAAACAAAGTCTGGCTCTTCATAAGCTGTGCAGTGCTGGGGTCCTCAGTACGAATACCATTCTTTTATTCATACATCAAATTTATACATTGCTAAGAGCATTTGTTACTAATCCTGAATTATCCATCTAAGTAATTATGAGTCAACCACATTACTATGGATCTGGAGTAACATGAAAGCCAGAACAAATCAGAATGGCAAATTTCCTTTGCTAAGGGATATTAGTGAAACAGATATGATAAATCCTGTGAAAATCACAGAGCCTAAAAATCAAGGAATTCAGCCTTCGTCAACATTACTGACAGTAGCCTTCCATTGCAGTTTTTGTTTAATCAGTTTAATTTGTTAATTAATTGAGATAAAATTGCATCAACTGCTGTGTTGGCCTTTGAACCTATGTTCGCAGGACGTTAACCTGGGGGTTTGGATTACTAGTCCACCAACACTGCTGAGGATTGCTTCTTTATAGTGTGCTTTGCATAGTAAATGACATCTCTGTACTGACGCTAGATGATATGCACAGTGTTAATTTGTAAAGTATAGGTCCAACTACGTAAAAGATTAAGAGCCTCATCCTCATAAGTGATATTATCCATCAGATGTGTCCATTACCTTTTTGATCCAGTCATAGCAAGACTTTCTAAAAATTATTTGTACCATCCAAACATTAGTGTTGCTTTCACAATCAGTTGAATGTTTACACATAGGATCTTGCTTTTAGCCACTACAAGAGGTTCTGCTTGACCAAAGCTCATTTGGTCCATGTGCATCAGTGTTTCATAACCTACTTTACTGACTTTATCAACACTGCACCTTTTTTTAACGTGAGAATGTTTGGTCAGAGAGGCTGTGATAGAAACATTTGGACGGATCACGATTGTAAGCACAGCGTGGTGGACACATTACAAACAAACCTGTCACTGCTTCCCTGGTCCTGACATGAGGAGCTGATTCATCACTCTAACTGCTTAACACTTTTGCAAATAAAATTATGCCTCATTTTTTTAGTGGATCACAATCCATCTGATGTTTCTTTGCTCTCTGAGTCAGCTCTGTGCTCATTTGCATTACCAATCTCCAGACAGCCATCAGGTGGGATCTTCCAAGCTCTTCAGTGACAGAACCACTTTGAGCAATGCTTTGTTTTGGTTTCAGTCTTATATTGTAGATCAGAGAACAGTTATGATAGAAGGGGTCCATTCAGGTTACGTGTTCAAGTCTAAGTTTTGTAAGAGCATGAATCACTCCCCTACCTTTCATCATAGCCCTGTCAATTCTTTCTCTCCATTCACATTTGAAGGCTGAGATTGAAATTGCTTCCATTGCACTCAGGCGGTGCATTTCTGATCCTAATTGCTGGCATTGAAAAATTGTTCTTCCTTATATGTGGTCTTTGCTTCTTTTGTTAATCACTTTGAATTGGTACCTTATCTTATCCTTTGAGGCAATACTGCTACTTTCACATTGAGATATCGGTCTGGAGTATCCCACACTCTGGATCTCCATACATACATTAAGGCTGCTTTCGTCTTATCACGAAGAAAGGCAATTCAACTCCTTATGTAATAATGATCCTTTGTCTACAACCGCTCATTCCAGACAGATGTCTTCTGTCTTACTGATCTTAAAGTCTTGTGACCAATTGCATCATCCAGATTTGCATGAATCTCATTGTACTACACTTGAATTCTTGAACCTAATGCCAATGGGAACAGTTTCTTCCTATCTGCTTCATCCAGATGACTCACAATCTGGATAATCTCTACCAAACCTCCTCTTCTCAAAGAAGAATCTTCTCCACTTTATCTACATAATTGAAGGTACGCATACCTGGAACTGCTCTCATGAACCTTTTCTGCACTTTATCCAATGCCTTTACATAATGTTGATAGAATTGGACACTATACCCCTGTTGAGGTTGAAGCAATCTTTTATACAGGTTCCACGTAGCTTATTCTGAAGAAGTCATACTGGACCGAAAATGTTAACTCTGTTTCTCTCTCCACAGATGCTGCCAGACCTGCTGAGTTTCTCCAGCATTCTCTGTGTTTGTTTAGTTTCAACATAACTTGCTTGTTTTTGTACTCTAAGACCTAATGTATAAAGCCCATGTTCCCATATTCATCATTAACCATTTCTTTTACCCATCTAGCCATCTTCAACGATTTGTACACACACCCTGTATTCTGTAGGCTTTTCTTTCTACTTGCCCTGGGTTAACTCTAGATATCAATAATTCAAGACAGTTCTAGCAATGAATTATACCCAATGTTCTTTATTAAAGCAAAGAACAATACAAACAAAATTGTTAAAAGTCTTACCCATACAAAGCTTACAATTGTAAATGAATCCATTTACTTGTCCGAAGATCAGACCAGAGCAGGTGATCAGCCTGCTCTGTCCGAACTTGAGCCACTAAGCAGATGTGCTCTTCTCCATTTCGTTAATTGTGCTGAGGCAAGCTTTTTCAAATACTCTTTCCATACAAAATAAGCTGTGCATCTACACTATCCAAGTCTGTGTACCACTTTCTCACTTTACCTGACAAAGGGGTTATTCTCCGAAAGCTTCTGATTTCAAATAAGCCTGCTGGACTATACCCTGGTATTGTGTGAGTTCTGACTTCGTCCAACTCAGTCCAACACTGACAACTTGACACCACAGTGGCAAATAACAATGCTTTTTGTTGAGCTATGTTGAAATCTGACCTACATTCTGTCCAAACATGCACAATACTAACAATCAAATTATGAGAGAAAAACCTCGAAGGTGAAAAGTGTTAAAACTGGATTTATGTGTAATACACTTCCATTTAAGTGAGATTGGCAACAAGTTAAATACAATAAATCAACTTTATCTCAATTGAGGAATAGAGAAGGAAAAGGGCGGAATAGACATGGTCAAATTAAAATTGGAAGTTCAATGAGAAAATATTGCAAATTAATAGCTATAATTTTGCTATGTGACATGTAGACACAATTTTCAAACCAAAGTTTTCAACAAAAAGGTGAATATTTAACAAATCCATTGTTACAGCTTACAGTTTTACAGCCTTGATGCATAGCATATCACCAATGACCAAAACAATTTCCAATTTTTGAAAATTAGTTTATTTCTGAGTTACGAGATCAAACAAATTTTCCTCTTTTAACTGAAGTGCAGTATTATTAATCTAAATAAAACTGTTGAAAATTGAGCAATATTTATGCAGGATGAGTAATGTATTTCCCACTGGCTAGACTACTTCAGCTTAGATTTGACATCTTATTGTAAATGCCTGTGACGTTTGCTTGCATCGACATTGACACAGTTTGGTATCTTTAGATAGAAACAGCCTCTGAAATGCAATGCCTGCTAAGATTTTACAATCAATGAATTACTAGGTGGGATCTCATTATGGAACTGGTCACTAAATTTTGTATTCTTTAGAATGCACATATTGCGACTCTTGATTTCTTTCAGGATTCACTACCATAAGTCACTATGGATCAATATTTTTGCCATTTGTGGTATTTGTATTCCTTTGGTATTTTAAAATGGCAACATGTGTAACGGGTAACAATCCTGGAGCTACAAAATATTGTTGGAAAATATACCCTTAGCATCTTTGTTTTTCACAAAATCTGTAACAAATTTGAAACACACCTGCTTGTTGATAATTAAATCAACAATTTCAATTTTAAATGAATAGAACTCTTGTTTAAAGCTCAACTAGCTGAAATATCACTGAAGGGAATAATCCTTTAAATTGATTGGGTGAGTGGAGGGGAGATTTCATTGATAACTAATTTTTAGTGACACTTCCCATGGAGAGGGGATTTTCTGTGGTTGAATAATTTAAAAATTTAACAAAGGAAACCGAAAAGGGAAAACATGGGAGCAATGGTGAAACTGTGTTGTATAGAATTCACGCCACGCACCAAATTGTTCAGGCACAAATGCGTGCACACAATGTTTGTAGTCTCACATAAAGTGCAGCATGTCATCCCACTGCAGCATATGCTCATATGTTTATTTAGCCATAAAGTGCCCATCTAGTCTCTTCATAAGGCAGCAAAGCTCCAGGTGACTCCAAAACGCACTGCCTGTTGAAACACAAATCTTCATACCACCCCCAACCCTCACTTCTGTGGGACAAGTATGGTCACATATTTCAGGACACTCATCAGGAAATGCAGAACGACCAGTGGACACATGTGATGACTGAGAGAACAGTGTTAGCAATTGAACAGTCAATTTGATGCTGGGTGGATGTCCAAGTACAGAATGTCACTACTGAGCTTTATGGAGACATAGATACAATGGGCTTGTTTTAAAATCAAGACTGGTGGATTATTCAGCAAAATGGATGGATGAGTGGTATGGAAAAGTTAACACAAAGAATTTCACTGCAATCTTTCCCATGAGTTATATCACGTATCAAAAGTTGTCTGTGGTTGAGCACATTGCAATACCAGCGTCTTGGCAGCTCAGAAAAGCAACATGCTTAGGTTTGTTCCCAATTGCTGATAAGGCAGGGATGTTCAGTGTTAAAACAGATAAATAGGCTTTATGAGGCAATATCTCTTCACAGTGTCTTCATGGAATTACACCACAGCAGCTGCTTGCCACTCAAGTTGGTGAAACTTCTGCCAAGACAGACCCCAAAACAGGAGAAGCTGCCTCTGAAGTGGGAATTGCACCTGTTTGTGACTCTTTCATTGAGAGAAACATTGTACTAATGGCTTTAATGTCAGTCTTGGAACTGGGTGTGATGTCTCTCATTCTTGTTACTGCTATTTGGTCGTGTCAATGAACAGCATGGATGTGAGCCAGTGAATGTTAGTAACAGATTGAGAAATGTAACAGCCAAGTTTCTTAAGCTGGTAGAGTTGTAATGATGCTTCTGACAATGCCACAGCATTTTGTTTTGCACCTTTTATTTATTTATTTAGACTTGTTTTTCATTTTTAGCAATGCTTATGCATTCCTTAATGTTCAAATGTTTTGTCATTTGTAATGTTGTACATGTGTCATTTGTCACTTTTGGAAAACTTCTCTCATGGGAGTTGTCAGCTGACTGCTGTTTTTGTGTGATTTATCAAAATATTGTTTTTGCAGATTTGTGTTGATATTAATTAGTTGTGTTGGGAATTGTAAGGGTCAACATCCATGTGCTAGAATCAGTTCTAAATAGTTACATGTTGGTCCTGCCAGAATAGCAAAAGTACATCTGAATTTTCTGGGTAGCCCTTTTAAATTATTCAAGGATGAAGATACAGACATGGGTATATCTAGTGAGTATCCATGTAAGTGTGGAGCATCACATCCAGGTGCATTTTAAAGGAAGTGATAATTAATTGGGAATGAGTAAAGGAGATCAGAAACTTTGGACACTTTTAGAACTACAACTTCAACCCATCAGTAATAAAAACAGACAATACTGGAAATATTTAGGTGATCATACAGCATGCTACCTACCTGAGGTTTGAACTCTGTTTCTTTTCAGGCGTCCTGTCTCAGCCATTGAATATTTCCAGTATTTCATGTCTTCATTTCAGATTTCCAACATTTGCAGTATTCTGTTTTTGTCTCAACTCTTCAGTACTTATTTTAGTCAATGTGTTCAGACACATTATGTCACTTTTCTGTGACAAGTGGAACGTGAACCTGGAACTTCTGGCTGAGAGGTAGGCACACTGCAGCACAATACCAACCTTAACTCATTAGTAACAATGACCAAAGTTGAGTGGGCAAGAAGTATCAAAATATATGGAGAAGAAACACCAGATTGAATTGACAGATAGATAGGGGAGTGGTCAGTAACCAATGCTTTGTGTGGTTGCTACTATAACAGGTAGACTGCAGAATAAGACAATTATGGCTTCACCATTTCTGGTAATTCACTGCATTTTCTTGTAAGTCTACATTTTAACATTTCTGAAAGGAATTAGGTCCCTATGGCCACAGTAGGCCACTTGGACATTGTTGTGAAGACCAAACGGTGTCAGCAGATGTCCCTCCAGAACACTCATGCATCTGGCTTCCTGTTGGCATGGATCCTGAAATGATTGTTCCCTCTGGGTCACTGCCAAGCTGGCATAAATGTTTTTACTGTAGAAGACTATAATAAGATATCGATCAAGACTTGCAATTAATTTATCTGACAAGTCAAGTGAGTCAAGCAATGCTCATTCCTTACCCTGTTGCTGGCCAGTTTAAGGATAAATTGTGCAGGCTGATTTTTGTTTAAAGGCTGGAATCCAAGTTCCAACAATTTCTAGAGGTTAAACCCATTTGCATGGTATTTATGCCAATTACCATTGTAATGGACAAGCAAAATCTGCCACCAGAAACCCTCGTATTAATAACTCCAAAGCAACAGTTGGTACTAATTGTTTTTTTTTAATACAGTGACACAACTTACCAAAAAGGAACAATCTGAGCTTCTGTTTCCCTGAGTGTAGAATACTTAGGAGTGAACCAATCCCAGTTAAAATTATTAAAGGACATGTTAGAATGGATAAAAAAATCGGCTTTCTTCAGAGTGGTAGGCCAGAACAAAGTTACATAACACGAAATCAGGTGTTTGGGAAGATGTCAAGATGCACTTCTTCACACAAAAGATGGTAGAAAACTGCAAATCTCTTGACTAAACATGGCTAATTCGATATAAGTGTAAAAACTGAGATTGATAGATGTTTGTTTCGTTAATCTTTATGAAACAAAAGGCAAAAGATAGAGTTAAGGTGATCTAATTGATGGGTGGAACAGCCTCATAAAGCTGACTGTCTCTTTGTTTCAGTGATCCATGGGAACATAAGAACATGGCAACAGGAATGGCCATTCAGCCCCTTGATTCTGCTCTACCATTCTGGACCATGGCTGACCATGCACCTTGTTGCTATATTTCCACACTTTTCCCATACTATTTGCTAAATGTTGGCATGACCAATATTTAAGAATAAAGACTGTTTGGGGCTGTTAGCTGACTGGAACCTATAACCTCACCTACAAAGTGTTGAACTGTCATTTCAGTTCAGATAAGCTGCAATACAAATAAGAGACTGCGATAGGCTTCCACCAGCAGGAATGCAGGGGTAACTTTTTTGGTTATTATTAGAAGCTACAAGATTGAGAGAAGTAGTCCTCACTACTATCATTCAGATTGCTGCAAAACACATGCAAAATAAATATGAATTGTGATAACCATAAAGCGGTGAGATAATCATTTCTTCCCAGCAGCTATTGTGTGACAAATTATTGAGAATCAAATGACCACTGTGAGCAGGGCAAATAAAGAGGATGAGGATATTCACAAGAATGGAAGGAAGTTTGATTGTGCAGGTAATTGATAGCAACTCACTGAAATTACACCGACACTCAAGATTCCCTGCAGGACCAATTGTAACTCAATAACTCATTCATAACCTTTATGCAATGCAGACATAAAATATAAAACTAATCTGATTATGTCTCTTTGGGTTATCCATTTCTTGGTAAAATGAGCCAACTTTCTCACCATCATTTTTGCAGTGATTTTCCCTGAAGGCATTGCTTCAGCAAATCTTGTTGAAAAATCCATAATTATTAAAAGATGTTCATTCCCACATCTGGTTTCAGACAGGGATCCTAAACAACTGATGAGGAGCTTACAACGTCATTCTTTGAAAGTTGGTATGAAGCAGGTTTAATTGATATTTCTCCACTGCATGATATTAATTTAACCACATCTTTGTGCAATTCTGGCCAATAAAAATGTTTTAGTATCTTTACTTGTCAGTTCCTGGTAACTAAGTGACCTGGCATTGTAATTTTGTGAGCTCTCGTAAAATTGTTTTATGATTCTCAGATGGAATCACAAGCTGAAAGACTCCTGTTACCTCTCATCAGCTGGTATTGAAGATGGTCTGCAGTTCTTCATTAATATTTTGCCTGCTAAATAATAACATTAAAGTACTTGTTCTGATTCACTTTCTGAGCAGGCTGTTCGGTGCAACACTTTCAATTTGGGACCTGTCTGCTACATTTCTGTCAAAGAAGGTGGGCTAAACACGTCTGCTTCATTCTGTTTACCTTCAGCCGATAGAGTTAGAGGTTTGAAAATAATGTCAGATAGCTGAATTTCCAAACTAGGTCACTTTTTCATGAGCTCTCCTTCTTCCTGCCTAATTCTATTCCTCAAATTTTCTTGTTAATTCCCAAGTGACTATGTTTCCACATATAACCAGCTATGTGAGATACCCTCATTGTCATAGATATCTAGGAGAACAGCTGTTTGTCAAATTTTTAAAACTGATGTTCATCTCAGTAAGCCTTCAGGGTTAGCAGAATATTAGACCGTAAGATATTGAAGCAGAATTAGGCCATTTGGCCCATCGAGTTTTTCTGCCATTTAAGCATGTGCCATATTCTTCTCAACCCCATTCTCCTGACTTCTCCCTGTTACCCTGGATCCAATTACTAATCAAGAACCCATCTATCTCTCTCTTAAACACACTCAGTGACTTGGCCTTCACGTCATTCTGCAGCAATAGGTTCCACTGGTTCACCATCCTCTGAAGGTATCCCTCCTCATCTCAGCTCTAAAGGTTCATTCCTTAACTCTGAGGCTGTGCCCTTTGGTCCTCGTCTCTCCTACTAATGGAAACATTTTTTCCACCCCATCCCTGCCTGTCAATAGTCTGTATGTTTCAGTGACATCCCCTGCTCTCCTTCTAATCTCTAAGAGTGCAGACCAAAAGTCCTTCATTGCTCTTCATGTGACCAGTTCTCCATGTTTAGGATCATTCTTGATATTCTCCTCTAAACCCCACCAATGCTCGTACACCCTTCTTTAGATATGGGATCAAAAACTGTTCACAATATTCCAAATGTAGTCTAACGAAAGCCTTATACAGCCTCAACAGTACCTCTCTGCTCTTGCGTTCGAGCCATCTAGAAATGAAAGCTAACATTGCATTTGTTTTTCCAACTTCTAACTGAACCTGCACTTTAACTTTAAGAGGAATCCTAAACTAGGATTCCTATGTCTGTCTGTGCTTGGACTCCAAAATCTTGCCAGAGTTAGGTCAGCCTAACCAGCCTATCTTTAACTGTCTTTTGCCTCCCTCTCTTCTTAAGCAGGAGTGTTACATTAGCCATTTTCCAGACCTTTGGAGCCCACCAGTGATTCCTGAAAGCTTACCACTCATGTCTCTATAATCTCCTCAGCCAGTTTCTGCAGAATGCATCCATAATGGTGATTATTCTTCTGTTTCCAATATTTTCCCCTAACTTTACTGATCAAAATCTTAATAATTTCTATAATATAACTTATTGCTCCCTTCAGAATTTTACAAGTGTTGATTTGATTTCTTTTTCAAAATCTTAAATTGTAATTAAAAGCTTCAGAGACAAGCTCAAAAGCATTGGGTATTAATCTTTTAATAGTTGCATAATTTGCACAATGCTCTTCTGATAAATTGGTGCATTTGGTCAGCACAGACATGATGAGCCAAAGGGCCCGTTTCGACACTGTATGAACCTCTGGCATGCTGCGCCTTTGGAATGCTCTGTAACATTAACGTCCAAATATCTTTGGCCACTTCACTTTCCAAGTACATATCTTCCAACAACATGTTCTCTTATTTAAAAGCATGTTTTGGGCATTGCTAGCCAGGTTAGCATTAGTTGTCAATGCCTATTTCCTCTTCAACTGAGTAACTTGCTAGGCCATTTCAGGGCTCAATTTGGAGTCAATACCATTGCTGTTGTCCAGAGTCACATTTAGGTCAGTCTGAATAAGGTCAACAAATTTGTTTCCCAGAAGGACCTAGATGGTTTTCCAACAAGTGATAGCAGTTTGTGGTCTCTATAAGTAAGCACCATTCCCTGTGATTTTCTTATTGCTATGTGGACCTCTAGAAGGGGAAGCCATTCATTGTTATGCTGATTGACGTTTACAAAGCCTCCCAATAGTCACATGGCCTTACAGCTATGATGAGACATTGATATTGAGGTTAGCTTTCAACTACAGACTTTGTAATTCATCTGAAATTCCACCAGCTGTCATGATAGGACTTTAACCCAGATTACCAGAGCATTAGCCTGGAGCTCTACGTTGCTAATCCAGTCATATCACCACAACTCAACCATCTCCTCAAAAAAAACAAAGTTCTAGTTGTATCAAATCCCTCACTGGAGTGTCAAGACTAACTGGGGTAGTGTGCTGGAACTTGGGACCCACTATTCTCAGACTTCCTACAAATGGGAAAATTTAATGAAATGACTGAGAATTCCAAGTTGCCTCTGATCAACTGCCTCCTAAGGGTAAAAGCAAATCATATCAGTAACTGCAAAAAAAAACACTTTCATTGGAACAGTGTTAAACTTTAACAAGACAGTTATAGGAAGAAAGGTCACAAATTTATCGATCATTATCCTGTTGAAATTTACACACGTACACGCACGCACACACACACACAAGGAAACAGACAAAAGCACCAATACTATGAACGCAGAGGAAAAAAAATAGTTGGGAGAACACAGTTCTGTATCACAAACTGCAAAACTAAATATGTTGGTTTCACAGTTTTATCATTTCATCAATTATACCACCATGTTATAAGAGCAACAATGACCAATTTTTAGTTTCCTGGCTCCTTGGTTGGAATTAGTGTCTTTCTTTTTGTCTTTGGCTTTAGAATAATTTGCTTCAGCATTTCCAAATGTAGTTTATCTGTTGCTTTAATAGAAAATCCGAAACCACCTTTATAGAGGTTGCTGGATTTCTCCTGGCTTCTCTCTTTCCTTTCCCTTCACTGGTTGGTTTGTGGCTTAATGCAGACTCAGAGGTTGTTACCATGTGAAGCTCTTCTGACCCCCATACCAAATGGGGCCAATTTATCTAGAATTAATGTTCCCTGAAAAAGTCTCATGTGCATCACCAACTCAAAAATACCCACAACCCTCTGGAAGCTACCTCTCCTCCCCTTCCCTCTAACTATATCCCCTCCCCCAACCCCCACCACCTTCTGTCGTGTATTCATTCTCCTTCCTAACCTCCTGCTTTCCGATGCTGAATGCTCTGTACTCAGCAAAGGCCTCAGCTTTATCCCTCTGTGACCCCACCTTAACAAATTTTGGGCATGACATTACGCCGAACTGTTCTTCTACCGTCTTCCCCTCCATGTTCATTTCTTTGGACAAGAGTTCTCTCCCCGTCCCACAGACCCCTTTGCCCAACTCCAACACTCTCCCTCCCCTGGAACCCTCTCTCCGACGTTTTACCTGCACTCGATCTTTTCATTGATAACTGTTGATGTGACATTAGTTGCCTCAATCTCACTGCCCCTGTCAACAAACCCAACCTATCTCCCTCCAAACTGACTGCACTCCATGCACTCAGATCTAACCCTGACTTTGTGATCAAGCCTGCTGATAAGGTGGTGCTGTTGTTGTCTGGCATACTGACCTCTACCTTGCGGAGGCTGAGCGCCAGCTCTCAGATACCTCCTCCTGTCTTCCCTGGACCATGACCCCACCATGGCACATCAGGCCATTGTATCCACTATGGTTATGGACCTCATTTCATCCGGTGATCTCGCCCTATCCACTTCCAAGCCAATAGCCCCCCAACGCCGCACAGCTTGTTTCTACCTCCTGCCAAAAATCCACAAATAGGACTGTCCATTGTTTCAGCCTGCTCATGCTCCACTTAACTCATCATTTCCTACCTTGACTCAGTCTTCTCCCCCCGGTCCAATCCCCACCCATATACATCCATGGCTCATCTGATGCCTGACGCCGGTTTCAAAGCTTCCAGTCTACCGGCTCCAGCCATGTCCTCTTTACTATGGATGTGCAATCCTTTTACACATCCATTCCCCACCAGGGGGGTCTTAGGGCTGCCTGCTTCTTCCTGGAGCAAAGACCTGAACCATCCCCACCCACCACCACCCTCCTCTGCTTGGCTGAGCTAGCCCTCACCCTCAACAATTTTTCTTTCAACTGCTCTCGTTTTCTTCACGTAAGAGGGGTTGCCATGGATACCTGCATGAGCCTTGGTTATGCCTGTCTCTTCGTGGGGTATGTGGAACATTCCTTGTTCCAGTCCTACTCCAGTGCCCACCCACAGCTCTTTCTCCAATACATTGATGATATCATGGGTGCTTCTTCCTTCTTTCATCTAGAATTGGAAAACTTCATCAATTTCACCTTCAGTTTCCACCCTGCCCTCACTTCCTATCTCTGACTCCTCCCTTCCTTTCCTCGACATTTCTCTTTCCATTTCTGGGGATAAACAGGCCACTAATATCCATTACAAACTCACCAACTCCCACAGCTACCTGGACTATACATCCTCACACCCCACTTCCTGTAAAGACTCCATCCCATTCTCTCAGTTCCTCCGTCTCCATCGCATATGTTCAGATGAGGCCAACTTTGATAAAGAAGCCTCTGAAATGTCCACATTCTTTCTCAACTGAGACTTCCCCAGCTCCATTGTTGACAAGGCCCTCAATCGGGTCCGACCCATCTCCCACACTTCTGCCGTTACCCCTTCTCTTCCCTCCTGCAACAGCAATAGGGTTCCCCTTATCCTCACCCACCAGCATCCACATCCAGAAGATCATCAGACGCCATTTCCGCCACCTCTAGCAAGATGCCACCACGAGACAGATATTCCCCTCCCCTTGCTTGTCTGCCTTTCGCAGGCACCATTCCCTCCTGAACACCCTGGTCTACACTTCCTTCATTCCCAACACCACCCCACAGCCCTACGGCACCTTCCCCTGTAACTGGCGAAGGTGCAAAGCCTGCCCATTTACCTCGTCCCTCCCCAGTACCCAAGGGCCCAAACATACCTTCCAGGTGAAGCAACACTTCACCTGCACTTCCAAGAATCTAGTCTACTGCATTCACTGCTTACAATGTGGTCTCCTCTACAGTGGGGAAACGAAGCGTAGACTTGGCGACCGCTTGGCAGAACATCTACCTACTGCTCGCAAAAAAGACCCTGAACTACCTGTTGCCTGCCACAATGCAGCATCCTGCTCCCTGGTCAACATCTCTGTCTCCGGCTTGCTACAGTGTTCCAGTGATGCCCAATGCAAGCTGGAGGAACAACACCTCATTTTCTGCTTGGGAACGTGACAGCCCTCTGGAATCAATATTGAGTTCAATAATTTTTGGGGTCTAAACTCTCCCATGTCCCAGCCCCCAACCCTGCACACCAGGCCTAGTTACCACATAGTCTGCCACTACACACGTAGAAAATGATCACTTATATAGCTGAGGGAAAAAAAAAGTCCTTCCTTTCCCAGAAACCTCTGCTGCCCGAGGTGCTGCTGGTCACAACAGAAATAGAGGGCTCTGACGCTCAAGGTAAGCTTTTAAAGATTTAAAATCACTGACTCACCCGCTTCCCGACAGGCCCCTGGTCCAAGCTCCCGCTGTTGCTGCTGCTCACAACAGAAATGGGACTTCGATGTTGTGGCCATTCCGGAGACATGGATAGAGCAGGCTCAGGAATGGATGTTGCAGGTTCCAGGGTTTAGATCTTTCATTAAGATCAGGGAAGGTCGTAAAAGAGGTGGAGGTGTGGCTTTGTTAGTCAAGGACAGTATAACGTTGACTGAAAGAACTTTTGATGAGGACTCATCTACTGAGGTGGTATGGGCTGAGGTCAGAAATGGGAGGGGAGAGGTCACACTGCTGGGGGTTTTTTATAGGCCTCCGCAAAGTTCCAGGGATGTGGATGAGAGGATTCACTAAATGATTCTGGGCAGGAGTGAAAGGAACAGGGTGGTCATTATGGGAGACTTTAACTTCCCTAACGTTGACTGGAATTGCTATAACTCTAGTAGGTCGGATGGATCAGTTTTTGTCCAATGTGTGCAGGAGGGTTTCCTGGCACAGTATGTCAAAGGGTCAACAAGAGGGGAGGCCACACTGGATCTGGTACTTGGTAATGAACCAGGCCAGGTGTTTGATTTAGTGGTAGGTGAGCACTTTGGAGAGAGTGACCATAATTCGGTTATGTTTGGTTTAGCGATGGAAAGGAATAGGAACATGCCACAGGGCAAGAGTTATAGATGGGGGGAGGGCAATTATAATGCGATTAGGCAAGACTTAGGAGGCATAGAATGGGGTAGGAAAATGCAGGGGATGGGGACAATCAAAATGTGGAGCTGGTTTAAGGAACAGATATTGCGTGTCCTTGATAGCTATGTCCCTGTCAGGCAGGGAGGAAGTGATAAGGTAAGGGAACCAGGGTTTACTGAAGAAATTGTATCTCTTGTTAAGCAGAAGGGGGAGGATTATGTGATGATGAGAGCAGATGGCTCAGATGAGGCGATGGAGAGTTACAGATTAGCTAGGAAGGATTTAAAGAGAGAGTTAAGAAGAGCAAGGAGGGGACATGAGCAGGCATTAGCAGGTAGAATAAAGGCGAACCCTAGAGCTTTCGATAGGTATGTGAGGAATAAGAGGAAGACTAGGGTAGGAATAGGGCCAGTCAAAGGCATAAGTGGAGAGTTGTGTGTGGACCCTGTGGAGATCAGAGAGGTGCTAAATGAATATTTCTCATCTGTTTTCACTCAGGAGAAGGAGAATATTGTAGAGGAGAAGACTGAGTTACAGGCTACTAGAATTGAAAGAATTGAGGTTAGTAAAGAGGAGGTGATATCAGTCCCAAAGGGTGTGAAGGTA
Source organism: Stegostoma tigrinum (assembly GCF_030684315.1). Taxonomy (NCBI): domain Eukaryota; kingdom Metazoa; phylum Chordata; class Chondrichthyes; order Orectolobiformes; family Stegostomatidae; genus Stegostoma; species Stegostoma tigrinum. The sequence goes on from NC_081358.1 coordinate 48,194,706, forward strand.
GATAAGTCCCCTGGGCCAGATTGTATTTTTCCGAGGATTCTCTGGGAAGTTAGGGAGGAGGTGGCGGATTTAGCAGTTTGGATTAGAAACTGGTTTTCTGTAAGAAGGCAACGAGTGGTGGTTGATGGAAAATATTCAGCCTGGAGTCCGATTACTAGTGGTATGCCTCAAAGATCTGTTTTGGGACCACTGCTGTTTGTCATTTTTATAAATGACTTGGACGCAGGCATTGGTGGATGGGTTAGTAAGTTTGCAGATGACACTAAAGTCGGTGGGGTGGTGGACAGTGTGGAAGAATGTTGCAGGTTGCAGGGAGACTTGGATAAACTGCAGAATTGGGCTGAAAGGTGGCAAATGGAGTTCAATGTGGATAAATGTGAGGTGATTCACTTTGGGAAGAATAATAGGAAGGCAGAATACTGGGTCAATGGAAAGATTCTTGGTAGTGTGGATGTGCAGAGGGATCTTGGTGTCCATGTACATAGATCCTTGAAAGTTGCCACCCAGGTTGATAGTGCTGTTAAGAAGGCTTACGGTATGTCAGGTTTTATTGGTAGTGGGATTGAGTTCCGGAGCCGTGATGTCATGCTGCAACTGTACAAAATGCTAGTGCGGAATATTGCATGCAGTCCTGGTCGCCCTATTACAGGAAAGATGTGGAAGCATTGGAAAAGGTGCAGAGGAGATTTACCAGGATGTTAGATAACAAAGTGTGTGGCTGGATGAACACAGCAGGCCAAGCAGCATCTCAGGAGCACAAAAGCTGATGTTTCGGGCCTAGACCCTTCATCAGAGAGGGGGATGGGGAGTGGGTTCTGAAATAAATAGGGAGGGAGGGGGAGGCGGACCGAAGATGGATAGAGGAGAAGATAGGTGGAGAGGAGAGTATAGGTGGGGAGGTGGGGAGGGGATAGGTCAGTCTGGGGAGGACGGGCAGGTCAAGAAGGTGGGATGAGGTTGGTAGGTGGGAAATGGAGGTGCGGCTTGAGGTGGAAGGAGGAGATAGGTGAGAGGAAGAACAGGTTAGGGAGGCGGGGGCGAGATGGGTTGGTTACCAGGATGTTGCCTGGTCTGGAGTGAAGACCTTAAGAAGAAAGGCTGAGGGACTTGGGTCTGTTCTCATTGGAGAGAAGAAGGCTGCGAGGGGATTTAATAGAGACATTCAAGATGATCAGAGGATTAGATAGGGTGGACAGTGAGACTTTTTTTCCTGAGGATAATGACATCATCTTGTATAAGGGCGCATAGCTACAAATTGAGGGGTGATAGATTTAATACAGATGTCAGAGACAGGTTCTTTACTCAGAGAGTGGTTAGGACGTGGAATGCCCTGCCTGCCAATGTACTGAACTCAGCCACATTTGGCATTTAAACAGTCCTTGGATAAGCATATGGATGATGATGGGATAGTGTAGGGGGGTGGGCTTAAATTAGTTCACAGGCCGGCGCGACATCGAGGGCCGAAGGGCCTGTTCTGCACTGTATTGTTCTATGTTCCATGTTCTATGTTCTATGTTCTACATCCCCTGTTGTTAGTCACTAACAGTCACCATTAACAACTATTCACCCTCCCAACCTAATTGTTAGCAGCTCCTTTGTCTGTCCAACTGTCTTTTTCTCTCTTTGGGCTGTATCCTATTGTTTACTCCCTACCCCACCCACCTTCCTATATTCTGCATATAAACTGATGTTTTCCCAGCTACCATCAGTTCTGAGGACAGGTCCCCGGACCCGAAACATTAACTCTGTTTTCTCCTCCGCAGATGCTGCCAGACCTGCTGAGCTTTTCCAGCAACTTTGTTTTTGTTCATACATCATTTAGCTTTGCCTGATTGTTAATGCTACAAACAATTCTTTATACGTCTTCCCTATTTTAAGAGCAGTGTATATTTTTCTGATTTTCAGTCTATCGTCCAAAATATGAAAAAATCTGCTCTCTTACAAAAGTCAGAATAATCCTTCAAGATCCTACCTGTTCTTCTATCCTTTAAGCATTTTGGTAGGCAAGTCATGTCTGATTTTCCTGTTTCTTTGAAATTTAAGTTTTATAGATTCCATTTCAATTTTTCTTTTCTTTCCAATTCAAGATTTCCACTTCTATGAACAAAAACAAAGTTGCTGGAGAAGCTTAGCAGGTCTGGCAGCATTTTTTAAAGGTTTGCAGATGCCTCTTAAAGTCAATGGATTTTATCTCACCAAGTACCCTACTTTATTATGATCCCAGCTGATGGTAATGTGAGACAAGTCAGATTCTGGAGTAATACTTGGTTTAATAGACCATAAGGTTCATTCTTACAATTTTGTCACAGTTATTGGCAGTCACCAAACATATGGACACAAGGCTGCCAATGTTCTTTTAACAAAAGAGCACAAGTTTGTCCAGTCGTTTCTAATGTAATGCATGGATAGAGAAACGCCATTTCAAAAACATGAACTTGCGTTGGCGATAAGTGATTCCATCAGTGAACAGAGGAATATGCATCAACATCCCATGATCATTTTGTGGGCTTTGACCTGAGCATGTGCAATGTTAGCACTGAAACAGCCTCCGTGCCAGCATCACATGATCACTTCGCAGAATTTGTTGTGAAGCACTTTCTGTGAGAGGTACAGTACCAATGGTGAGCTTTCTGAAGTCACCAAAGTGCTATTTCTACCTCAAATACAACCCCTCTCCTTCAACCCATAGACTAGGGTGCAATACAGCTTTTAAAGCTTGTTATTTCAGGTGCACATTTAAGAGGATGATTGCAGCCACTGAGGGGGAAAGTTGAGTGTTCTTCAATTTTGGAAGAGCTTTAACATCAAGAATGCAATTGGCATTATTGTGGAGGCCTGAGATGATGTCAGAAAGGAATGCTTGCATGTAGTTTAGCAGAACTTCTCCCGGATTTATTTTCAAGATTTTAAAATCTTTGATCCATCAGAGGAGCTCCCAAGAATCAAAGAACATTGTGTCATGGGCAAGGGTAGGAGTGGTCCTAAAGGAAGAGTACTAAACTGGGGGAAGGCCGACTATACCAAGATGCGGCAGGATCTGGGGAATGTAGATTGGGAGAAACTGTCTGAAGGTAAATCCACATTTGATATGTGGGGGGCTTTTAAGGAGAGGTTGATTAGCGTGTAGGAGAGACATGTTCCTGTGAAAATGAGGAATAGAAAAGGCAAGATTAGGGAACCACGGATGACAGGTGAAATTGTGAGACTAGCCAAGAGAAAAACGGAAGCATACATGAGGTCTAGGCGACTGAAGACAGACGAAGCTTTGCAAGAATATCGGGAATGTAGAGCGAATCTGAAACGAGGGATTAAGAGGGCTAAGAGAGGACATGAGATATTGCTGGCAAACAGGGCTAAGGAAAATCCCAAAGCCTTTTATTCATATATAAAGAGCAAGAGGGTAACTAGGGACAGGATTGGCCCACTTAAGGACAAAGAAGGAAAGTTATGCGCTGATTCAGAGAAAATGGGTAACATTCTTAATGAGTACTTTGCATCGGTAGTCACAAAGGAGAGGGACATGACGGATGTTGAGGTTAGGGATAGACGTTTGCTTACTCTAGGTCAAGTTGACATAAGGAAGGAGGAAGTGTTGGGTATCCTAAAAGACATTAAGGTGGACAAGTCCCCAGGTCCGGATGGGATCTATCCCAGGTTACTGAGGGAATCGAGAGAGCAAATAGCCGGGGCCTTAACAGATATCTTTGCAGCATCCTTAGACATGGGTGAGGTCCCAGAGGACTGGAGACTTGCTAATGTTGTCCCCTTGTTTAAAAAGGGCAGCAAGGATAATCCAGGTAATTATTGACCGGTGAACCCAACGTCAGTGGTAGGGAAGCTACTGGAAAAGATACTGACGGATAGGATCTGTTCCCACTTGGAAGAAAATGGGCTTATCAGTGATAGGCAACATGGTTTTGTGCACGGAAGGTCATGTCTTACCAACTTAATAGAATTCTTTGAGGACGTGACAAAGTTGATTGATGAGGGAAAGGCTGTAGATGTCATATACATGGACTTCAGTAAGGCATTTGATAAGGTTCACCATGGCAGACTGATGGAGAAAGTGAAGTCACATGGGGTCCAGGATGTGCTAGCTAGATGGATAAAAAAAAACTGGCTAGGCGACAGGAGACAGAGAGTAGTACTAGAAGGAAGTTTCTCAAATTGGAGACGGTTGACCAGTGGTGTTCCACAGGGATCTGTGCTGGGACCACTGTTGTTTGTGATATATGTAAATGATCTGGAGGAAGGTGTAGGTGGTCTGATCAGCAAGTTTGCTGATGATACTAAGATTGGTGGAGAAGCAGATAGTGAAGGGGACTGTCAGAGATTACAGCAGACTATAGATAGACTGGAGAGTTGGGCAGATAAATGGCAGATGGAGTTCAATCTGGGCAAATGTGAGGTGATGCATTTTGGACGATCAAATTCAAAGGCGAACTATACATTAAATGGAAAAGTCTGAGGGAAAATTGATGAACAGAGAGATCTGGGTGTTCAGGTCCATTGTTCCCTGAAGGTGACAACGCAGGTCACAGGGTGGTCAAAGAAGGAATATGGCGTGCTTTCCTTCATTGTACTATTGAGTACAAGAGTTGGCAGGTCATGATGCCGTTGTATAGGACTTTGGTTCGGCCACATTTGGAGCACTGTGTGCGGTTCTGGTTGCCACATTACCAAAAAGATGTGCATGCTTTGGAGAGGGTGCAGACGAGGTTCACCAGGATGTTGCCTGGTATGGAGGGTGCTAGCTATGAAGAGAGGTTGAGTAGATTAGGATTATTTTCATTAGAAAGACAGAGATTGAGGGGGAACCTGATTGAGGTCTACAAAATCATGAGGGGTATAGATAGGGTGGATAGCAAAAATCTTTTTCCCAGAGTCGGGGGCTCAATTACTAGGGGTCATGAGTTCAAAGTGAGAGGAGGAAAATTTAAGGGAGGTATGTGTGGTAAGTTCTTTACACAGAGGGTGATGGGTGCCTGGAACGCGTTGCCAGTAGAGGTGGTAGACACAGACATGTTAGCATCTTTTAAGATATATTTGGACCGGTACATGGATGGGCAGGGAGCAAATGGACACAGACCGTTAGAAAATAGATGACAGGTTAGACAGAGGATCTTGATCGGCGCAGGCTTGGAGGGCCGAAGGGCTGTTCCTGTGCTGTAGGTTTCTTTGTTCTCTTTGTTCTTTGTGTTGATCTTGCAAAGCAAATAGGATTTGAAGAAGTGGAGAGTGAGGACGTTGAAGAGCTGCTTGAATCCCACTGTGAAGACTCTCTATAGCTGATCCACAATAGCTTGTCGCTGAGGGGAAAGTGGAAGCTGGAGATGAAGAAGATGAAGTACATGATGCAGCACCATGAGAGCTTTCCACTTCTGTTTTGCCTTCTATCCTGAGGGGAATTGAGAAGCTGTTGCAGCTCTGAGAGGACAACGATTACAATGCAGAACGCAGCAGGGTAGCAGTTTGTGGAATAAAATCTTATTCAGCACCCTGTGAACGGCTTCTACATGAAAGAAGAGAAAGGGCAAAACAGCAAAAACTGGATGTCTCTTTTAAGCTAACCCTCTAGAAACAGACAGAAGGCAATGAGCCACAGCCATGCACTTCTGGGTTAACTGTTTTTTGCCCTCACCCTGCAACGACAACTGCACATGAAAGTGATAATGATGACGATGACCCTCAGTCCCTGCATTAACAACAGAGAGACCTTAAATGCTCCTCCCCCATCAAGTCATCTTGACAATTTTTCAAGGTGAGGTATGACATTTATTTTTATTTCATTATTAGGAATGAATTAAACATTTATTCAAACTGTGATATCATTTGTGTTAGGCTTTTGAGTGATTTTGAGTGTTTTTTTTGGTGGTCTGGCCCTAACCCCACTTTTCCCACAGGCCCCATTATTTCTATAGCGCGATTTTCTATAACACAATGTTGCACAGGAACGCAGCTATCACATTATAGTACAACCGACTGTATATGAAATGAAAATAAAACAAAGACATGTGCCCAAAATAAAAAATGCTCTCATAAGCAACAAAAAGGAATGATTTTCTCAGTTTCCCAGCAATTCCTGTATCGGCTTTCAATTGTAGTGAAGTACCACTGCCGTCTGCCCTCTACAATTTCTTACTCAACTGATGAGTCTGCAGGCATTTCCTCTAGGTGACTTTCTGCATATTTACCTGATCGGATTCTCTCCACCTCTCCCAGAGATATGAATATGAATTTTTCTCTGTATTTGTCTCCTTTGAGACTGCTAAAACGCTTCAGCTTTCGTTCCAGTTCTACTGACCTAGTGGCTGCCAAATGATAAACTGTCCTTCTGCTCGTATTAATCGATCATTTGAATGCATTCTACTTGTTGTCCCTAGCCACCAACCTCTTCTGAAGGTTTTAAAAGTTCCACTTAGTAAACACCCCATCAATTATCCCTCTACTTGACTTAAGTCAAATGTTTTCTTGCAAAGCCTGCTTTGAAATCCCTGTTCAGAAAAATGACTCACACTTTCTTCAAAAAAAGCAGATCAGATCTTCATAGTACTGAAAGCTAAAATTTCTGTTAGTTCCACTATTGAACAAAGTTCCCAGGTAGCATTAATACATTCTAAAAATTTGTGTCAAACTATGAGTAATTTGAAGAAATGTGCAATTCTTATCTAACAGAATTTCTTTGGGAGACAAAGAAAATGCACTGGGAGTCTTTATATGGCTCAGAAGGTTCCAGTATAGCTGCAAAATTCAGGGGATTTACTATTTTAGTGGATAAAACATTCTTAACAATAAAATATCTAATTAAATTCTGACTCTATGACATCAAAATAGTATTGCCAAAAATATTTAATTTCAGAGATAGGACAAATAGAACACAACATTGGTCGTGCTGGGATAATCATTCTTGAGGTCCAGGGAAGTTTCTAAACTTGACACCAACATAGAAGCTGAATGAATAAGTACACTTCTGTACATAATTGGGAGTATAGTAGACGATGTTACTACTTGCTGAAAGATAAGTTAAATATCAGTCAAATTTGAAGTGGTATTGAAAGCCTTTGTCAAATATTTTGACAGCAGAACTAAAAAAATTCTTGAAATAGCCAAGATTGAACAAAACAGTGTCGCATGCAGATGAATGAATACATGATTTCACTAATGATATATACAGTCTAATGGAGGGATGCAACAAAAGTTACTGAAAGGCAGAATTCGAAGGAGTCTGGGATTACTGATGAGTCTCTGTCAGACTTATTATAGCCCAAAGAAGACCTGACTCTAGAGAAAGCCATACAGATGGTGAGTGAAGTAACGGTCTAGAAGCAAAACTAATCAATCCTAAGAGGAGAATAAATATAAACTTAGTGCAGGTTATCTACAGAATCTATTCATTTCTGAAGGCACAAAACCACAAAAGACACATCACCAGAGGTAACACAGTGGAGAGGACAGACTAACAGTCCTTGCCAATCCTGCGGCACAAAGATGTCACACAGACACAGGCAGTGCCCAGCCTCATTATGCATTATGTAAAGCTATTGTCTGACATCTGATTCAGAATCATGACCTGCTGTGATTGACAAAGAAGCTGTCAGATGGAATTGCAAGAGTTTTACTGATTTCTATCATGGACAAAAAGTGGTAATTGAGACAGATCATAAGCCTTTAGATTTTCAATTGGGCAAAAAGGAATTTGTAAGAATGCCTCCAAAAATATAAGGAAAGTTCAACTTTACCTCATTGGAGTTTTGCCTACAGTCTACACGCAAGGGAGAGTTAAGAAGAGGCCAGGTATTGCTCCCCAGAGTGATGGTTGACTGCTTTACTTTCAAATTCTACACTCAGTCCACAATAGCACAATGGCCAGCAAGTCACAACCGCTCAGCCAAATTTGACAAGAAAAATTAGAGTGTAGTAATGTCTCAACACCCGTTGATAATACACTAGATTTGGCCCCATCAAAGGTCCAGCAATGGAGCAATGAAAGCGTGTTTTGACTGCAGGAATCAAATTACCATTGTTCATGACGTGCTTGTGTTTCACGAATGGCTGCTCGTCGCAGCCAGTGAAAAAAATACTGAAGCATCCAACTCATCAGACCCTGTGCTGGAGAAACTGAGATTGCACAGCATGCCATATATGTGTGGGGAGTGATGTGAATGCTAATAATCTCTTGAGACAATCTTTGTTATAGCTGTCACTCCATATGTAACTTTTAATTCCTGCCGACTCTAATTTGCCAGACAATTCATAAAATGACATTCACTTACACTGCTGATGAAAAGTGAGCATATGTTCTAAAATATGTAAACATAAATACAATGAAGTGTCAGCCACCTGTATGTCCTTATAAGGCCTTCTTTTCCCTTTCTCTCATACAATGTCAAGGTGCAATCTCAGTGTCCGCAGATGGGGGTGAAGGGAGCCTGCCCTCTAGTGGAGCCTGTTGGCCTTGGAATTTTGGATGTGCAACCCCTGGGTTATATGTGGCCAGAGGGCTTAGACATAACAAGCGTGTCCTGCCCAGATGTAGGTTCATTCTCCTTGGATTGATTTCCCAGAGGGTTTAGATTGATGGGCAATTTGGAGTTAGAGGTGGAGGACCTGGACACCTCTGAAGTGTCCTGAGAAGAGACTTCTGGGAATCTCTATACGGTTTCTCCCCTGGTTGGATGCCAACTGGCACTACCTTGTCTGCTTATGAGAAAGGGTCACCTGGAGTTGGGTGAAGTTTCCTCATCCCCTATCATCTTGCCATTGGTGCTGAGCACTAATGGCTAGAGTGATGGACCACACTTACATGCACAAACCCGTTGGTTTTGTGCTGATCCGATTCAGTTTCTGGCTAATAGTAACCCTCAGGACACTGATACTGTGGAATTCAGTGATGGTAATGCCATTGAAAGTAATGGTTGGATTCTTTCTGGTTATACATAGTCATTGTCTGGCACTTGCATGATATGAATGTTATTAGTCATTTATCAGCCAAAGACTGAATGTTGCTTTGGTCTTCCTGCTTTTGGATACAAGCCCAGTTAGTATCTGAAAAGGCATGGACGGTACTGAGTATTGTGTGATCAGTGGTGAACATCCTCACTTCTGACATTATGATAGAACAAAGGTCATTGAGAGTAAACAGTTGTGAATGGTTTGGTGTAGGACACTGCATAAGTGGATAGTGGATGGGGACATGGGCTATCATGCGTTGGACATAAGTTATGCTTTAGCTCTAATGGGATGTGTAGGTAGAGATGCATAGTTTTGCATGGGAGTCAGGAAGGATATGGGGATATATGTGGGGACCACAAGGAAGTATGACTTGGCATGGATGGACATGGACTGTGTGTGGGGGATGTGGTGTGAAGAGCTGTTTTTGTGGAAGTTGGGGAAAAGTGTTAGGGCATTGAGGTGAGCCATTTCCACCCTCTGGCCTCTTCTTTTGACTGACTCTCAATTCTTCCTGGGGACAGTGAGCCTGATTCCTGCTGACCCCAGCTGCCTCCTTGCCTGAACTTAGAACAGGAAACAACCTGTCAGGGTTCCTTTCTCCAAAGTCAGGTTTATAGGGCCAGGAATTACCCCAAGTCTGTTCTCTTGACTCTGGTGCACAAATTCATGACTAAGCTCAGTTTAATCAAAATTCTTTGTGGTTTTTGCATGATCTCCATTTTCACTATATTGTCCCTTCTGAAAAAGGGGGTCAAGAGCTTAGCTTATCTGTGGTGCAACCTTCCATGAATGTCATAATTATAGCTATTTTCTGATTGGCCTATTCATAACTAGGTGGGACTTGAACCCAGGGGTCTTGGCTCAGAGGTAGAGGCACTACCCTTGTCCCACAACATCCTTACTTCATTTATACTGTAAGATTCCTTTGCTTATCTGTCCTAACTAGATTTACACCATCCAGGTCATAAGTGACCACCCTATCCTTCCTACTAAAATGCACCAGCCAACAAATAGCTGCATTTGATTTAATTTGCCAAATTTACCCATTCTGCATGTTTATTAATATCTCCCTATAATTTGTTGATAATGACAAATACTCCCCACCAGCATCCCCCACCACGGCCAAACCCTTGAAACCAACTGTGTTGTCACTCACAGAGTTAGAAAGTTTATTTTTCATTCCAAATTAGAAAGACTTGATTAAAATTTAGCAGAGTATCAGTGAATTGTGCTGAAACTACTGGCAGTCTTTCACCTGGAGTGGACAGTCTTCCAAATAGAAATATTGTACTGTGTAGTTTTGAGCTTTTTGCATTTGAAAGGGAGGTTTGATAATGCATTGAGATGAATGTGATGTTTCTGACATAATAAGACTGCCTTTCTGTTTCATGTCAATATTGTTACTGAATGAATAATTAAATGGGCAAATATTGATATGGCCGTATCTATAGAAGTTCAAATGCTGATCAAATAAATGTTCATCAAAATTCTGCTGCCTTACCAGTTTCAAAGTAGTTTATCAAACTCCATCTAGATTGACTTCTTAGAAATAAATGAAGAATTGTTAGGACCCAGTTAAATTGACTTTTACAAGTAAATTTCTCACTTTTCTGTACCCAGTCACAATTATATTTACAAATGCTGCTTGTTATTCAAGAATGTTTAAAGTATGCTTAACATGTAGGTTGTAATCATCAGTCTGAATTCTTTGCATCAATTTTGTGGAAATCAGGTCCTTGATTTCACGAAATGGATGGATCTTTTCCAACATAAAGTAACATATAAATGCAAACACCTTTTTTTAAATTCACTCATGGGCTGTGGCATCTCTGCTTGGCCAGCATTTATTGCCTGTCCTTAGTTGACCTTGAGAAGGTTAGTTGACCTTAGTTGAGCTGCCTTCTTGAGCTGCTGCCATCCGTGTACTGTATATTGAACCACAATGCCACTGGGGAATGAATTCTCGGGTTCTGGCCCAACAACACTGAAGGAATGGCAAGTCAGGATGGTGAATGGTTTGGAGGGAAACTTGCAAGTGGTGGTATTCCCATGTATCTGCTGCCTTTGTCCTTCCGTTCAGAAGTGATTGTTGATTTGGATGGAGTTGTTGAAAGATGTTTGAAGAATTTCTACAGTGCAGCTTGTAAATAGTTGATGTCCAATGTGGATGGAGTGAATATTTGTGAATGTAGTGCTGGTCAAACAGGTTGCTTTGTTCTTGATGTCCTGAAGCTTCTCGAATATTGCCGGAGCTGCACCCATCCAAGCATTTGGGGAATATTCCGTCACTTGTGCCTTGTAGATGGTGGACAGTGTTTGGAGAGTCAGGATGGAAGTTACTCACCGCAGTCATTGGTGAGCCCAGTTGCTGGCTGATGATTAACATGGCGTGCTTTTAATTGTAGAGTAAGATGTAAAGTGAGGATGGTTCATTTAGTTGTCTAAGAGCTTGGTGTGGAATAATGCCAACAGCAGTTCAAATCCTGTGCCACCTGAGGTAGCTTTTGGGGTCTACATTCTCTCATGGCCCCACAGTGATATCACAGCATAAGCTATGATGAGAAATCATTGGTTGAACAGAAAAGGTAGAGCAACTCCCTGTATAAGTCATCTAATCCAGTTGTCAAATTACCAATATATCTTGGATTTGACTTGCCTCTAGGAGCTTATAAGAACTACTGACTTTCTTCCACTTTTTCAAGTTCCTCTGCGTAAAAGTGTGGCCTTTTAAATCACTTAGAGCTTGGGCATCCCCAAACAACTACAACTTCAAGATTCTACTATTGGTATCACATCAGCCTCAAAATTCTGACAGCATATAACTCAGCCTGGCATGGCCTCAGCATGGGCTGCTGGCCTTGTGGGGATTCCCGAGTGGTCTCATGGACTCGAAAGCCTTGGGGTGAAGCCAGTGCAATCTGGAGTCAAGGCTTGGCATGGACGGGAGGCTAGGTGCTAGCGTGGACTGAGTTGGTAGGACTGTTGTTCTGAAATTTCTATTTCACTATTTTCTCATTTATTCCTGTAATGATCTGTAATACTGGACTTATGAATTTCTAACTTTTCTTTCCTCTGAACCTGTGCTGAAGAATCTGTACATGGGTATCTTGTAATTAAGACGGCGCCTAAAGTAAGTGGTGACTTGTAAACTTTTCACTGTGCTTGAGTACATGTGACAATAAAGCTAATTCTATTCTATCCTACTCTGAGTAAAAGTCTTCTTCGAATTGGTTTTGCTTCCATAATCTGTGACCTGCCTCATATCCCTTCTTTTCCAGTGGCCTCAAATGAGAGAATTCTCATTGGAAAGAGCAAAATAAAAGTAGCACGATTAATACAAATCTCATTAGAACCTGGAAAACACTAATAGAAGACAAAGAATTGATACTCAGGTTTAACTTTTCTTCCATGTTGTGCAGTGTTCATAGACACAGATGTTAATTAAAAATGGCATAGGCTGTACATGAATGGGTTATTGTATTAATTCCACTTCATTACCAAGTCATTTACAAACTCTGGCCTGTCTTCCTGGTGGGAATGCACAGTATGTGCAATAAAGGGTCAGAAACCTGTCATCACTGGCCTTCTTCTTCCGCACCATTACACCTTATGGAGCCAGCTCAAATGGAGTGATTAATGGCAGAAAAATTAACACCAGCACCTCCTTTAAAGTTGATCTAGCCTGTCTTGTTCTTGAAATGAATATGGCTGGGCTGACTTTGCTCTTCAAATATAGTCCCATTAATCCCTCTGATACAGCTGCATCAGTCATGAAGGAAATTTGCTGCTAACAGCCATTAAACTGTTGACAATACTCATTTATGTCAAGTCTCTTGAAAATGTCAGGATGCATTTAGGTTTATTTCCCTCACAGTGAAAACCTAATGCTTCCAAGTGCATAATAGACTGTAGTCACTAGTTCATGTGAGCAATAGCATATGGGACCAGTGATTTTGAGTAGAAGGATACTAGCCATTAATCAATGTCTTAGTTGAACCAACTCATGTGGGTACCAGGCACAGAACTATGTAGGCCTTGTGCCTACATGTATAATTATATTCACTAAGGACACACCAGCAGTGACTGTGAATGTAAAATGTGGCATACAATATGTCTGAAAAGTGAGCATAGAATGGTTGCAGTCATATCAATTAGCAATGGAGTAATCCGTGTGGGTGTTGGTTCAAGTGCCAAATTTGTGGGACCTTTTCTTTGGTGCCTTAGGCCCCTGAAATATGTTCATGAGAGATTTGACACCTTTTGAAAGCATGTCCCTCAGCCAACCCCCACCCACCCCACCTTCCCTCCCAACCACACTACTGTGAGCCACGGAAACCATATTGGATACATTTTTATTGAATCATTTTCAATCAAAATTGGCTGTCACTCCATTTAACCAGCCTTAATACCATGCATCGACCCCATCCCACAGCCATTATCCGACCTGATTCAACATTTTCCAGAAATAAACAAAAGGCCTTTGCAGTGTCTCAAGTTTGACTTTTACCAATAGGGTGAGCTATCAATGGACTCCAAAGATTTAGAGAAGGCCCCCTGAGGTGCAATCCTGGAAGAGACCAAGCATCCCTACTCATGCCTGGGGTGCACAGAAGAGTCTAGACCAGAAAACAGAGAACTAACCAGTTCTATCCAGAGCAACACAGCTTACAGCAAAGACCCTCTTGTGGCGCAATGAAGTTATTCCTTCATCAAGCCTGGGTTCAAGTCCCATCTGCCTCAATGGCGTACAATAATATCTCTGAGCAGGTTGATTAGAAAAATAAGTGAATAAAAAAAAGTGTAGCTCATGCCGAGGGAATTCCAGGACGGTTCAGTTATACAATGAATTCTAAACAGAGAAAGAAAATATTGGGGATTTATAAAGTGCTTTTCATGACCAGTTAGGCTCAAATGATAGATTTTCCATTGTGAAGCCCATTGTATGGAGAAAAAATAAAAATAATACAAATGACACAAGGTTCAGTAGAATCTAAGAATTGCCAATAGAAGAAAACAAACAAACTTGAATGCTCACATGTATTTGCAACACCCATTGACATGGATAATAATTAGAAATAGCAAAGCCAAATTTACAGTTAAAAAAAAGAACTTTTGATGTTTAGTCATTGTTGTAACATAGGAAACATGACAGTCCATTCCTTAAGTAGCAAATCCCCACAAATGGCAATGAGATAAATGACAAGACCATCTAATTTTGTGCTGTTGATTGAAAAATAGATATTAGTCAGGACACCATGGATATCTCCCCTGCTATTTAACACACTTGTATGGTAAAATGAATTTTCAAATTGAATTTTGATCACATGAGGCAAATCTCCTCTCTCTATGTCTAAGAACAGATACCAGCTCATTAGACATTCGCTGGACTGAAACTATGACCTTTGCATGCAATTTTCCTGCCAGCCCCAACTTAGTTACCACATTAAGTGTGTGAGGGGTTGTCATTATGCAACAGCAATTCAGTGAAAGCTGAGTGGGAGAGCCTCAGAAACAGGAATAGGAATTTTATGTGACATAGTTGTGATGATTGAAGTAATTTTCTTCAATCCATGTAGGTCTGCTCGCAACTACTATTTGAAGGTTGGTGTCCTCATGTTTATTTATAAATAATTTCTGTCATCTGTTACTATGCTTACTTTTCTTGCTGTGGCTGGGAAGAGATTGACACCCTTAGCAAACTTTTGCACTGTCTTACAGCAATGTTGTAAAGAGGGCATCATAATCGTACCAGGAGTAGTCTGTTCAGTCCATCAAGCCTGTTTCACCATGCAGTTAGATCATGTCCACTCAGTGCCACATTCTTGTACCATTTCCATATCCCTTGATGCCTGTTGATTTCTGTCATGAACCTGCTCAAGGATTGAACTCCACAAATCCCTGGGATAGAAAATTCCAAAGATCCACTGCCCTCTGAGTAAAGAAATACCCTTTTATCTCAGTGTTATTCTGGAACGACGTTTCCTAGTTTCAGACTCCTGAACTTGGAAAAGCGTCCTGCCTGTATTGTTATAACGACTTCATATTCAATCATTTTTGTGGACTTGAGTTGGAATGAGTTTGAAAACTTGGATTTTTTTAAAAGATGCCAATGAAAGCACAGTTTGAACAAGGCTTTTTGTGATAATCACATGTTATGTGATTACTACTTGTTGACCGATGACCCTCTGCCTTTCATTATAGCTGCCGGGTTGCAGTTTATGCTTTAGATATTATTTGCAGTCATTGGTGACCAGCCTTTTGAAGGGATAGGGATCTTAGCTTAGCCCTCCTGTTCCTGAAAAAGCTTCTGTTGTGAAACATCTTGAGGAGTAACTGAGACTCTTCTTGATATTGTGTTTCATTAGAAGTTGCATTTGCCAAGAACCCAGAGAAAACTGCAGATGTTTAGTGGTGCCTATCTACACATGCTAGAATGGCAGACTGACAGACATTCAAACATTTCAAACCTGTAATGCAATGCTTTAGAGCTGCAACATTTGCACGCTGATCTATAAGTATGCATGGACATGGGCATGTGATGTTTAAGAGTGGAGATAACAAAGTGTGGAGCTGGATGAACACAGCAGGTCAAGAAGAATCGTAGGAGCACAAAAGCTGATGTTTCGGGCCTAGACCCTTCATCAGAAAAGGGGGAGAGGTGGAGGGTTCTGAAATAAATACAGAGAGAAGGAGAGGCAGATCGAAGATGGATAGAGGAGAAGGTAGGTGGAGAGGAGACAGACAAGTTAAAGGGGTGGGGATGGAGCCAGTAGAGGTGAGTGTAGGTAGGGAGGTAGGGAGGAGATAGGTCAGTCCGGGGAGGTCAGACAGGTGAAGGAGGTGGGATGAGGTTAGTAGGTAGGAAATGGAGGTGCGGCTTGAGGTGGGAGGAGGGGATAGGTGAGAGGAAGAACAGGTTAGGGAGGCAGGGATGAGCTGGGCTGGTTTTGGGATACGGTAGGGGGAGGGGAGATTTTGAAGCTTGTGAAATCCACATTGATACCATTGGGCTGCAGGGTTCCCAAGTGGAATATGAGTTGCTGTTCCTGCAACCTTCAGGTGGCATCATTGTGGCACTGCAGGAAGCCTAGGATGGATATGTCATCTAAGGAATGGGAGGGGAGTTGAAATGGTTCGCGACTGGGAGGTGCAGTTGTTTGTTGCGAACCTAGCCTCAGTGTTCTGCAAAGTGGTCCCCAAGCCTCTGCTTGATATCTCCGATGTAAAGAAGGCCACACCGGGTACAGCGGATGCAGTATACCACATTGGTGGATGTGCAGGTGAACCTCTGCTTAATGTGGAAAGTCATCTTGGGGCCTGGGATGGGGGTGAGGGAGGAGGTGTGGGGGCAGGTGTAGCACTTCCTGCGGTTGCAGGGGAAAGTGCTGGGTGTGGTGGGGGTTGGAGGGGAATGTGGGGTGGACAAGGGAGTCACGGAGAGAGAAGGCAGACAAGGGTGGGGATGGAAAAATGTCTTTAGTGGTGGTTTCAGATTGCAGGTGGCAGAAGTGTCGGAGGATGATTAATTGAATCCGGAGGTTGGTGGGGTGGTATGTGAGGAGGGGGATTCTCTTTTGGCAGTTATTGTGGGGACGGGGTGTGAAGGATGAGTTGCTGGAAATACAGGAGACACGGTCGAGGGCGTTCTCGACTATTGCGGGGTGGGGGGGGTATTGCGGTTCTTGAAGAACGAGGACATCTGAGATGTACGGGAGTGGAATGCCCCATCCTGGGAGCAGATGTGGCAGAGGCGAAAGGAGGAGGTGTATTCTAGGTAGCTGTGGGAGTTGGTTGTCTTGAAATGGATATCAGCTTCTAGGTGGTGCCTGACATGGAGTCAGAGAGGTCCGGGAACGTGAAGGATGTGTTGGAGATAGTCCAGGTGAACTTGAGTTTGGTACCCATGGCCACCCCCTTTGTCTGTAGGAAGTGGGAAGAATCGAAAGAGAAGTTCTTGAGGGTGTGGACGAGTTCGGCTAGGCGGATGAGGGTGTCGGTGGAAGAGTACTGGTCGGGCCTGCGGGACAGGAGGAAGTGGAGGGCCTTTAGGCCATCTGCGTGGGGAATGCAGGTGTATAGGGACTGGATGTTCATTGTGAAAATGAGGTGGTGGCGACCAGGGAATTGGAAGTTCTGGAGGATGTGGAGGGAGTGGGTGGTGTCATGGACGTAGGTAGGGAGTGGCTTTTTTTTGGAAGGGACACTATAACGCTGGGTCAATATCAGAATTTCACTCTCCTGATATAGTTTTTAGCATTTTGGTTCTGCAACATAGATCTGGGTAAGGTTACATATCTCAGAGCTCCTTTTGAAGGCATGACATCGGCTTCCTTGCCAAATATCCACGGCACCCTGTCAGGATTGAACATAAACTTTCATAATGATTGATATGACAGCTCAGGAATATGAATTATGAGAAGCTGTTTCATTTCCTGCATTCTCCATAGGCTATCAGCTCATGATATGGACCTCATGTACATTTCTTGTGGACTTGCTACACAGGTGAAACAATGTCTAAGGACTGCAGAATTACAGTGTAGTCAACAACAGCGGTAATTTGCAGCAACTGCTGCACACCCTACAGAGGGAGAAGTAACAGGTGGAAATCCCCCAGGTAGGGGGGAGAGAATGATTGGTTCCGAATATTATCAAACTTGCCATGATTTTCCATAGCCCTTGGAAAACACAATGCGGGTATAGACCAATGATGTCCCAGGCTATCATCACAAACTGCTTCATCTGTTGGAGCAGGTTTTTGCATGGCAGGAATGGGTGACTATCTCGTCCAGAGGGCACCCAAGGCTAAAGCTGCCTTGAAATTTTATGTCAAGAGCTTGTTAGAAGGAACAGCTAGGGAAAATTGTAGCATCTCCCAATTCTTGACTCATAAGTGCATCTGAGATATCATTATTGTCCCCTTTATTTTCAGATTACACGAGTTTATATCTTTACCTTTGAAAAACACTGACAAACAATCTGAGATTTTCTAACAACACTAGTGTCATTCAGGTACAGCTCAAGTGTTACAGGCTATACCCATGTTTCTTTGAGGCCAGCCTATTGCCAACATGGAGAGTTTGTCAGTTGAAAAGGCTTCCATTCCAACAATGTCCAGTTCATCTATGATCATTGATGCCAAATTTTGGGGGTGGTCCAGGAGTTTTCACAGTGCATGCATGCTGAAGAACAGATTTCTATGCCCAGACAGAAATTGCTGCCATGAGAGAAGGGATTCCCCCTCCAAATGTCCCTCATCTCACCTTTACAAAGACCTCAGACTCACTCAGAATGGAGCTATTACGATGCTCATATTTTCCCCAAGGCCCTAGTGGAAGAGACCATTTGCCACTTTTAATGGGGGAGTTTAGTGGTGGGTCAGCTCTGGCATGGTCCGGTGGTTTAGCCTGGAAAGGTCATGTCTCTGTCACTGTGCCCTTCCATGCCCTTTCCAAAAGGAAGTGAGCTAGATGCAGCTGAAAGGGGGGACCGAGAGCAATTCTCTGAGGCGTTGGATGAAGATGAGGATCAGGATGTTGGCCAGGAGGGCCATCCAGAGAGCATAGAGTGTGAGAACATCATTGAAAATCACTTCTGTTATTAATGATCTGTGTTTGAACTGCCTTTCATTTTCGATTTAGTCATTCATGCAATGTGGGAACAAATGGCTGAGCCAGCATATATTGCTCATCCCTTTTTACTTTGAGAAGGTGATGGGTGACCTGCCTTCTTGAACTGCTACAGTCCACACAGTGTACATAGACTCACAATGTCTTTAGGGAAGATGTTCCCGGATTTGAGCCAATAATTCTGAAAGATCAGCGATATATTCACAAAACAGGATGAAGAGGAGCTTGCAGGTGGTATTGATTACATACAACTGCTGCCCTTGGTCGTGAGGTTAGAAGGCATTCTCTAAGGAGCTTTGATGAATTTCTGCTGTGCACTTTGTAGATGATACACACTGCTGTGTTTGAGTTTGAGTTTGATTTATTGTTGTCCAGTGTACTGTGTTACAGTGAAAAGTATTGTTTGTATGATCTATAGACAGATGATACCATACAAAGTACATCAGGTAGCAGAACAGAATGCAGAATATAGTGTTATAGCTGCTGAGAAGGTGCAGAAAGAGAGAAATCAGCATTTGCAGATGAGCGATCTGATCAAAAGTCTGATAACAACAGGGAAGAAGCTGTTCTTGAATCTGTGTGTGCGTGTATTCAAACTTTTATATCTTCTGCCCAATGGAAGAGGGTGAAAGAGGGTATAACCAGAGTGGGGAGGGATCTTTGATTAGGTTAAAGACCAAAAGAACTGCGGATGCTGTCTTTGATTATGTTGCTTGTTTCCCCAAGGCAGTGGGAAAGATGGAGGGGATGGATGCTTGTGGATGAAATGCCAATCAGGTGGGCTGCTTTGTCCTGGATGTTGTCAAGCTTCTTGGGTGTCTTTGGAGTTGCATTCACCGGGGCAAATGGAGAATATTTCAACATACTCCTGACTTGGGCCTTGTGGGTGATAGTTGCGTACTGGCTACAAGAGAAGGTAAAAGGCTAGGAATATTACACTTCCTAGTTCGCAACCATCAGCCACAAGGCACAAGTTTAGCATTTATATGTCTAGCCCAGTCCAGTTTCAGGCCAACGGTAACTTACAGGATGTTGATAATGGGATAGTGATGGCATTGGTATCGAATTTCAAAGGGCATTAGTTAGATTCTCTCTTGTTGGAGATGATCATTTGCTGGCATTTGTGTGGCCTGAATGTCACTTCCCACTTTTCAGCCCAAACCTGGATATTTTACAGGTCATGCCACATTTGGAGTTGCACTGAAACAAGTATCTGAGGAGTCACAAATGGTCCTGAACCTTGTGTAATCATCTGCGAATATCCCCACTTTTCACCTTAGGATTGAGGGAAGGTATTTGATGAAACAGTTGAAGATGGTGGGCCTAGGGCGCTAACTGACCTCCAACAAGAACAACGATATACCTTTGTGGGAAGTATGATGAACCAGAAGACAGATTTGTCCCTGATTCCTGTTTACTCCAGTTTTACTGGGGCTCCTTGATGCCTTGGTTGGGCGAATGTGACTTCAATATTAATTGCAGTTACTCCCACCTTACTTCTGAAATTTAGCTCTTTTGTCCATGTTTGAATCAAGGCTGTAATGAAGTTAGGAGCTGACCGATTCCAGCAGTACCCACACTGATGTCACGTGGAGTTAATCAAAATAGCAGATGACTGGCGTCTGTGATACTGGGGCAGTAGAGTAAGACAAGATGGATCATCCACTCTGGCTATGGATTATTGGAAATACTTCATCCTTTTCGCTTTTAGTTATTGTTCAGCTTTCTGTAAACTTGGTTATTTTTGCAATCCTGGGACCTATTTTTTACCAAATGAAGGTTTTCTTCTGTGCATGATTGTGGATATTTCACACATACTACCTTGATATTTAGATTGTAGATATTTAACACATCTCTCGAGCAGATGAGGTTTAAACCGAAACTTTCTGGCTGAGATGTAGGGATACTACTCTGTGTCACAAGAGCCCAAGGGAGCAGTGAGACTCAAGAGAGAGACTAGGGAGACAGTGCACTCCTTCTATCTCAGTTATTACACCATCAACCCTGTCATGCCCTATAAGTATAGTGTCAAGGTCATTTTTCATTCTTTGGAAGTCTACAGAATACAAGGCCATTTCCCACACTCTCACAACATTAGACAATCCCACCATCCAAGGAATTGTTCTATTGAGCCTTCGTTGCACAACCTCCAATGGACAATCATTACATTATAATCCCTACAGCATGGAAACAAGCCACTCAACCCATTGAATCCACACCAACCTTCTGAAGAGCATCCCAATCAGACCCACCCCATTGCTGTAACTGCACATAACCCGTGGTTAATCCACCTAACCTGCACAGCCCTGAACACTATGGGCAATTTAGCATGGCCAATCCACCTAACCTGCACATCTTTGGACTGTGGGAAGAAACTGGAGCACACAGAGGAAACCTTGGCAGACACAGGGAGAATGTGCAAACTCCACAGAGGCAGTTACCTGAGGGTGGAATTGAACCCAGGTCCCTGGCGCTGTGAGGTAGCTGTGCTAACCACTGAGCCACTGTGCTGCCCTTTGTTGTGAAGCATGTGGAATAGGAACAGGATGGGTAATGTTGATTTGATTGTGGATATTTTCTTTTCATTCCAAACAGATAGGTTCTGGTTTATGGTCAGGACAACTTGTTCAGTTCTTATGAGGCAGGTAACTGAGTTACAGGAGAAGGCCAGGCCATTCCTCTGCAGCATCTGTCAGGATGAAGTAGTTATTTCCTGTTTACAATCTAAGAAAAGGACTACTAAGATGTAATTGATGAATGTCTTTAAAATGATAGAGTGGATGTAGAGAGGATGCTCCCACTTCTGGGGGTGTCCTAAATATGCGTAATTACTCAAAAATCTGGTAGGAGATTTAGGAGAAATTTCTTTGCCTATTGAATGATTTGAATGTGGAACTCATTACCACAGAGAGAAGGAAATAGCACAACCAGATTTGAATAGTTACATTAATGCAAGAGGGATTTGCTAAACGGCTAAATGGGTGGGTGGTGTATTATGACTGTGTAAGTGTCTGAAAGTGTTTGTATAGAGAGGCTGCCTGGAGCATCACCCACAATAATGAAATCCTGTGGCTTTTGTTGGAAAAGCATCTAGTTCTTCCTCATAGCATCAGCAATAACATCTATTATATCTCTGGATGAAAATCCTGTAGCCCTTTTCCTCGCAATACTGAGTGCACCTGCACCACTTGGGCTGCAATATTTCAAGAAGGCTACACACCCCCATCTTCTCAATTTTAATTCAGGATGATAATAACTCCAGAGAAGCCACATCCCATGGCCAGATAAACAAAGAAAATGAAAGAGCTTAGTTATCAATGATAGCTGGTCTTTTAAGACCAATAGTGACTAAAAGACAGCCTTGAAATCAGGAGATGAAGAAGTGTCAGGCATCATTTTAAACTTGAACTGTACCAGATGCAATGTGAAGAGATTTGAATGTTTGACATTCATTGAGTTGAAACTTAAATGCACAGACAGGCACGACCATCATCAAAACCAGAGAAGAAGTTAGCCCGCAGTGCGAGAGATGTACATTAGTAACTGCCCGTTTTTCCTCTTCTTTCTACCCTTATGTTGGGCATGATTGGGAAAAGAGCAGGGGAACTCAGTCTCCTATACTCTTAGTGGCTTTAACAATATGATTTCTGTCTTTACAGAAAGGCAGAATAAGGAGGCTTTTTGTTTGTAGTTATTATTAACATTATCCCAGGATAGTATGTGAAAGGACATTTTTGCTTGGTCATTTGTTAACTTGGCTTAAGTGAATAAAAGTGACAGGAAATGAGCTAATTATTAACAACTCTGAAGGAGCTTTAAGTGGTTGAACTGATGAAGTGTTGGGATTCCAGCTGTGCAGTGTGAACCTTTTCTTAATAGCCTGAGGAAAATGAAATTCCCACACACAGTTTGTTCTACTGTGTAAATACTTGTAGGTGATCAAACAAGACAGCAAGTTAAAGTCCCATACTCAACAGTTGATTACATCTTTGAACACAATTAGTGGACACTTTCATTTGCTCTTTAACTATATAATAGGGATAAAACTAACCTGCATAAAGTGAACAATGCAATACAAAAGCTAAAATGACAAGAAGAAAAATTAAAATCAGAATAAAACAGGAACCCAGCAGACCACAAGAGCTTCTCTAGGGAACACACGACTTTTTTTTCTATTGCATGCTGTTTCACCTGAAGATATTTTGTTATTAAATTTGGGATTTTGCTTTGGAACGTGAGGATAACATAGAGATACTTAAAGTAGTAACCTTTATAAAAATGACTCGGGGAAAGACAGAAAAATTCTCAGGTGCATTGTACCCATCAGTATCTATGATCAAGATGAGGCAAGATTGTTCAACCCTTTTGTAGCATTGTGATAATTTTATTGGACCCATAATCCAGAGACCTGAACTAATACTCTGAATACATGAGTTAAAATCCCACCATGGCAACTTTGGGGATTTTAAATGCAATTAGTTAATAATATTATTATAGAATAATATTATTATCATGCTGTTGTTAAAAAAATAAAGTTAATTAGTCTTCTTCAAAGAAAGCAATCTGCCACCTTTCCCCAGTTTAATTGTGTGTGACTCCAGACCCACACCAATGTGGATGACTCTTAACTTCCCTCTCAGATGGGCAAACAAGCACTGAGTGGTAAGTGAGACATGATATAGCATGTGTTCAAGCAAGTACAATTAGGAATGGGCCTTAAATGTTGGTCTGGACTTCCACAATTCAATAACATGTGAAAAAAAGAGAAAACTCTTCCCTAAATGAGAGGAGGGAGAAATTGGTTCCCACTGCATCCAACTTCTGCATGAAAACTTTTGCATGGGAAGGCCCCTTTTTTCTGGAGTTATCTTTCACACCCTGACTCCCCTGGAAATCTGTCAGTTTGGAAGGACCCTATTGGCTGCTTTTGGACACCACTCCCAAATGTGGCATACACTAGGCAGTCCTTCTGAATTTGTAGTGACCCTTAGATGGTAAAGACCATGTGTATGGAAGGAGCTACTAGTGGGACAGCTCCATGGCAATGCAGTGATCAGCTGCCATATAAAGTTCTCTCATATCACGTGTGCATCCTTCCCTTCTCCCAGGACCTATGCTGCCTGCCATAGATGTCATATTGATTCTTACTGCTTGTATTATTGGGTTTTAGCTCTTCGACTTGCATTTTCTGTTTAAAAGAGAAATGCAGACAAATTCTACCCATAGAGAATCAGCATGTCAGGTCTGTTTCCAAGTAACTAGCCTTGAACTGAGTGAGCTATTGACATTTTAATGAGGCTGTATTTAATCTAGCCAGACTCATGAAACATGTTAATTTTCTCTACCAACTATCATGGCTGCAAATAAAGGGAAATGGGGCATTAAAACGCCATATGCTACTATTCACTGGAAATAACTCTCAGTCTTTTTCCATTGCTTTTGAGTACTGACATCAGTTCTGGGTCTTGATTGTGGAAACGAGTAGGTGTGGTGTATTTGGATTTCCTGAAAGCTTTTAATAAAGTCCCAGACAGGGCATCAATAAACAAAGATAAAGCGCATAGAACTGGTCAATATTCCAGCATGCACCGAAGATTGATTGGCATTCTCAGGTTATAGGCAGCCTATCACTGGTTGGGCCCCAAATATCTACAATCTAGATTCATGGTTTGGATGGGAAGACCAACTGTAATTTTTTTCCAAGTTTTCAAACTTGATCGGAAAATGTGCCGGGAAGAGGGGTCAAAGTGGCTTCAGGAAAATTTAGACAGACTAAAGACTTTTGTGGGTAAGTGTGAGGTTATCCACCTTAGTAGGAAGAATAGTTATGCAATGTATTTCTTGATTGGTGAGAAATTGGAAAGTGTTACGTGGCACTACAACTCCTGAGACATAACAAGGTATAGAGCTGTATGAAAACAGCAGGCCAAGCAGCATCAGAGGAGCAGGAAGGCTGGCATTTCGGGCCTAGACACTTCTTCAGAAATGGGGGCGAGGAAGGGGTTCTGAAACAAAAAGGGAGAGAGGGTGAGGTGGATAGAAGATGGATAAAGGAGAAGATAGGTGGAGAGGAGACAGATAGGTCAAAAAAGCGGTGATGGAGCCAGTAAAGGTGATTGTGGGTGGGGAGGTAGGGAGGGGAATGGTCCGTGCAGGGAGGACAGACAGGTCAAGGGGACTGGATGAGGTTAGTAGGTAGGAGATGGGGGTGAGGCTTGAGGTGCATCTGCAGTTCCTACTATCTCTGAAACTCCTCAGACATCACTTTCCAAAACCACAACCACTACTATCTAGAAGAACATGGGCAGCACAATTCAAACAAATCTAGCAACTTAAAATTAGGCATCCATGAGGCGCTGTGCACCACCAGCAGTAGCAGATTTGTACTCCTGCTCAACCTGCAACTTCATGGCTCAGTATGTCTCCTGATCCATCATTACTGGGGATCAAGCCTGGTTCAATGGATAGCGCAGGAGGCTATGCCTGGAGCAGCACCAGGCTTATCTAAAAATGAGGTATCAACCTGGTGAAACCAGCAAACATGACTACTTGCATGCCAACAGCAAGTGATAGATAGACTAAGCAATTCTAAAGTAAATGGAATAGATTAAACTCTGTAATCCTGTCGCATTTAGTTGTGAATGATGGTGGCAACTTAGCAACTCACTTGAGGAGGAATGTGAATGTTTGGTGATGATTGCACAGTGTTCAACATCTTTGAATTCTCAGATACTGAAGTAGTCCATGCCCAAATGTAGCAAAACCTAGACAATACCCATGTTTGGGCTGACAAGTGGCAAGTGCCACATTTGTGCCATATTGCTGCCAGGCAATGGCCATCTTCAACAAGAGGGAACTTAATAATCACCACTTGACATTCAGTGTCAAGAGCGGTGCTGAATCGCTCACTGTCAATATCTTGGAGATTTACTGCTGACCAGAAATTCAACTGGACTAGCCATATAAATACTATGGCTACTAGAACAGGTCAGAAATTCAGATTCCTGCAACAAGCAACTCACCTCCTGACTATCAACACTTGTCTACTTGTCTACAGGACTCAAGTTAGGAATGTGATAGAATTCTACACATTTGCCTGGAAACGTGCAGCTTCAACAATACTCAAGAAGGTTGACAACATAGAGCTCAAAGCAGCCTGCTTGATCGGCATCAGATGCACAATCATCCACTTCCTCCATTACAGAAACTCAGTAGCAGCAGTGTGTACCATCTACAAGATGCACCATAAATAAATTCGCCAAAGGTCCTTAGACTACAACTTCCAAACCTTCAACCACTGCTATACAGAAGAACATGGGCAGCAGATACATGGGAACTCTACCACCTACAAGTTCTCTTCTAATCGACTCACCATCCTGTCTTGGAAATATATCGCTAGTTGTTGGATCGATAACCTGTAACTCTCTCCCTAACAGCATTGTGGGTCTATTGACAACACATGGGGTAGTATTCATGAAGATAACATCACCTTGTTATGGTAAAATGGCAATAAATTCTAGTCTAGCTAATGATACACACATCTCATGAATGAATTAGAAAAAGGACCAAGGTATTCTGTCCATAAATAATTGAAAGCTAGAAAGAATGTGTAGCAAGCGATTCAGAAGCCAAACAGTTCATTAGCTTTTTTGCAAGAGGATTTGAGTCCCCTGTAGCGAAGTTAGTATAGTGCTTGTGGATTGGAAGGCAGGATGTTAGAAATTGTTTGTAAAATGATACGGGAGAGGATTGCATGGTCCTTTAGGCTTGGAGGTTGAAGAAAAGTCTGCAGGCAAGACCAAATGCACCGTGTTCTTGAAATTGAAACATTGTATCAAAAGGCAATACTGTTAGCAGATAAAGCAACATTTTTATCAAGACAACAGGTTTTTGAATTTAACCAATTAAATTAAATCACAGCCTAAATACCAAAGCCCAATTAAATTTAAATCTGATGGTTTCGACAACCTCTGACCAATTCTATTGTAAGAAATTAATACTTCAGCAAAGGTATAAAAGAATAGGGTGTTTGAAAATAGGGGTGAGAGCAAACTGCTATCTGTTATCAGAACAGCTTTCACAGCCATCAGCTCTAAAGAAAGAGAAAATCACAGGCTGTCACAGAAATCTCTAGAATCTCAGAGTAAGCATCATCTAAATAAAGGAACAATAAGAGATTGACTTTTATAAAATAATTTGGTTTATATGTGATACTTTATCTATTGGAATTTTGTTTTATTTGGGAATAGTTATTAGTTATGGGAGAATTGTTCGGTTTGTTAGGAGTTCTGTTCATTTGTTAGCTGTTAGAGCTAGATAAACAAATTGTTACTCGTAGATTATCAAGTGAGTATCAGAGATTTATTTAATTTAACCACTCCTTTAATAGATCACGAGGTGAGGTGAGCTTCTCTGGGTATTTCTGTTTTAATTGTCAAAAAGGTGTCAACCACTCCTTTGGCACAGTTTGAGGGTTTATGTCTGGGATTTAGCTGGTTCATGTGCAGGATCTGAATGGATTTGGACAGATTTAAACAGACTGGCAGTCGTTAGCACTGCTTCCTCGGAGCTCCAGGGACCCGGGTTCAATTCCAGCCTTGGAGAGTGTAGAGTTTGCACATTCTCCTCGTGCCCATGTGGGTTTCCGCCACATGCTCTGGCTTCCTCCCACAGTCCAAAGATGTACAGGCTAGGTGAATTGGTCATGCTAAGTTGTCTATAATGTTCAGTGAAGTGTAGGTTAGGTGTGTTAGCGATGGGAAATGCAGGGTAGGGGATGGGTCTGGGTGGGATGCTCTTCGGAGGGTCAGTGTGGACTTGTTGGGCTGAATGGCTTGTTTCCACATTGTAGGGATTCTATGATTCTATGAGTTGTGTCCTTAATCCTAGTTAAAACTTAGATAAGAAGTGGAAAATCTATTTTATTTTGGTTACTTGAGGTTGTTTGAATCAAAAGTTGGGGAAAATGGCTCTTAACATTGCCAAAGAGGTTCTCGGGTTTGAAGATACTTCCCAAAGTTGCAAGGAAGTTTAGAAAGATGAAGGAAGGCTATACATTTAGACTTAGCAAACAGGCTAGAATTGGATTTAACTAGAGATAAGAGGAAAACTGAAGTTGTAAGGGAGTTAGTCAAGCATTTAGCTATATCAGAGAAACAGGCAAGTGCAGTGGAGTTAGAAAAATTAAATTCCAAATTAGACAGTTGGAATTAGAAAGGGAAAAGAGAGAGAAAAAAGAATGTTTGTGTTGGAAGTTGAAGTAAAAAGACTTCAAATATCAGAAGGAAAAGTACGAAATAGAAAGAAGGATGAGCAAACTCATTGTAGCCAACAGCCTGAAAGGGGCATATACAAATATGTCAAAGCATTACCAAAATTTGATTTGAAAAATGTAGAAGCCTTTTTCATTACCTTTGAGAAATTGGCCAAACAAATGAATTGGCCAGGGGATGTATGGGTAATGTTAATTCAGAGTAACTTGGTAGGTAGGGCCAGTGAGGTGTTTGCAGCACTGTCAGATGAGGTGTCAAGACCATATGAAGAAGTAAGACTGACTAACTGTGAGTGCCTATGAATTGGCACCAGAAGCATATAGACAAAGGCTCAGAAATATAAGAAAGGAACCGATCATATTTATATCGAATTTGAAGGAATTAAACAAAGCAATATTGACAGGTGGGTGAGAGCATTAAAGGTGGAAAAGACAATTGAGGATCTTAAAGAGATTATTCTGCTGGAGGAGTGTAAAAACTCACTTCCAGAAATGATAAGAACTCATGTTGAGGAATAGAAAGTTCAGACAAGAGAAGAGCTGTCCAAATTTATTTTGTCTGAGTTGTCACCCTCTGCCATTAGCTTCACATAAACAGCACCTTGATGTCTGCCCTGCCACTGAAACCTATTAAATAGTGCAATGTTTCTGTATTTGTGCAGTAGATACAAACTAAGCTCATCACAGAAAGTTGTGCTATCGATTTTCCATCCACAAACCTTTAATAATGCAATATGTTACTGTAGTCAACTTCTCTGGTTCTGAAAATGAATGATTGGAAGTGTAGACAATCATGCCTTTGGGTTTTAATTGATGTTGGCAATTTTAAAAACATCAAATGTCACTTTTTAGCTACTTTTCCTGAGTCTCGCTTTCTCTCTGTCTCAATTCAATCCTTTGCCCTTAGTTTTCTTTCCATACATGATTTGGCATTGAACTTGGCCATTCAAATTTATCAGATTTTGCTCAGTTTTATACTTTTGAAGTCATAATCTTTCAATCTGAGGTTAAGGGAATGCACACTTTATTGTCCGTCACTCAGGTTTGAGTTAGAATGTTTCCCTTGATAAGAAACTCGCACGCTCAATAACTTGAAAAATATTAAAAACCCTCAACATGACAGTACATTTGCTGTTGGATATATTGCTACCTGGATCAATAATCTTTGACCACAATCATCCTTTGACCACTTGGCTTTCTGTGACATGAGATCAGTCTGGTCCCAGGCATTCTTGAATGAAGAAGCTCATACAAACAATGGACCAGAGCTTCCATCATACAAAAAAAAATCCCCTTCACCTGAATCTGGTGAACATATTTGGTCTTTGAAACAGAATACTGTTTCATACCCTGTAAATGGCCAATCTTATAGTCAACTCAAAGCGAAATCAGATTTTCTCATCCTGCATGGCTTTTTGTTGAGCCAGATAACACGTTTTGAAGTAGGAGGTGAAAGGCATTAAATTCCAACAGATTTTAAGCAATTAACAATGAGGTAGGCCATTCTAAGAGCTCATTGTAAACCATCTGGCGGGTTTAGTGAAGCAAAAAAAAATCTGTCAGCACTGAAACAGAGTAGGCATGAACTCCTGAACACTTTTGAAGTAACTTTGGCAGCAAAGAAAATGTAGCCATCTGCATTTGCATATTTGTAACATACAAGCTCACAATAATGATGAAAACATGCTGTCATCAGTGCCATCCCAAGAAAACTCAGTTTTCAATCTGACTCGGTCCCTTGCTACACTCAAAATCTTATTACCGTCTCCTCCAGCTCCTCATCTTGGACTTTGATGCCCTAGTTATCAGCTAACAAGAAACAGATGAATATATCCCTCTTTTATTCCAAATTTGCATTCAGTTCCATTCCATTTTTATTACTTACCCATTTCCACCCTGTTAGTGTATTCCACATGATTGTCCTACTTCCCATTTTTTCTGTGCTGCTTTCCCCACCCAGATCTCTCTCCTCTTGCCCATGCCTAGTCTTTCCAAGACTGTCACAACTTTGGACCTTATGGTCAAAGAGTTACCTGGTCTGGCCCATGTGTGAATCCAAAACCAAAACAATTTGGTTGACTTTTTGCCTTCTGTGCAAGTAAAGATGGGCAATAAATTTTGGTCCAGCTGGTGACATCCACATCGTATGAATGAGCTATAAAAAAGTAATCTCTTCCATTGTTTGTGATTTGCGACCAGACTGCATCAGTCCCATTGGAGACAGGCAACAATTAAATTTGTTGCTACCACCTCGTGATGTTGCAGCATGGAATTGAGTAAGATCCTGAAGTTAGGCTTCCTGTGTGCCATTGCCCTCAGCAGAGGCCGACAGGATATGGTGCCGCCATCTTGCTCCTCTTCAGAAGACGTAGCTTACAGATCTTATGCACTGAATAATATTAAGGCAATTTAATGCCAGACCATGGAGATAGAATCCCAACAGTGTGGAAGCAGGCCTTTTGGCCCATCAAGCATCCCACCCAAAACCAAGCTCCCTACCACATCCCTATAACTCTGTATTTCCCATGGATAGTCCACATAGCCTGCATGTCTGTAGGAGGAAACCCACACAGACACAGGGAGAATGTGAAAATTCCACACAGATAGCCTGAGTGTGGAATTGAACCTGGGTGTCTGGCACTGTGAGGTTGTAGTGCTAGCCACTCAGCCATGGTATTGCCCTGGTCTGGCTTGCATGACAATCCAAAACCATACCAATGTGGCTGACTCTTTGCCTTCTGGGCAATTAAGGATGGGCAATAAATTCTGGCTCAGCCAGATGGTTCACTGTCGATAATTGAGACTTTCATGGTAGAAATAGGCAGGAGGAGAGATGCCAATGTGTCACAGACCTGTGGGAGGTGCAGGAGGCCCTCAAAGATCACTTTCAGCAGGAACAGGAATTCAACACCCCAAGCCTGGGTTTTGCACCAGTACCGCAAGGAGCCTAATGATCTCATGTGGGCTATCAAGGTCAGCGAATGTATCTTCACCTGACATTACCTCATTCATTCAGCAGCACTCCCTGGCACTCAAATAACATCCAGGTATTCCTCCACATCCTCATTCACCTACCAATGCTGCAGACCCACACCCAACTCTCACTGCCCCCACAGGTTCTCCATCTGTGGAGCTCTTGTAGGCATATCACCCAAACACATTGATACATAATCAGTGGCATTCCTCTGTCTCTCCTGCAGGACACACAACAGAAAAAGACCACAGCATAGCCATTGGGGTCAAGGATGCATCCACTTGCTGAGCCCTGTAGAGTAGAAGACTCTTAGCATCATGGATAGGAGCCACAGAGTCATCTGGAATCAATGAGAATATGAAAGATGATGTTATGTTCTTGCTATATGCTTCATCCCAGCTTAAAGCTCATTATTATCTTACTATTTAGCATAATGAGCAAGATGGTGTGATCATGGACCTTTAGCTTCCCTTAACAACCCAGCCTTCTATCCTCATCCCAACCTACAGTTTTTGAGTCCCTGTATTCAGGTGGCAACAACAGCCTTTTGGTCAGACAATGGAATCATGGGGGAAGATAAAAAAAAATAGAAAGAGAGTAACAGCTTTGAATAAAACCATTTAGTTCAACACTCAAAGCTGAACACTACTTGTGCTGTACATTTCTTAAGCGGCTGGAATAAGGTTAGGATCAACATGCGGGATTGGGTTAACAGGGATGGTTGGGCTGTGATCAGGCCAATGTAAAGGATAATTGCACACTATCCCATTGGAAGGTGAGGTCACAGACCTAAAACACTTCGGGGGACTCATACGATGACCTGGACAAGATAGCAGGCGCAAGAATGCTGATGCATTGCTGCAGCCTCCAGTCATTGTCACGGAGCATGGAGAAGTCTGGCTCCAATTTAGCTGAGGGCATCTAAAGAGTTTTTTTTCTGCATAGCCTCCGTCACATCTCCATGTCTTGCCTGCAGATCCAGATTCTCCATCCCTTACGTGCCCTTCAAAAACATAGCACAGTTCTTCCAGGAAATTTACAGCAGGGTGGATTCTTTGACTGTTTGTCATGCCTGTATTTTGAGCACTTGGCTCTTTATAATATAAGAGTGCAGGGAACATCTTCCAGTCATTTGCAGAGTTATGTCAGAATTTGCTGCCTCGAACTGTAATGGAGTTGCATCTACTAATTGGGCTGTTTGTCATCAGGACAATGTTCCTTGACATCATAGGGACATACAGCAAAGGCCTTTTGGCCCATCATGTCCGCACTGGCTTACCTACACTAACCCCGCTGTCTAGTACTTGGCATATGGCTTAATTGTACAACATTTCAAGTGATCATTAATAATTATGAGGTTTCCTGCTTCAATTACCCTCACAGGCGGTGCATTGCAGATTCACACCGCCCTCTGGATGAATTTTCCTTCTAAACCTCCTGCTGTTCACCTTCACCACATCCTTCTGGTACACAACCAATGAGGCAGCCTTCTCAAGGAGGCATTTGGTGGGCAATACATGAGATGCAGTGTGGCTAGCAAAATGATACCAGGCTTTGCTATATAGATTAAATTTTGTGTTCCATGAGAAAAAAAACGGAAACTTTAGAAAAACGCAGGCCCTTACTGCATTGATAATTCTACTTCTACAATCTTCAATAGCTTTACAGTACAAGTTAAACTTCACTCCCTGACTCCCCTGAGCCTGTCCACCATCTACAAAGTACAAATCAGGAGTGTGATGAAACGTTCCTCATTTGTCTGTCTGAGTGCAGCTCTAACAGCCCACAAGAATCTTGATACCATCGAAGTCAAAGCAGCCAGCTCGAGCAACTTAAACCCTTCACTCCCACTAACCCAGTGCACAGTGACAGCAATACCATGACAGGTTATTGTCTTCTGATAGGGAGTACCCTTGAGTTCACTTGTAGATGTGACCATCTTGCCCCATTGCTTTGCATTGTTGTATGGCTGACTGCATCAAAGTCCCACGTTTTCACTCAAAACTTGTTTGTATTGTGATCCCGAGCTTTCTTGTTATTCGTACACAATCTATTGCCCTTTCTTAATTGTCCTTTTTAGGTGGTGATGAGCTACTTCTTGAATTGCTGTAGACCATTCAGAGTGGCAGCTCACATGATTGGTACCACATCCACAAACTTTCAATCCATCCACCACTGATACTCAATTGCAGCAGTGTATAACATCAAAAAGGTATGCTGCAGAAATTCACCAAGTCTCCTTGGGTAGTACCACTAAAAAACCCCATGACCACTACCAATGAGGAGGTCAAAGGCAGAAGCTACATGGGAACACCATTATCTGCAAGTTACCCTTCAAACCGCTCACAATCTTGAGTTGGAAATATATCACTGATCATTCAATGTATTTTGGTCAAAATTCTGGAATTTGCTTCCTCACAGAAAGGTGGGTACACTATTTGGACAGCTGACCTCTATCTTCTCAAGGGTAATTTACAATGGACAAGAAATTGCTGTCTCAGACAGTGACATCCACATCCTATGAAAGAATTTAAAAATTTACAGCTTCTGTTGACATTATTCACTTGCCCTTTCACCTTTATACATCGGAGAACAAGTTGACAAGGTATGAGAAGTAAACGGAATCCAGGAATGACGGGTCTCTGACAGCAGGTGGTGGGGGAGAGCAGTTCAGTTCTCCTAGGCCCATTCCCATAAGGGAGCAGTGCCTTTGGAAAGCTGCAGGATAGACTCAGAAACAATGGGAAAGGGTCAGGAAATAAGGAAAAGAGATCAAGATTTGAGTAGGAAACCTTTGCTTGTTAGAGAACCAGGAATGGCAATTGCAAAAAGCAAGTAAATACTGGATACCTTGTCATTTGGAATGGCAGCACTACTTAGTCAGAGAAGCCTCATGGAACAGAGTGAGAGAGTAGCACAGTAGCGAGGGGTTAGACAGAGTTTTCTACACAAGCCAGTCAGTATTGATAAGCTGGGGTCATTAGGTTCTTCACACAGAGAGTGGTGGGCGTGTGGAATGCGCTGCCAGCAGTGGTAGTCGAGTCAGATACTTTACAGGCTTTTAAGCCACTCTTGGATAGGCTCATGGAGGATAGTGGGATGTCGGGTAGATTGATCTTAATTGGATAATAGGTCGGCACAAAATCATGGGCCGAAGGGCCTGTTCTGTGCTGTATTGTTCCATGTTCTATGTTCTATGAATAGTGATGACTGAAGCCACCGGTGGTGATTAGAAAGCTGAGAGGTGTTATTGGAGTGAGCTACTAGCTACAGGAGGCCAAGTTAGACCATGAGTGGGCAAACCCTTGAACTTCAGAGAAAATGCACCCCTGAAAGAACCCCTCTTGTGTCTGGGAGGCAGGGTAATCAGTGTTACACAGTTACAGGAGCTCCTTCAACTGAATTCATTACCTGGCAGATTAGAGAGCATTTAAGCTCCACAGCAATGTCCTGATGAATCTGAAACATTTGGTGAACACCTATTGTAATTAACTTATTCCTCAAAGTAAAGGTTTTCTATTAATGCCTATAAAGATTTAATGTCAGTGCAATAAAGAATCCCTCTTTTATAATGCATGAACAGGAAGTGAGTTTTAACTGCTTGTTATACCAGTTTTAGAAATAGAAGCATAAAGCATAGTAACAAGAAGTAATGTGAATAAAAATGATCAAGTTGCTTAGAATACCTTGAATCTTAGCCTCATTACTTTAGTTGCATATTATAGACTGGAACAAAAGAGGTTTAACACACGAGACCAAACTGGGCCCTTTTACATGATTTAAGAAAAAAAGATAGGAAGAAATCTGACAGAAATAGTTAAAATTCTAAGAGATTCTGGTAAAGTCATTTGTTAAACTTTGGTTTGATTTGGAGCACACATAAATGGCTGCGTCAGATAGAAAACATTTACATTTCAGAGCCCTCACCCTTGCCCCAACCCCATGAACCTCCAGGTTTTATGCAGACAAGTCGGTAAGCAGGAATCCACCCCATTTTTAGGAGCTGATTTACCAGTTTAACAATCTTTCTGCCTCAAGAAACCCCACAGCTGAAGCGAGGAAAGGACACCTTCACGGAGAAAGTAGCTTAGTTGGATCGACTGTTCTCCTTTCCAGATCATCAGACTTACTCCCATCTTCCACTCTCAATAAAACAAAACTCCAAGTGTCAAGGATCTAGAATCAAACTCTATCCCAGATTTGGATCCATCACTGAGTCAGAAACAGATTTCTCTGTTGAAATCAGGATATCTCCCATTTCCCTGGGTATTGGAGCCACCTAGGAGTTCGAGATACGTCAACATAAGTGGCAGCCCTGCTGCAGTTTGCCGATTTTGACAGGAGGTAGTTGTTTGCAGAGAAATCCAGTTGGGTACCAACCTGCCCCTCCTGTAGCCACAAAAATATTTAAAAGTTCCTTTCGGAAGCACTGCCAGACAGCCGTCAAGTCATTAGAAAAACGTAGATGTATTACAAGTCTAGAAAATATCCAGCTGGCAAAGGAATAGGCAGGAGGCCTTCTGTCTTAATTCCACATTGATTTCTTTACAATTGCCAGCACAGCATAAATGCAGATTGCTTATCCCTTCTACAATCTGGCCCTCTTCAATGTAGAATCTGGTTCTCATATTTTATCAACTTTCTTGCTTATGTTGTGGTACCCTTTGAGAACAATCTATCCTAAAGTGGGGTTTGAACCCAGATTTCATGTTGACACCACAATTTCATCTATAAATGTACTGCATCTGGTAGTCCCATCTAACACTAGCCAGGCTTGAGTTGACTTAGCTTCTTAGATCAAGCATTTTCAAACTAGTATGGCCATAGGCTCTGGCTATTATGTAAATACTATAAGATTTCCTCAGTGAGCATCAGCCGCTCTTAATCACAACCAGATAATGAACATATACACTTTTCACAATATTCACAATCTTAGCACATATCTGAATACTACACTCATTTTCTCCCTTGAAAATCTCAGTGGGTGTCCAGTTTTCAGATTTAAACAATACCGGTTAGCTCAATTGTGTGGATGGCTGGCTTGCAAAGTAGATGCTAACTAATGTAGATTCATTTCCCATACTGGCTGAGGTCGCTCTCCTTCTGAAGCGCTCCCCCCTTGATGTGTAGTGGCCCTCAGCCACTAAGTCAGCATCAGCTGTCTCCATCTACTAAGGCAGAAGCCTTAGGGTCGAGTGGGACTGTGGCTACTTTACCTTTACCCTCCCCCGTGCCCTCTCCAACTCCAACCTGATTCCGATGAGAATGGGATGCACTATATAAAATTAACGTTGGTTCAGGCAGGCAAATAACTGCACAAGATTCCCACTGGATTTTTAAATGTCTGTGCACTTTTTTTTAGAGATGAATGGTCTTCTTGTTGTCAAACATCTCCCTTTTGGATTTGGAAAGGGCCTATAAAATTGCAGTTTAAATAATTTATGAGTGAGATTGGCCTATGCCAATAGCTGTGAAACAGCTGGTATCCAATTGACAGTGTGTTAGACATTGTGGTAGATTTTATTGTCCATTGGCTTGGAAAATATTGCTAAGATTTTTAAGTTGCCAAGTTAATGTTACTGTGAAACTAGGAAATGAATCTCCAAAAAGAGTTTTAGCTAGGAGTCTACAAACTTGGCTTTCTTACCAAGTTGAGCTTTGAGAAGTATAGTTTTCTGAAATTATGCTACTCGAATCCATGATCCTTTTTCAGGAAAAACTCTACTCTAAGGCATACTCAGATATCTAAAGACTCTTGAAATGTCAGGAATTTGCAAACATACAATTGAGGTGTGAGAAGTCAAGCTTCAGAGCAGACAGGAAGAAAAATTTCAAAGGGACAACAATCTAATATTCTACTTTGTCATATGGCACACTCATTTCCTCAAAATTAACTGACTACCATTTTGAGCTTTTTAGAATTAGACTCCCTACAGTGTGGAAACAGGCCCTTGGAAACAAGTCCACGCCGAACTCAGAGCATCCCACCCAGACCCATCCCCCTAATCTACACACCCCTGAACACTATGGGCAATTTAGCATGGCCGATCCACCTACGCTACACATCTTTGGACTGTGGGACCAAACCGGAGCACCTGGAGAAAACCCACACTGACACAGGGAGAATGTGCAAACTCCACACAGACAGTTGCCTGAGGCTGGAATCAAACCCAGGTCCCTGGTAATAAAATGTGAGGCTGGATGAACACAGCAGGCCAAGCAGCATCTCAGGAGCACAAAAGCTGACGTTTCGGGCCTAGACCCTTCATCAGAGAGGGGGATGGGGTGAGGGTTCTGGAATAAATAGGGAGGGAGGGGGAGGCGGACCGAAGATGGAGAGAAAAGAAGATAGGTGGAGAGAGTATAGGTGGGGAGGTAGGGAGGGGATAGGTCAGTCCAGGGAAGACGGACAGGTCAAGGAGGTGGGATGAGGTTAGTAGGTAGATGGGGGTGCGGCTTGGGGTGGGAGGAAGGGATGGGTGAGAGGAAGAACAGGTTAGGGAGGCAGAGACAGGTTGGACTGGTTTTGGGATGCAGTGGGTGGAGGGGAAGAGCTGGGCTGGTTGTGTGGTGCAGTGAGGGGAGGGGACGAACTGGGCTGGTTTAGGGATGCGGTGGGGGAAGGGGAGATTTTGAAACTGGTGAAGTCAACATTGATACCATTAGGCTGCAGGGCTCCCAGGCGGAATATGAGTTGCTGTTCCTGCAACCTTCGGGTGGCATCATTGTGGCACTGCAGGAGGCCCATGATGGACATGTCATCTAAAGAATGGGAGGGGGATTCTTTAGATGACATGTCCATCATGGGCCTCCTGCAGTGCCACAATGATGCCACCCGAAGGTTGCAGGAACAGCAACTCATATTCCGCCTGGGAACCCTGCAGCCTAATGGTATCAATGTTGACTTCACCAGTTTCAAAATCTCCCCTTCCCCAACTGCATCCCTAAACCAGCCCAGTTCATCCCCTCCCCCCACTGCACCACACAACCAGCCCAGCGCTTCCCCTCCACCCACTGCATCCCAAAACCAGTCCAACCTGTCTCTGCCTCCCTAACCTGTTCTTCCTCTCACCCATCCCTTCCTCCCACCCCAAGCCGCACCCCCATCTACCTACTAACCTCATCCCACCTCCTTGACCTGTCTGTCTTCCCTGGACTGACCTATCCCCTCCCTACCTCCCCCCCATACTCTCTCCACCTATCTTCTTTACTCTCCATCTTCGGTCCGCCTCCCCCTCTCTCCCTATTTATTCCAGCTCCCTCTCCCCATCCCCCTCTCTGATGAAGGGTCTAGGCCCGAAACGTCAGCTTTTGTGCTCCTGAGATGCTGCTTGGCCTGCTGTGTTCATCCAGCCTCACATTTTATTATCTTGGATTCTCCAGCATCTGCAGTTCCCATTATCCCAGGTTCCTGGTGCTGTGAGACTGCGGTGCTAACCACTGTGCCACTGTGCCACCAAGCTGCCCTAAAGCACTAAAGCATAATTTAAAATAAACTGGCTATAAACTGCAGGTGCTCAGGAGAGAAGGAGGTTTTGAGAATTACTCTCCTAGGGGGCTTTTGACTGAGTGATGCCGAAGAGAAAAACTGCAGAAACCAGTTACTGAGAGATAATAGGAACATGCTGATACTGGGGTCTGAGATAACAAGGTGTGGAGCTGGGGAAACACAGCAGGCCAGGCAGCATCAGAGGAACAGGAAAGTTGATGTTTTGGGTGTGGAAGAAGGGTCCAGACCTGAAATGTCAGCCTTCCTGTTTCCCTGATGCTGCCTGGCCTGCTGTGTTTCCCCAGCTCCACACTTTGTTATCTCAGAAACCAGTTATTGTTGTTTTGAAGGTGCGGGCCCATTTGTATAAGAAATCAACCAGAAAACATTCAGGTACACGTCACCACATCTGCTGAGTCTGACTTCAAGTATTAACTCCCTTCATTTCAGTAGCAAACAGGGGCTTTCATCTTAGAAGTATTCTTTTGCCTCATTTGCATTCGTGTTAAACTTGGTGTCTTTTACTTTGTAACTTTACCTATTTATTCATAAAGAACCTACAGTAATAACTTGGAATAAACTAACCTTTAACCTACTTAAACAAGATGCTTGACTGCTAGTCTACTTTAACTTGTATCAGTATAAGTTTCAAAAGGGCTAAATTTGAGCTTTAATAATTTACAGTTCACTGACCATGTGGTTAACATGCCTGGCTATCATGGCATCATCACACATGCTTTTGATTTCAATCCTATTAATCCCCAAACTTCAGCAGATAGAAGATCAAACAGGATGGAAAATCAACTTGTTGTGTTGACATGGACCACTTGATCTCCTTTACCATTCAATATTCGGTCACAGTTAAAATGCTGCACAAATTGCTGTACATTTTCATGTTCAGATTCTGGGTGAAGTCTGCAAAGCTATTCTGATTCCAGATGGGAATTCCCAAATTGTCAAGCTCTCAGGCTGACTCTCCTCCTCTGTTCACCCATCCCATTGAGAGCTCACAACAAGGTTAATTGACAAAGACCTGCTTCCCCAATGGATACTTCTCTACAAAACAAATGAACTTCTGTTTTGAAAGGAACAAATTTAACCAGACTTCCTTGAGGTAAAAAGAATGAGTTTATTAGTTACTAAATATGAAAAGAAATAATTAATGCAATATATATGACACATTTAAAATAAAAAGTGACTCCCAAAAGAAGGAAAAGGCTAAGACATAAACTTCTAACCTAAGTCATCCATGAAAGTAGAAAGTGGAGCATTGATAGTTGAGCAGTCGATTCAGAAGTGAGAAATTCAGCAGGTCTGGCAACACATGCAGGGACAAAGCAGAGTTGATGTTTCAACCCCGGTGACCTTTCTTCAAAACTAATTGTAGCTTGGAAAAGTTTGGCTTATATGCTGAGGATAGCGTGGGGGAGGGGGAGTGAGTAAACAATAGGTAGAGCTGGAGCCCAGAGAAAGAGAGAGAAAAACAGGAAGGCAGACAAGGGGATAAGTAAAGGTCAGCCTGGGAGAATCAATAGCTGCTAAAGGGGTCAGTGGGTTGTTTGTGGTAGCAGCCCATGTGATGACAAGG
Organism: Stegostoma tigrinum; assembly: GCF_030684315.1. NCBI lineage: Eukaryota > Metazoa > Chordata > Chondrichthyes > Orectolobiformes > Stegostomatidae > Stegostoma > Stegostoma tigrinum. The sequence continues at coordinate 48,234,606 of NC_081358.1, forward strand.
CCTAGTGGGTGGGTGTTGAGGTAATGGAGAAGGTGGTCAGGTTTTAAAATCATACAACTCCATATTGAATCCTGATGGTTGCAGGATCTCTAAATGGAAAATGAGATACTGTTCTTCAAGCTGAGCTTTGATGGAATACTGCACTAAACCCAAGACAGAGATGTTGGCCAGGGAACAGGATGGTATGTTGAAGTGGCAGGCAATAGCAGGTTCAGGGCCATTTTTGCAAATAGAATGTAGGTGTTCTGCAAATCAGTCACACAGTTTGTGTTCCGTCACCCCACTGTAGAGGAGATCACATTGTGAGCCATTTATATAGTAGACTAGATTGAATGAAGTGCAGATAAATCGCTGTGTCACCTGGAAGGTGTGTCTGAGGCCTGGGTTGGTGAGGAGGGAGGAAGTAAACTGGCATGTGTTGCACCTTCTTCGATTGCATGGGGAGGTGCCAGGACCGGATGAGGTGTGGACCCAGGAGGAAGGTATGGTTCCTATGGAAGGCTGACAAGGAGAGGGGTAGGCGGAGACAGGTTTGATTCTGCAGTTCTAGACTTTGCAAGTTGATTGAAATTCTCCTGATCTGTTTCCAGTTTACTGACTGGCTAGCTTTTAGCAGTCAGCATCCAGGCTGGAGCACATAGGTACCTTAGCCCAGTGCTATACATCAGCACCTCTGTTCACTAACACGCCTTCTTCTGTACTTGTTCTCCCAGGTTAAACTAACTTTCAACCCCTGTTCTTGTGTATTCTTGAAAGGGGAAGACACGAATCACATGGCTGCTGTCTTTTCACCCATCATATTAAATTACAAGCAATAGGCTTCTAGTATAATATTTCATAAATGGGCTTCCGAGGATCTTTTGTGACAGTGACATCTGAAACTGAAACCCAATGCATCGATACACCTATAATGTTGATTGGCATGTGTAGAACTTCAGAGTGGCTGCATGACCAGAGAGCTTAAAGACAATGTTACTCCAAGGATATTACCATTTATTTTGTCGTGAATATTTCCCTTTTAAGCTTCCTTGACAAATTCTTGAGTGTGACATTCCAGGGCATCTCTCTCCAGACATCTACTGGATATAGAGACAGTAAGAACTACTGGTGCTGGAGTCTGAGATAACAGTGTGGAGCTGGAGGAGCACAGCAGACCAGGCAGCAGCAGAGGAGCAGGAAAGACAATTTCTGAAGAAAGGTCCTGAGCTGAAATGTCAGATTTCCTGCTCCTCTGATGCTGCCTGGCCTTCTGTGTTCTCCAGCCCCACACTTCGTTATCTAGTGGATATACATTTTTAGTCATTTTGGGTGTTTCAGCCCACTTTTAAAAACAGATGTTGGTGTTAACATTCAGTATATCCTTAGGTAATCTGGGGCTATGATCCATGGTCATGATAAAAATGAAATTATTATGGATTATTGATCAGTACTATGTAAAATAGATCACAATATCTGCATTGAAAGGAATACTCTTTTATTACCATACTATCCAGGGCACATAACGCTATGTAAGGTCATTTTAATTATGGACAATATTGTGAAGTGGGTGCCACTAAATTTAGTCACCTATTACATACCCTCCATTATTTTACCTTTGATTAACTCAGTGGGAAAGAAAATCAGCCTCAATATTAACCAGGTGTCTGTTTTTGTACGGGTGATAATGGGAACTGCAGATGCTGGAGAATCCAAGATAACAAAGTGTGAAGCTGGATGAACACAGCAGGCCAAGCAGCATCTCAGGAGCACAAAAGCTGATGTTTCGGGCCTAGACCCTTCATCAGAGAGCTCTCTGATGAAGGGTCTAGGCCCGAAACATCAGTTTTTGTGCTCCTGAGATGCTTCTTGGCCTGCTGTGTTCATCCAGCTTCACACTTTGTTAGCCTGTTTTTATACTACCTATTTTCCATATTTGGCAACAATTAAAATTAACTCAGTGGGAAAGAAAATCAGCCTCAATATTAACCAGGTGTCTGTTTTTGTACGGGTGATAATGGGAACTGCAGATGCTGGAGAATCCAAGATAACAAAGTGTGAAGCTGGATGAACACAGCAGGCCAAGCAGCATCTCAGGAGCACAAAAGCTGATGTTTCGGGCCTAGACCCTTCATCAGAGAGCTCTCTGATGAAGGGTCTAGGCCCGAAACATCAGTTTTTGTGCTCCTGAGATGCTTCTTGGCCTGCTGTGTTCATCCAGCTTCACACTTTGTTAGCCTGTTTTTATACTACCTATTTTCCATATTTGGCAACAATTAAAATTACACCAACTAAATGTGGGGTGTCCTACTGTATTGTGAATAATCATTTCTGTGATTGGTGTTGACTTACAATGCTGTGTTAAAATAATGTGTTTCATATAATCTATTTCAAAGGTATTTAATTAAACCATGTTATGACAGCTCATATGACAAGATCACTGACACCAAAAATATTACTGTGAAGCCATGAATGCTGAGCAACATGTATTTGGTCCTAAAACAGAAACATTATTGCAGTGGGAACTGTGTCTAATTCTGTACATTAACTCTAAACTGGATTGATAGAGCAGTGTGAGTGGTGCTGAATAAAACAAAATGGTCAGGCTTGGTCTTGGCTATGAATAATTTGACAAAAGGACACAGATTGTAAGATCAAGGTGAAGGCTAGAGTGATGGATTGAAGAATATCTGTTGTGGGAGAGTTTGAAGGTACACAGGCGAGCAGTGAATTAAAGGAAAGCAGGGAGGATGAGCTGAGATCAAAACCTGAAGTCCGAGATAAAGAGAAAAAGGTTGAACATATTATTGAGTGAGAAATACAAGGGAGGGATTTGGCTGAGAATTAAAACTTGTTTTAAAAGAAAGGAGAGAGGGAGGTACAATTGTCCAATAGAAGAACAGGTGCCAGATGAGCAGTGAGAAAAACCAAGATGGGACTTGATGATAAAAACCATGTAACCATTAAAGTCGAAGTTGAACTAATTGGTATCCACACATATGGTCATCTGGAATGGGAACCCAATTTCCTGTCACGACAGACACCAGCTAACAATCAGCACCATTCAGGGTCCTTGTGCAAGACAATGACTGAATCAAATTTGAGTCAACTGGTATCTCTGCAATTTGCCCTGAGGAGTATATGGCTCAGAATGTTATACAGTAAGGCCATAAAGATTTGAAAAGTTTGCAGAATGTTAAACTTCAAAGTCATATTGCACTAACACGTATACAAATAATGGTTACAGTCACTGTGCAAAATCTCAGCACTTACATTTTGAAATACTAGAAGGCAGATCATATTTGAACTGTCAGGCACAGACAGAATGAAACAGCTGCCAAGAATTCTGAGGAACACAGCTGTATATTACCAGCACAGATCTTCCTTTATATCTTTTGGTTTCTTGATTGTATTGGATCCTGGAGGGTTTTGAAACTTATTCCAAACAATGTGTGAAAAATATAAATTGTTCCTCAAATCCTGAGGTGAGTAAGCACACTGATAAAAAATATAAGTGAATGCTTCTTATTTCTATGTATTCTGTTACCACTAATAACTCCCCAAACTGATTTTTTATGGTTGAGGCATGAAAGGAATGAGTTCATTGACTTTTGCCGTTTTCTCGCCTGAATGTAAAACAGCCTGCAGGGAACCAAGAAGGTTGGGGTGAATGTAGCACTAAGACAATATTTACGTTCCCTTATATTGTAAGATGTATTTCCTCAGTAATTTGAAAAGAAAGGAAAACATACTTTCCATGTTACTCAATTAGGTACAGTATACGTATAGGTACAGTAAAATTCATAGTCAGAAGATCCACATTCAATTTAGAAAATATTGGTTAGAATACATTTACTCCTTTTGGCTATTAACTTCTTGGTCAACCGTACAACTCTTCCAGCTGAGGACGTAAAGACATTCCCTTTTATTCTTACAATAGTGGTTCAAACAAAGGGAATTCCTACCTTCTCATTTATTTTATTGATTGCTCAGATGTGAGTGTCACTGCCAAGGTCAGATTTATTGCCATCATTAAATACCCTTGAAGAGCTGGTGGTCAGCTGCCACTTTGAGCTCCTGCAGTCCAGCTGGTATGAACGCAGACACTGTGTTGTTCACTTTGAACCAAACTAAATGGCTTGCTTGGCTATTTTAAATGCAGTTGTGGATTAACAATTTGCAGAGGTTCCAATTTAATATGTTGACCAGGTAGGATAAGTCAAAAAATGTCCTTCTCCAAAAGACAGTCATGAGCATAGAGACAGCAAGGACTGCAGATGATGGAGTCAGAGATAACACAGTATGAGCTAGAAGAACACAGCAGGCCAGGCAGCATCAGAGGACCAGGAAAGTTGATGTTTCAGGTTGGACGCTTCTTCAGAAATGGGAAGGCGCAAGGGAGCTGGGAAATAAATAGAGAGAGGAGGGGGTGGGGCTGGGGAAGGTAGGTGGGATGGTGATAGGTGAGTGCAGGTAGGGAGTGGTGGGCATTGGTCAGTGGAATGGGTGGTGCGGATAGGTGGGAGAGAAGAGAGGCATGCTGTGTCAGGTCAAGGAGGCGGTGATGAGAGGGAAGGCTGGACAAGGGATGACGCCAGCGGTGGGGAGATTCTAAACTTGCTGAATTCCATATTTAGGCCATTGGGCTGTTGTTTCCCAAGGTAGAATATGAGATGCTGCTCCTCCTGTTTGTTGGTGGTGTCATTGTGGTACTGGGGCAGTCTGAGGATGGGCATCTCACTGAGGGAGTGGGAGTGGGAGGGTGAGTTAAAATGGTTCGCAACCAGAAGGTGTTGTCATTTGTCATGTACAGAGCACTGATGCTCTACAAAACGGGCTGAGTCTACGCTTGGTCTCGCTGACGTAAAGGAGGCCACATCGGGAGCAGCGGATTCAGTAGACCAAGTTGACAGATGTGCAGGTGAACCCCTGGCTGATGTGAAAGATTTGTTTTGTGCCTTCAATGGAGGGGATGAGGGAGATGCAGGGGCAGGTGTAGCACTTCCTCTGGTTGCAGGGAAAAGTGCCAGGAGTAGTGGGGTAAGTGGGGAGTGTGGAGCGGACAAGGGACTCACGGAGAGTGTGGTCCCTAGGAAAGGCAGATAGGGGTGGGGAGATAAATACCTCTTTGGTTGTGGGGTTGGATTGTAGGTGGCGGAAGTAGCGTAGAATGATACGTTGGATGTGGAGGTGATATGTGAGGACAAGGGGGATTCTGTCTTTATTTTTGTTGGGGGGATGTGGGGAGTGAAGGCAGAAGTGCGGGAAATGCAAGCGATGCAGTTGAGGCAATTTTCGATCACCGCAGGAGGCAAGTTGCAGTCTTTGAAATAAGAGGACGTTTAATGGAAGGAGTGGATTACCCCATCTTGGGAGCAGAAGCGGTAGAGGCAGAGGATTTGGGAGTAGGGGATTGCATTCTTGCTGGAAGGTCGGTGAGAGGAGGTGTAGCCTAAGTAGCTTTGGGAGTCAGTGGGCTTGAAATTGCTGTTAGTTTCGAGGTGGTCTCCAGAGGTGGAGATGGAGAGGTCCAGGAAGGAGAGAGAGGTATCAGATTTGGTCCAGGTGAATTTGAGGTTGGGGTGAAGTTGATGAACTGTTCAAGCTCCTCGTGGGAGCACGAGACAGTGCCAATATAGTCATCCATATAATGGAAGAATAGGTGGGAGAATAGTACCAGTGTAACAGCGGAAGATACACTATTCCACGTATCCTACAAAGAGGCAAGCATAGCTTGGGCCCATGCAGGTTCCCATGGCCCCTTGTTTTGGCTGCAGGAAGTGGGAGGAGTTGGAGAAGTTGTTAAGGGTAAAGACGAGTTTGGTTAAGCAGATGAGGTTGTTCTTCCAACTCCCGTCCCCCTCCCCATTTCTTAAGAAGACTTCAGACCCGAAGAATCAACTTCCCTGCTCCTCTGATGCTGCCTGGACTGTTGTATTCCTCCAGCTCCACACAGAGAACCGCTTAGGTTTTTGTAAAATAGCAATCTGGCAGTTTCATAGTTGCTATTATTGATGGTTTTTAAAAAAAATATTCTGGGTTTGTTTAGAATCCCAAATAATCAGGCTACATTTGAACTCTCAAGCACTAGTATCAGCTTCTGGATAACTATTGGAGTGCCATAAACACAATGCTATCATTTGCCAAGATAAGAAGAAGACTAAGAAATGCTATTGAGTTAAACTGCGTATACGTTCACCTGCAGTTGACAAGGCAAGCAGCAGCAAGAGGAAGCCCGTTCTCCTCCCCGACTCATGGTCAAATGAAATATATTTTTGCATGTATCCAACAAAAATATTTACATATGATAATCACTAGCAAATTGACTGATTCTGTTTATGGGATTCAGCAGATATGTTGTTTTATGGAAATATGATCTGATAGTCACATGTGTAGCACATTTGGAACTCGGAGCAAGAATTTTAATGTGTTTCAGAATGTTTCTCCCACAAATGCCCACCCTGCCTCTGTCAGCCTTGATATTAATTCTTGTATGTGACTCATTAAACATGGACCTTTGGGCACAAGGGAGCTCCAGTTCCTCTGTACACATCATGCATGAATTGGGAGACAGAAGATATGACACCTACCTTGTTGTCGTGGAATTATTGTGTTCACTCAGCCAGCACATCCACAGAGTGAGCAAGAGGGATGTGTACAGACAGCTATTTGGACTGACCTGAAGGAAAAACATTTAAGAATTGAGAAAGCTGTGCACATACCAATTGATACCATTAAATTAAAATGTTGCGTTATTAATGGCTAAGATAAGGTTTATTTTTCATGGAGAGGAGCTCATGTCTGCGATCGATCCATTGCCGAGTGCATTACAAAATCAGTAAAAAATCAATTGTGGAGATTCTTCATTGGAGAACTCATGGTGAACTCATCTCTCCCTTCAGTACCACTCTAATGACAGCCTCAAACAAAACTGCATGAAGATGATGGAATAACATTTTTATAATTATTTTATGACAAAAGGCACTTAACCATGTTTTCTGAGATTAATTGGAGACAATTTCTGAGGCATATTCTTGCATAAGATGTATCAGAGAATGGCAGGTGATCAAGGCCTGGAAATGAGGAGGGGAATGAGTATTTAGTGCTGTGGGGTTCAGGGTCTGTGAGGCTTAGTGACTGGTGGAGAGGTTTATTGGGGCCTCATGCTGGTCAAGGCATCAATTTCTGGTGTGGTAAGAGGAGAGACAACCAATGGTCTGAGGGCAAAGTTACAGGAAGGACCACTCAGAGGTAGGTCTTCAGTGTTAGGAGACTTCTGTGGTTGCTTGGCATTCAGGAAACCTAACTAATCACTGTTAGTTTAAAACCTGCCAAACTTGTACGGCCTATAGCCTCATTTTCACATTTAAACATACAACATCATTCCTTGGATTAGATGCATGGTCACTTGTCCAACCTGTAGTCTTGGTTAAAGTCTGAAATATGAGGGTTCGCAACAGGTTTGGATCCTTTTCTGACTTTAACCAACACCTAACTGCAACCTGATCCAAAACTGACTGTTTTTAAAGTTAGAATTTTGCCCCATATCTCTAATTATTCCTTCTGGCAATTTCTAAGCGGCTAATGGATCTTTTCTTTCATTCCGGCTTAATTTCCCTATTAGCATGAATAGCAGTCTCTCGGAACCCCACGGGAACATTCCCAGATCGAGCTGTTAAATAAGTGAGCAAGAGGCTTGTGGAGCTCAGTTTCCATTTCTTTATGTTTTGTTTGGTAATTACTGTTGACACTATTAGCCCATTCCGTGTTGGAATCCCTTACTCTCACCAGGCCTGTACCTGTGTACCAACCCTCTGATGCACAATGAATAGTTTTGCAACATATTGTCAGGTGAAGACTGATGCAAAGCAGCCATTCAAAACCTCTGAAGTGGCTTAATAATTCTCCTGGATCTGCTTTGAGAAACCCCAGCTCATTCTATCCTTGATGATCTTTTGACTACAAACATATCTGACAACTTTCTTTTACTGACACAATAATTCACAGCCCTCTATGCCAATATCTTTTGGGCTGCTCGGTGATCTTTTTGCCTATTCCTTTTCTAAGAAGTATTTTCTATAACTCTCAAATGTATTTCTGCTTAACCCCACCCAAATGGTCATGATTATATGGAATTACTCAGAATGCAAGGACCATTCACAGGTCATTTGACCCTGAGTTCTTATGGTTTACAAAAGGCTTCTTAATCAATGTGAAATAGTAAGAACTGCTGATGCTGGAGCCAGAGATAACACAGTGTGGAGGTGGAGGAGCACAGCAGGCCAGGCAGCATCAGAGGAGCAGGAAAGTTGAAGTTTCAGGTCGGGATGCTTCTTCAGAAATGGGGGAGGGGGAAGGGAGCTCAGAAATAAATAGAGAGGAGGGGCGGGGCTAGGGAAGGTAGGTGGGATCGTGGTAAGTGAGTACATGTAGGCAGTGGTGGGGATTTGTAAGTGTGGTGGGAGGGGTGGATAGATGGGAGAGAAGGTGGACAGGTTGTGTCAGGTCAAGGAGGCGGGGATGAGAGGCAGGGTTGGTCATGGGATGATGCCAGGGGTGGCAAAGATTTTGAAGCTAGTAAACTCCACATTGAGATCATTGGGTTGTAGCCTCCCAAGGCAGAATTCTTGCTCTTCCAGTTTCCGGGAGGCGTCATTGTGACACCGGAGGATGCCCAGGATGGATATGCCATCCAATGAGTGGGAGGGGGAGTTGAAATGGTTCATGACAGAAAGATGTTGTCGTTTGTCACGAACAGAGCTCAGATGTTCTACAAAGTAGACTCCGAGCCTCCGCTTGGTCTCACCAACATAGAGGAGGCCAGATCGGGAGTGATGGATGCAACAGACCGCATTGGTGGATGTGCAGGTGAACCTCTGTCTAACGTGAAAGGTTTTTTTCGTTCCTTATTTGGAGGTGCAGGGGCAGGTGTAGCACTTCCTGTGGTTGCAGGGAAAGGTGCCTGGAGGTGGTGGGGCTAGTGGGGAGTGTGGATTGGAACAGGCAGCCGCAGAGAGAGAAGTCCCTACGAAAGGCTGGTTATGGGGTCAGATTGCAGGTGGTGGAAGTGGTGGAGAATGGTATGTTGAATCTGGAGGTTAATGGGGTGATAAGTGAAGGCAAGGGGATTCTGTCTTTGTTTTTGTTGGCGTAGGGGGTGTGAGAGCAGAGGTGCGGGAAATGCAAGAGATGCAGTCGAGAGCATTTTCGACCACTGAAGCAGGGAAGTTGTGGTCCTTGAGATAAGGGGACACCTGGGATGTTCAGGAATGGAAGGCACCATCTTGGGAGCAGACGTAGTGGAGGGGGAGGAATTAGGAGTAGGGGATTGCACTCTTGCAGGAGGGTGGGTGAGAGGAGGTGTAGTCTAGGTGGCTGTGGGAGTAGGTGGGCTTGAAATAGATGTCAGTTCTGAGGCAGTCAACAGAGATGGAGAAGAGAGGTCGAGGAAGGAGAGAGAGGAATACCTTCCTTGGCATAGTATTGAAGACATTCAGTGTTTCCTCTGTGTTGCCAATACTTCCACCAAGTAGGATCACCCAACTGATTCATTTAAGTCATCTGCGGCCTTTAAATATCTATTGTTCTTAACACTTGCTGCTCACATTACATTTTAGTCCATCTCATTGTGTAAATTCTAATCATACTGTGGTCACCTAATTAACCTTTGGTTGATTATAAATCCAGTTTGCAATTAATGCAGTGAGCGTAGACCAAGCTTCAATAAATGGTTATGCTCGATCCAAATTACAGGCTAAGCATTACCTAAGCTTTCGGAGTTGCAGTTACCACAACATATTATTCTGGTGACAATTTGTTTCACAAGCTGAATGTTCCCTTTCAATGCTGCAATACTTATTGATCACTTCCACCAGTGACGTTTGTGGTGGGAAATGAGGATGACGAGTCCATTCTTCCAATACCAGTTTTCCTTAACCAGCAAACTATGCAGGTATTCCAACAGTAAATTTCAATCTCTAATTATTGTATTTAAGAAACAAGCATTTTATTGATTTCTCTTCAATTTCTCTCTCCCTTGGATATTAGCATCTTTCTTGTTTTTTTTTCGTGTTTGTATTTTGATTGCTGATTCTGAGATTACAGTAGCCCAGCAATTGAAAGAATAAAAGTGATTATTTGCTCCAAATCTAATGATGCATTTTCCTCACTCCTGGAAAATAACAAGAATGAGTCACTGTCACTTTCAATTATGAATCTCTTCATGAATTCATGAGCAACAGATTTAATCTTCAAGAGCTGTTCCTCAGTGTTGTATTTTGTGACATGATGAGCATTGTATGAGTATTGTGCAGGTCAAATAATAACGTGTTGAGTCTGCACCACAACATAGCTACATTATCAAGGACACTGAAATGTGTGTATCTTATCAACATGACGTCATTCAGTGTCAAGACTAATACAGTCCATACCTGGCCAAAATTGCTGTGTTGAAAGTAGCATGCAGACACAAGATCAATATTGTAATAAGTTTGTTATGTCATACCAGTGCTAAATCAGGACAGAACTGAAATAAAACAATCAATCTGATCTGTGCTAGTTTGGTGGCAAAGGGTTATTGCGAAATAGTGATTGACAGACGGGAAGCTGAAGACCTGAACTTACTGTCGCAGCTCTTGTCAGATCATCGATACATTTGATCAATTGACCTCAGGCCTGTTTAATGCCAATCTTTGCAATATTCCTGCCAATCAATAGAAAGATTGCAATCCTCCTTGCTGTCATCTCTTTCATTAGCACCTTGAGGGAAGACTCTTAAAATCCATGGTTTTGCTTTAATTGGACTCATGCAGAAAACCTGTCAAAGCAAAACAAATTGTGAGAAGAGGCAATAACAAGAGGCCACCTTTTAAGAGGTGCCGTCCAGCTTCAAATAGTTTTGCTAGAATGTAGCAGTGAAATACTTCCAGGAAATTGGGCCATTCCCATCTAGGAGAAGTTGCAAGGGGACTCAAACAGTCAGATGTTAACCAGGGATAGAAGTTAGGGCTGCAATTTAGGCCAGAGGGCTTAATTTATTCTCACTCTAACCCCACCCCGCAAACAACTTAATCCTAGTTCAAGTTGGTATATGTTTTCAAACTCATTCAGTGTAAAAGCAAATAAAGATTACTGTGCTCCATGGCCAGCAGAGTAAATAGCTTCGTGATTTTTAAAAATTAGGCAAAAGAAGCATGCATGTGTGGAGTCAGGCTCACACAGACCCAAGGTTTTTAATTTTGCTTTCATTTGTTGAAGTTGGGGGTTTTGGAGTTGAAGCTGCTAGATACAGCTCTCTCTTGGCTGCTGGAATGAGCTTGAATTTTTTCTCTGTTACGAGAATCACTCTCTTAGTTTTTCACTTCTGGACTGGGGATAGCATGTGAGTAAATCAATTTTGCTGAATTTGTCTTTACAAGGGTGTATTAATAAAGTACTATTATATTGGAACACTTGAGTATTTGTTAAATAACATTATTTTTAAAAATATTTCAATCGAGTTAAATTTATGCCAATTCTTCTGTTTTTGCTTATTTTTAGCTGTGGTGTAAGAGGAAGATTTTGCTTAAAGCCTGGTAGTTTGACCAAACAAATCACATCTGGAACATAACACCTTACATTTGCCTTTAAATAAGATAAAAGTTAGCGTTTGGGCTGTCTCCTTGATATGTTTTAGAGGTTTTGGCCTTGTCCATAACAGATGGATGTGAATGTTGGTTAGGTTCTTATAGATGTAATGTCCCTTTCCACCTTCTGCCCTTGTCTTTTTTTAGGTGATAGAGGTTACACGTTTGAAAAGTGTCATCAAAGGAATCTTGATGAGATGCTACGACATGTTATTGCATTTGTTGGTGGTGGAGTGATTGAATGTTGAAGGTGGTGAAAGGGATGCCAGTCAAGTGGTCTTTGTTTGTTGGATGGTTTTGAGCACAAGGGCTGTTGGAAGTTCAACTCTCATACTCATGTTTGTGGCATAGAGATGGAAAGTTAGGGAATAGTGGGAATTTAGGAGACTGATAAGAAGCTCACAAAGGACATGTCTGGATGTGCTTTCCCTTTCATTTTTCTCTTTCTGTTATACTGTTTCTTATATTACCTCTTCTTTCTTCCTAAAGTCCTTACCAAAAGCCTATAAAGAAATGTATTCCCTTGAGAACCACTGTATGCCACAGATTTGGAGATTGGTACTGCTAAATACCAGAGGGATCTGCAGTGGCAATCTGGGCCAGAGAACTGTTGTTTCTGAATGCTAATGTTCTGTGATCTCCTCATTTATGAATTGCAGCCAGCTCAAACTATCTAGAAAATCTACAACTTTGGCTATTCCACCACTGATGTTATACTATTAGTTCCTAGGCACAAAGCTTTCAACTTCCCACCCTTAAACTTCCTGTATCTCTCTCCTGTCTTAAGATATTCCTTACAAGACAATTTTTTGACCAAGCTTTTGATCACTTCTCTTAGTATCTCTTTACATAACTCAGTATTAGATTTTGTCCAGTAACACTTGTCAAAGACCTTTTGCATGTTTTACTATGCTAAAGGTGCTTTTGAAATATAAGTTGTTATTAATAATATCCCCATGCAACACCATGAAGCCCGAGTAAAAATCAAAATTAAATCAAATAGAATTATCCAAGGCTGGAGTCACACCTGACAGAGCAGAAGAAGTCAAGATTGTTGGAGGCCAATCATCATAGCCCAGGAACTTACTTTAGGAGAAGCACAGAATCATAGAAAACATGATCAGAATTGGGCCATTTGGCCCTTTAAGCCTGTTCTGCCATTCATTATGATTGATCATCCAACTCAATAACTTGTTCTTGCTATTCCCCATATCCTTTGATCTCAGGTGCTATCTCCAACTCTTTCTTGAAATCATACAATGTTTTGGCCTTGACTGCTTTCTGTAGTAGTGAATTCCACAGGCTCACCATTCTCTAGGTGAAGACATTTCTGTTTATCTCAGTCCTGTCTGGATTGCCCCATATCCTCACACTGAGACCCCGGTCCTGGCCATCATGAACATCCTTCCTGTATTTGTCCTGTCTAATCCTGTTAAGCTTTTATAGGATTCCTATGAAATATCCCTCATCCTTATGCACTCCAGCAACTATAACCATAACTGATTCAACCTCTCATATGTAAGTGCAGACATCCCACGAATCAATCAGATAAACCTTTGCTGCATTCTCTCTATAGGCAAAACATTCTTCCTCATTTAAGGAGACCACAACTGCACACAATATTTCAGGTGTGGTTTCACCAAAGCTCTGTACAATTGCAGCAAGATATCCTTGTTTCTGTAGTTGAATCTTCAAAACAGGATGCAACCATTTTTTATCCCATTGACATTACAAATTGAGTAGACAGGTCAGAGTTCCATTTTGGTTTCAGTTTCCAAATCAAGTTCAGACAGATACTATTTTTCTTAGCCTACGAATGAATAAAAATAAACTGAGAGTCCCAGAAGATGGGTGATAAGAGTTAATCACGTTTTTAGAGGTCTGGAGAAACATATAGGCCAGACCAAGTAAGGTTAGTAATATAAATAGAACAAAGAATTGTGGATTTGGAAATCTGAAGAAGTGTCTCTGAATGCAGAACATGAACTCTGCTTTCTCTCCAAAGGTGCTGCCAAGCCCGCTGAGTTTCTCCAGCAATTTTGGTTTGTAATTCAGGTAAGGACAGTAATTTACTTCCCTAAAGGGCATTAGTGAACCAAATAGTTTTTACAACAAGGGTTTCATGGTCATCATTAGATGATTCCAGATTTGCTGCTGAATTCAAATTCCACAATCCACAATGGCAGGATTTGAACCCAGGTCCCTTGAACATCTTCGGGGTCTCTAGATTAATAATCTAACAATAGAAGCACTAAACAGTCACTTCTCTGAGGTGGTGGGAAGACTGTGGGATAGTTGTCTGATGATGGGATTCATGGCTCATGTCCTGTGGACTGGGATTCAAATCCTTCCATGGTAGCTAGCAGATTTAAGGAAGTCCCATGTCACTATAATGGTTAGCATCCCCGCCTGTCATGAGGGATATTAGCGTTCCAATCCTCCGGCAGGAATTCTATGACCTCTGTCTGATGGGCTGTGTGTAAATTGAGTTCCTGGGGTTAGCCGACTCGGTACAACCACCTTTAAGTGCTTCACCAATGACCTTCCATCAAAATCTTGGAGTCACAAATGATCAGGAGCTTAACGGGAGCAGCCATGTCCATGCCACATCCTGGATATCCTGGATAAGTAGTTCACTTTACCATCATCTACAAAACTAAGCTGATGTGTATAACCGATGCACAGTCCTACCACACATGGGTGAAACAATTGTCATCGGACCAAAAATTTGTCTATTTCAGTCTCTGAGCGTTAGGAATGTCCTGTCTGTATCGATCAGTAAGATGAACTGGAGCAGCAAGATCACTGGGAATTCCATCATCCTCTATGGAAATTTATTCCCATTCCTTCATCATTATTAGGCAAACACCTGAAATTCCTTACCAAGCACAATTTTCTGGAGTGCATGGACCTGCAGCGGTTCAAAAAAACAACAGCTTCTTGAGGAAACTAGTATTGGTCATGACCACCCAGTATCGTAATGCCCACATTCTAAGCACACAGTCATTTTTTAACTGTCACTTGAACAGAAAAGATATTAAATCCCAACAGTGCAAAAAGAGACCATTCAGCTCTGGAGGAGACCATCCACCCAGACACACCTTATTCTCATAACCCTGGGCTAATTTACCACGGCTAACCGACTTATCCTACTGGGTAACTTAACATGGCCAATCCACCTAAACTGCACATCTTTGGACTATGGGAAGAAACCGGAGCACCAGGAGGAAATCCACTCAGACACAAGAAGAACATATAAATGCCACAGAAATAGTTGCCCAAAGCTGGAATCAAACATGAGCCCCTGGTGCTGTGGGTCAGCATTATTAACCTCTGTGCCACTGCGCTGCCTGTATAAGTGAAATGCCACCAATAATTGCCATCTTGTTCACAAAATGTACAGACAGTGATCTCTAAGTGCCACATATGAACAAAAGATGACCATGAAATATACGGCCCTCTCCCCAGAGCATAGAACCGTTACGGTGTGGAAGCAGGCCATTCTGCCCATTGCATCTACACCGACCTTCCAAAAAAAGCCCCACCCAGACCCATCCCTGTATCCTTTCCCTGCAGCCTCAGATTTCCCATGGCTAATCCACCTAGCCTGCACATTCTTGGGCATCATGGGCAATTTAGCAGGGCCAATCCCTCTCAACTGCACACCTTTGGACGATAGGAGGAAGTCAGAGCACCCAGAGGAAACCCACACAGACACGGAGAGAATATGCAAACTCCACACAGGCTGAGGGTGGAATCAAACCTGGGACTCTGGCTCTGTGAAGCTGTCACATTGACCACTGAGCCGTTGTGCCATCCTTCATATTTTTGTGAATGTTATCACAAGCATGAGTGATCCCTAAGGAATTTGAGAGTATCTGAAATGAATTGGAAACCTTCTATTCCTTAGAGAGAAGACAGATAAATCTACATCAGTCATCTGTTTTCTTATAACAATCTAAGTTTTCGGCTGAACGCTACAAACACTACTCATACAGTTTGTAACCAGCTGGGCCAAATCCCTGAGGCTCCCAAGAATAATCTGCCAGCCAGGTGGCAAAAATAAGTGTTCATGTGAAAGCAAAATCCAGTGGACACTGGAAATCTGAAATAAAAAAACAAATAATAATGGAAATGCTCCGCAGATCTGGGGCAGCAACTCTGCAGGAAAGAAAAGAGTTAATATTTCAGGTTGATGGCCCGATGACCTTTTATCAGAACTGAAACCTCAGCAATTTGAAATGTTAATTCATAAACAAGAACATACCTGCTTCATAATATGGGTTGATGTGAGAGTATATCTTTGGGGCACTTGAAGGATAGCTTTGGTCCAAAATGTCATTTTGTTTCTTTATGTTTCTTATGTTGTGAAACCATAGAAGGTGAGAAATTGGGCTTGTTAATGTCCTTTGGACAGTACAAATCCCCTTACAGCTCCAAAAATTACATCAGCAGCATGTGTGCTCAACTGAAAGGTATATTGCTGAATGCCATGTTGGTCAGTATATGGGCTGAGGGCAGGCAACATCTTTTGGAAATAGGTTCAGTGAAGTTTCTATTCCTTTGCTGTCTACATTGTATGTGACCATAGGCAGCAAATGTTAAGATCAATTGCTAAGCAACGCGATTTTGAAGGTCACGGTAGCATTTGGAGACCGAATGCCCTTTCATAACTGATTTGTACAGTGCGTGTTTGCCAACAGTTATGCATCAATCACGTACACACATCCCAACTGCCACAAGCATTAGCTACAGGGATCACGTGCTACACCAGTTTAACTACGGTGTGAATTTCCTCTGGTTCTGATAACGATTCTACAAATGGCTGGTGCTTATAAAAGTCTACATGCTGTGGTGTGATGGGGCTGAACAGCCTCTTGCTGTCTCCTGGAACTCTGCACAAACCAACAGTCTCCAGAGGTGGGTGCACCTGTGGATATTCGTCTTGGAATGCATGGCTAATTAACGAATGTACTGGGAGCCTGCAAACAGGACAAGCTGTTGGAAGAGGAAGGAGCAAAAAGAGGGGAGACGGTCTTTCAATGGGAGGTTACATCTACTCAGATCTAAGTTACTCGTTCTCCTACCTGAATTTCTGAAAGATAATATTTGAAATGTCTGAATTAAAATTTAAGGCTGTAACAGGTGATATTTGCAATATCTTACAGTTTTACTATCTGTTGTTGCCTAAGAAAAGTTAGTCTGACTCTCTAATGAGTGAGAACTGACTACATTTTGTCCCATTTTGCCAATGACAAACAAGGCAAAGTGAATGCACGGCTGCATTTAGATTTTAGGCTCCTCCATAGTGCGCAATAGCACTGACTACATTTGCACATCCATCCTGTAAAGCAACTTTTCTCATACTATGCTCAAAAATGATTCTAAACCTTTCATTGTGTAGATGGTGGATGATGATTCTAAAAGTGGTTTTAAAAAAATCTAGGTTAATGTTTGGTGTCTTGGCAGCAGTAAGGATGCCTCCATTCTGCAGCACACCACCATGCCAGCTACATTTAAGCCATCATAGCAAAGCAAAGCATGGGCAATAGACAACAAGGGCTTTCTGCTGATAATGGGAACTGCAGATGCTGGAGGATTCCAAGATAATAAAATGTGAGGCTGGATGAACACAGCAGGCCAAGCAGCATCTCAGGAGCACAAAAGCTGACGTTTCGGGCCTAGACCCTTCATCAGAGAGGGGGATGGGGAGAGGGAACTGGAATAAATAGGGAGAGAGGGGGAGGCGGACCGAAGATGGAGAGTAAAGAAGATAGGTGGAGAGAGTGTAGGTGGGGAGGTAGGGAGGGGATAGGTCAGTCCAGGGAAGACGGACAGGTCAAGGAGGTGGGATGAGGTTAGTAGGTAGCTGGGGGTGCGGCTTGGGGTGGGAGGAAGGGATGGGTGAGAGGAAGAACCGGTTAGGGAGGCAGAGACAGGTTGGACTGGTTTTGGGATGCAGTGGGTGGGGGGGAAGAGCTGGGCTGGTTGTGTGGTGCAGTGGGGGGAGGGGACGAACTGGGCTGGTTTAGGGATGGAGTAGGGGAAGGGGAGATTTTGAAACTGGTGAAGTCTACATTGATACCATATGGCTGCAGGGTTCCCAGGCGGAATATGAGTTGCTGTTCCTGCAACCTTCGGGTGGCATCATTGTGGCAGTGCAGGAGGCCCATGATGGACATGTCATCTAAAGAATGGGAGGGGGAGTGGAAATGGTTTGCGACTGGGAGGTGCAGTTGTTTGTTGCGAACTGAGCTGCACATCTGCCAATGTGGTATACTGCATCCACTGTACCTCGTGTGGCTTCCTTTACATTGGGGAAACCAAGCGGAGGCTTGGAGACCGCTTTGCAGAACACCTCCGCTCAGTTCGCAACAAACAACTGCACCTCCCAGTCGCAAACCATTTCCACTCCCCCTCCCATTCTCTAGATGACATGTCCATCATGGGCCTCCTGCACTGCCACAATGATGCCACCCGAAGGTTGCAGGAACAGCAACTCATATTCCGCCTGGGAACCCTGCAGCCATATGGTATCAATGTGGACTTCACCAGTTTCAAAATCTCCCCTTCCCCTACTGCATCCCTAAACCAGCCCAGTTCGTCCCCTCCCCCCACTGCACCACACAACCAGCCCATCTCTTCCCCCCCACCCACTGCATCCCAAAACCAGTCCAACCTGTCTCTGCCTCCCTAACCGGTTCTTCCTCTCACCCATCCCTTCCTCCCACCCCAAGCCGCACCCCCAGCTACCTACTAACCTCATCCCACCTCCTTGACCTGTCCGTCTTCCCTGGACTGACCTATCCCCTCCCTACCTCCCCACCTACACTCTCTCCACCTATCTTCTTTACTCTCCATCTTCGGTCTGCCTCCCCCTCTCTCCCTATTTATTCCAGTTCCCTCTCCCCATCCCCCTCTCTGATGAAGGGTCTAGGCCCGAAACATCAGCTTTTGAGCTCCTGAGATGCTGCTTGGCCTGCTGTGTTCATCCAGCCTCACATTTTATTATCAAGGGCTTTCTGCTGATGACTCTGTTGATGAATTTGGGTTGCAACACTTACTCGCACAGGCAGAATGCATACAATGACAGCCATCCTGCCTTAGGAAATGTGATAAGAGTAGGTCATTAGGTGTTGAAACATCTGTTCTGCTTGCTGGATAGATCTAGGTGAGTCTCACAATATTTACTAAGCGGATGTTAACATTATCAACCTCCAAGATGATGGTAGAGTAGGACTCATGAGCTGGAGCTCGTCCATTTTTTTTCCTTTCTCTCATTTCATGCAATTTTTTTTCATTTTGCTTTTACCTCCCATCCTCAGGTGGCATCAGCAATGTGTGAAGTGAAATCCATTGCAAACTCCCAGCCCCGGTGTGCACTCTAACTCCGGGTCCCAGTCTGCACTCTGGGCCTGGGCGCTCCTGGCCTATGGTAAAGCTTGGTGCGGTCTAGGTTGGAAGGTCTGTTATTCTGAACTCTTACTTCTCAATGTTTCTAATTTTTTGGTGGACTTTTCATCTCTTTATTTTTCTAACATTTTTCCCTAAGAATTTGTACTTAAGAATCTATTCCTAGGTACCAGAGATGGCCCAGTAAGTGGCAACTTTACTGTATTCATAATAAAGTTAATTCTAATTTTGTTCCAACAGTTGTCCGTTGCATCCTATACAACCTCGTCATCATGAGGGGTCAGCCATTGCCATCTGTAACGTGGTGAGCGGCAGAGGAGCAAGAGCATAATGAATTCAAATGAAAACGCCTTACAGCACCTTCTTCCTTTCCTGTTTCCTCTGAGATCACCCCTACCACCCGAGGAGGCCTAGAAAGTATAGCCCACACGTGCATAAACACTCATGTGCACAAGCATGGAAACACACAATCATTGACTGGCACAAATACATAGTCATACAGTGTGGAAACAGACCCATCAGTCCAACTAATCCATACTGAACATAATTACAATCTAAACTAGACCCACCTGCCTACTCCTGGTCCATATCCCTTCAAACCTTTCCTATTCGTGTATCTATCCAAATGTCTTTTAAAGGTTGTACTTGTACCCACATCCACCATTTCTTCAGGAAGTTCATTCCACATGCCAACCACCCCCCATATTAGAAAAAATCGCCTCTCATGCCTTTTTTTATAAATTTCTTTCCTCTCACCTTAAAAATATGCCCCCCAGTCTTGAAATCCCCCAGCCTAGGGAAAAGGCAACAACCATTAATTCTACCTGTACCTCTCATTATTTAAAAACATCTACTAGCTCATCTTTCAACATCCTACCCTCCAGTGAAATAAGTCCCAGCCTATCCAGCCTTCCTTTAGAACTCAAATCTTCCATACCTGGCGACATACAGGTAAATCTCTTCTGAATCCTCTCCAGCTTGATAATACCCTTCCTATAACTGGGCAATCAGAACTGGACACAATATTCCAGAAGAGGCCTCACCGATGTCCTGTACGACCTCAACATGACTTCCCAACTCCAATACTCAAAGGACTGAGCAATGACAGCAAGTGTGCTGAATGCCTTTTTAATCATTCTGCTTATATGTGATGAAAACTTCAAAGAATTATGTACCTAAACCCCTAGGTTGCTCTGTTCTACAACATTACCCAAGGCCCTAATATTAATTGTATAACCCTTATCCTTGTTTGTTGCACCAAACTGCAACATTAAATGTTTATACAGATTGAAGCCTGTCTGCCATTTTTCAGCTCATTGACTCATTTGATCAAGATCCTTTTGTAATCTTAGAAAGCCTTCTTCACTGTCTACTAAGCCACCAATTTTGGTGTCATACATAAATTTCGTAACCATGCCTTCTGTATTCTCATCCTACGCAGTCAAACACATGAAGGTGCATTTGCACACACATGTTTGAAGATACACGTGAATAAAAAACACAGGGACAGT
This sequence comes from Stegostoma tigrinum, assembly GCF_030684315.1. Taxonomy (NCBI): domain Eukaryota; kingdom Metazoa; phylum Chordata; class Chondrichthyes; order Orectolobiformes; family Stegostomatidae; genus Stegostoma; species Stegostoma tigrinum. Next base: position 48,255,130 of record NC_081358.1, read on the forward strand.
CATACACAGGAACCTACACATGTACAGTCATAAACACAGCTGACAGTGCACACAAGAACAGTTACAACACAAGCACGAGCGGGTGCATATTGCCATTAGCACACACAAGTTGTCTCAGAAGTGAAGACACAGTGCACTCATGTGAAAGGAACGGGTATTGACCTGCAGGTGGTACACTGATTCACATATTGGCCTGATCTTTTACTTGGTGAGACAATGGTTTTGTAAGGCTAGGGATATTTTTATAAGTTCAACTGCCCAGAGCATTGATTGGCTATAATTGCAGTGACACAGGGATCTGACCGATTCTAAAAATGGTCCAGAGTTCAACAGTACAATGTGTGCTCATAGATCTGACAATATCTAGTAAGGCTTTCCAAGATTCCATTTTTTTGTATTGCGAGAGTGTTTTAGCAGTTCAGGAACATTGGCAGGGAAATGAAAGAAACTGATCTCAGGAGTCTGGACACAAGGGTAGAGAGGTACCAGGACTTGATAACTTAGTGGAGGGAATCTGGGAGTATTGGGATGTAATGTCTGTGGAGCTTAAGCTGGAGTGGAATGGGGCTTGTAGTTATTTTGTCAGGCAATCAGAATCTGGGACTGTACCTTGTGTGGTGGGACATAGCAATACTATTTTTGAAATTAATTATTGGGAAATGGACAGTGTCAGCGATCAACGTTGATTTACATCATGAGGAGCAAGCAAATATGAGGAAGAGAGAGTGACAGATTGTGGCTGTGGTCGAGTGGGTGCAGAGCCTGGAGGATCACATGAGAGAAAGACTGAGGGATCTGAACTGCAGAGGAAGCTGGGGAGTGCAGAGCATGGGGAAATGTGACAAGGTAGAGAGAGAAGGAAATGACAGAGGAGAGGCTTCATTTTTGCTGCCAGGGTTTCTGAGCCTTGGGGAATTCTTTGAACAGCTGTTAAATTGAAATTAAGCTCCCGACTGCACTGTGGGAACCTGATGCAATTACATTCTTGAATTGAATTACCTCTTGAGGGCAAGGCATTCACATGGCTTGAAGACTATAAAATAACAGTGAGCCCTATTATACTAAAGAATAATATATGCCATCAGTAATCTTGACACACACTTGAAACTGGGACTGAGTCAACATAATTCTCTTCTACCTATTTACGCATATGTTGTAAATTGGTGCCCCAGATGAAGACAAACTTCCCTCATACTGAAAACTCTGTATTATTTCATGATCTGTTGGACAGTAATTGACCCCTTGATCTGTAAAATTCCCCAGTAGTCTCAATTGAAGGTAGGAACATTCAAAGCAGTCAGGAGATCTAGAGGAATCCTCAGGGAAGACCCCAGGCAGACGCAAGAAAAAACTGCCTGACTTAGTCAACAGAATGGATTCAAAAGAGCTCTGGAATTGATGTGCAAGTTGGTCAGAAGGCAGAAGATCGCTGAAGAGCCTCTGAATCTAGGCCACAGACATTAGCAAGCACAGAGTCAGTTGAAAAGGCACTATTGGCAACCAATCTCAAATTTATTGTCTCATAAATGATTCCTCATTTCTGGGATGGCAGGATTGATGCATGAAGAGAGTTGGATTGGTTAGAGCTATATTCTCTGGAGTTTAGAAAAAAATGGGTTGGGGGGAAGGCTAGTGGGGGTGGTGATCTTGTAGAAAGCTATAATACTCTAACAGGGCTAGACAAGGTAAATACAGGAAGGATGTTTTTATGGATGGACAATCCAGAATCAGTGATCACAGGATATGAAGAAGGTCAGATTGTAGACATGCCCGCCAAGCTGGTCAGTTTGGATGCAAACGTTTTGCCACCTTGCTAGGTAACATCATCAGTGTGCCTCCAGTGAAGCGTCGGTGTTCTGTTCAGCTTGTAATTTATATGTCCCAGTTTGTTGGGGTGTTTGGTACCACTTCCAGTTCTGTTTCTCAGTGGTTTGTACAGAGGGTCTAATTCAATGTGTTTGTTGATGAAGTTTCGGTTGGAATACCAGGCCTTCAGGAATTCCCTGGCGTGCCTCTGTTTGGCTTGTGCGATTATGGGTGTGTTGTCCCAGTTGAATTGTGTCCCTTGTTGTCTATGTGTAGCAAGTGTGAGAATTGGTCATGTTTCTTGCTGGCTATCTGATGTTTGTGTATCTGTATTGTCAGTTTTCCTCCAGTTTGGTATATTTTGTATCTAACCCTAGCTTTGCTGGTTTTGGGTATAGGATCCTTTATGTTTGTCAGTAGGTGTTGTAGGGTAGTTGTCAGTTTATGGGCTACTCGGATACCGAGGGATCTGAGTAATCTTGTGGTCATCTCTGAAATGTCCCTGATGTACAGTAGGGTGATTGGTGACTCTGGTCATGCTGTGTCTTCTGTTGTGGTCTGTCTTGGAGGTAACGGTGGATTGTGCTTTTCGGGTATCCATTTCTTTTGAAGACTCCGTTTAGGTCCTCCTGTTCTGCTTTGTGTAGTTCTGCGTTGCTGCAATGTGTTGTGGTTCATTTAAAATGTGCCCAGATGCAGCTCTGTTTGCAGGTGTCCGGGTAGTTGCTAGTGTAATTGAGTATCCAATCCGCACATGTGGTCTTTCTGTATACTCTAGTCTGGAGTTCCATGTTGCTTTTGCGTTCTACAGTTATGTCCAGGAAGGGTAGTCTGATTTTGTTCTCTTCTTCTTCTTTTGTGAGTTTTGTCCCAGTTAGGGTATTGTTTGTTTTGGTGGTTTCTTTCAGTTTTGTACATTTGATAATCACAAAGGTGGAGTCATCTACATATCAGATCCAAAGTTTGGATTGTACAGTAGGGAGCACTGTCCATTCTAACCATTACATTACTGCTTCTGCACTCAGTCCTGAAATTGAGGATCCCATTGATGCTCCATTGATTTGCTCGTATATGATTCATTGATGGTGAAGTTGGTTGTAAGGCAGATCTACTAGTTTCATGGTGGTGTTCTTATTAATGTTGTTGGTATCCTGGACTGCCTGCCTACTTGATTCATCCAGTAGTGTGGCAATTGTTTCTTTGGCTAGGTCGATGTTTATGGCTGTAAATAGTGCTGTTATGTCAAAGGATATTGTCATCTTGTCCTCTTCTGTCCTGGTGTCATTGATGATGTTGGGGAATTCTTGGGATGAATTGATAGAGTGGGTAGTTTTGTCAACTAAGTATTTCAATTTCTGTTGTAGTTCTTTGACAAGTCTATATGTTGGTGTGTCTGGTGGTGTGACAATGGGTCTGAGAGGGATCCCAGGCTTGTATACCTTGGGGAATCGTTAAAAAACGGTGTGCTGGATCACTCAGGCTTCATGTTTTGGTAGCCTGTCTTGCTGATGTCTCCTGAGTTGTGTAATTGCTTCAGTGTTGTTGTAATCTGGTTCCTTAACTGTGGTGTCGGGTCTATCATCATCTGTTGTCAGGTGTCAGTATCTGCTAGTAGTGCATTAGCTTTCTTGATGTATTGGGCTTTGTTGAGGATTACTGTCATGTGTCTTTTGCCCACTGGTAAGATTATGATGTTCTGGCCTATCTTGAGTCTTTCCAGGCCTTTCCTTTCTTTTGTGTTGAATGTGTTCCAATTACCTTTTCTGCTCAGTGTTGGGATTATTGTCTGTCTGGTGGTCTGTTGTACTTCTTCTGTGAGTCCATTGCTCTTCAGTGTCGATATCAGCACACTTCACCTTCATGGTTATATGGTATGGATACACGAACCCCAACCAGCCACCAAGAGTCATGACCAATTCTCACTTGTCTCACTACACACAGACAATGAGGGACATAAATTCGACTGGAACAACACATCCATAATTGCAAATGCCAAACTGAGTCATGCCAGGGAGTTTCTGGAGGCCTGGTACTCCAACCAGAACTCTGCCAACAAACATATTGAAATAGAACCGGAGTACCGACATGGTATCAAACATCCCGACAAACCGAGGCATTTCAATAGCAAGCAGGACAGAACACCAATGTTTCACTGGAGGCGCACTGATGATGTTACATAGCAGGATGAAAAAATGTTTGCCACCAAACCCAATGGCTCGTCGAGCATGTCCACAACCTCATCCTCAACCTCAGCTCCCAATCTTCTCACAAAGTAGGTCATTTAGGACTGAGTTGAGGAGAAATCTCTTCACCCAGAACGTAGCGGGGAGGCTGCGGAATCCTCTGCTACAAACAGCAGTTGAGGCCAAATATTACTAGCCTTTTATGAGTCACTTAAAATAGCATAGGGCGAAAAGGATCAAAGGTCATGGGGAGAAAACAGGAACATGGTACTAAGTTGGATGGTCTGCCATGATGATCTTGAATGATGGCAGCAGGATCTCAAGGCTAAATGTCCTATTCCTGCTCCTATTTTCAATATCTATGTTTCTGTGACTGTACGTTAGAATGCCTTTGTAGATGAATAAGTCTCTACTGATACCTATGTCTTTAGATTGTTAAGGTTGTCCATGCCAGGAATCTCAGTAGACATGTTGGCAGCTATAAGTTGGTTTACTTGATATTATATCACCTCAGGCCTTACTTTCAAAACTAATAAAGATCAGGGTTAGTATACCTTTATACACTGTCACTATCATCAATGGCACAGTTCTTGCATTATTCAGATAAATGTAGGAGTTGACAAATGCAAAGTTTTAAAACACTCAACACTTCCATCAGTCTAAGGTTTAACCAGGTTGAATGCAAATCTCACTATGAAACCTGCACTGAATATTGCCACAGACACAAACATGGCAAGGCAGGTGTATTTCCAATTTTTTCATTTTTAACTCCTCCTGTCTCATCAACCCTCTTCCACACATTGTAGTAGGGTTAATACTGGACGTGATGAATGAGTCTATGTCTTCATCCCCTTCAAACATCCCTGTATTAGGAACAAACCAAACAGCAGACAGCAGTGGTTTGCACTGTTCAACAAATACGTTTAAGTGTCAATCTCACTGCAACTCCCTAACAAAAAAATTTAGCAATTACTAAAATGACTCATTATTCCAGACAAGCTGTGGACATAAAATGGGGTAAAACATAAACTCTCAATGAATATTCAGAATGGCTTTAATTTGTAACTCAGAGACTTATCTCTGAAACACGAGGATATTTCCAATTATTTCTCAATTGCAGGCAAGAAATATAAGCCCTTAAATCAATCAAGGAAATTCTAAAACATAAAGGCCTTTCACTAATAATTACAAATATATCCAGACCAGGTAAAACATGTAATGTGTGCTATCTGTCATTCACAGATGGCAACCATTGAATCAACCAACATATAACAACAGAGGCTGATTTAAATTAATTAAGGCAAATTTAACTGATTAGCTACATCAGATTACTGGGCGAAATATATATTCTAAAGACAGTTCCAGTTTTAAAGTCACATTTGACAATAAACACCCTGTGCTTAAGTCTTCGCTGATCTGTGCATGGTGGCATTGAATTCCAAGTGAACAGTCTAAATTGGAATTAGACCAATTTGAACTTCTAAGGTCTAATTTTCACTGGCACCTTCACATCTTCTGTGACTGGTGTGCAAGGTATGCGCTCAAGTGCAACATTTCCATCCAAAGCAACATTTTAATTTGATCCTGCTGACGTTTCTTTCGGAATTTGATTTGTGCTGTAATATCCCTTTAGTAGCTATCACTTGTTTAGTTTTGTTTAATTAGTCTATTTCTTCATTTGTACTTTTATGAGTTACTTAAAATAGTGTAGGGTATATTGTCAAAGTACAGCAGGTCAGAACCCAATGTGGACAGGCTTTAAAAGTCATAGTCCATGAGTTCATAAAATCACAGAATCGTTGTGGTGCAGAAGTATGTCATTCATCCCATCGGTTTTTTCACTTGCAATTTAAATTTCAACATTGTGACAATTTCCTGCCTTTCCCCCATAATTCTGCATACTGTTTCCTTTTAAATAATCAAATGTTCTCTTGACTGCTTCAATTGAGCCTGCTTCCACCACAATTCCAGGCAATGCATTCTACACACTAACTACTCACCATGTTAAAAGGCTTTTGTTCTCATCTTGTCTTTGGTTGGCTAAAACTATCCAAGGCATTTACTCAGGCAACAGCTAGAAGACTGTGAACAGTTTTGGGCACCTTGTCTAAGGAAAGGTATGGAGGCAGTCCAGAGAAAGTTTGCAGTGTTGAAATAACACAAAGAAGGGTCACTGGACTCGAAATGGTAACTCTGCTTTCTCTGCACAGATGCTGCCGGGCCTGCTGAGTTTCTCCAGCAATTTCTGTTTTTGGTTCACTATGCTGATTCTGAATATGGAGGGACTGCCTTATGAGGAGAGGTTGAGTAGATTGGGATTGTACTCATTGGAATGTAGAAGATTGTGAAGAGATATTTTGAAACATTCAATATTCTTGCTGGACTTAAAAGGTTAGATGTAGAAAGGCTGATTCCCCTGGCTGGAGAGTCGAAGACCGGTGGGCATAATTGTGGCAGAATTGTGATTCCCAAATCACAGCAATGTGTTTGACTCTTAAGTCAACTCTGAGCAATTAGGGATGGACAACAAATGCTGGCCTCACCAGTGCAACCAAGATCCTGTGAATGAATAAAAAGCTAATGAGAGATATACCAAACTGTAGTTTACTGCGACATTTCTGAAAGACTCATCTATGCATTCTATGTCTAATGCTAGTCAGTCTACTCCAAATGCTTCTCTGTCCATGTTTCTCTCTTCCAGTCTCAGCACTTAATAATACTGCTTACATAGGGCTGTTTAAAGCCAGTGAGAAGAGCAGACCCATGATGTCATCGCAAGGTCGGTCAAGGGTCCTAAAACCCTTACACAACTCCCTATTTATGCGGCTCTGTGAATGAGGTAAGCATGGCGTGAGAAATGTGAGATCAGATGTAAACTTGGGTTGCAGCAAGCACAGAACACTTAGAAAATTGTTGTTAGAAAATGCTTGTGAACCAGCACTTAGACTGTAATACAATGTGCGATTAGACCATTTGGGGCATATCTTGTAACCGAGCACACTTACAGGCTGATGCCATGAATCACTAGTTCTTGACCCTTAAAGTGAATCCTCTACCCTTTTTGCAGGAACCCTTCAAGGACTTTGGCCTGGACCCTGGAAACAATACAGATGCAGGCATTTTATAAGAATAACCCTTCAATCTTACAGAGTTAGGGTGCAAAGGCGACTCAAGAGGAAATCCATAAGTAAAAGCAAAAGAAAATGAGGTGAAAGGTAACACCAGAAGTATTAGCAGCAAAACGGAGATTGAAAAAGGACTGGGTACTACAACATTGGTGGCTGGATCGCTTGAGGGGATATCCTAGATGACACGGCTGTAAATGATACTTAGATTTTTATTGGACTTTGGAACATTTTATCCAGATGCTAGTGGAGGTATTAATATTGTGATGTCTTGGCAAACAATAAGCCCATATCAGAAACACCAACACAAACTCTGAGGAGTAACAGGGATTGGAGAAACAGGTAGCATTCTAACTTCATCCACCATCGAGGTCAATTGTATATGATTATAGCATTCCTGTGACTAAATCTGCTCACAGCTCAGGGTTTTATTGAAGACAGTGCTAATAGTGATGCTCCTGGGATGTTTCAGGCAAGACATTACCTCTTCAAGATAATAATAATAAGAAGAATGCTGACTCAGTGCTTAATCACAACAGTCCAACTGAAAACTCTGGAGTTCAGATGGAGATGTGCCTTGGGAATCCAGAGGAGACCTCATAGAAACTTCAAAAATCATGGAAACAGTTATATGCAAGAAAGGAAAACTATATGCAATGCTCTTTATCCATTTAACAAGATAATAATGGAAAAGAATCCAGTTTAGTTTGAGGATGAGAAAATGGACTGGTGCAGAGAGAGAGCCTCTGGAATCCATACACATCTCCCACTCAGTTGAAGTCCCAAATGAAAGTCAGATTGTGTATATGTGCAGACCGTCATGCAGTGGGCAGGCCCTGGTTTCAGCCAGGATGGCATGGGGATGGCAACTGTGATCTTTGTCATTCTTGGGAGGGAGAAATAAAACTGTTAAGCATTGCATTGTCTACCCTGGTAAGAAGGAAGCATGGACATTTAGGAGGGTGAGCCAGGAAAATGGGAAAATGTATCCACCATAATCTTAAAGCCAAATGAAAGATCACCACCTGTGCTAATATGATTGGGAATAATCCGAAGATTGTCATTGTATGCTAGGATGAAAAAAGGGCTAGTTGTTATTTGCATGTGGGTAATACACAAATACAATGTGCACCACGAGGTAATGGCTGCGATGATGAACCTAATGGATATATAGGGTTACCCCATGCAAAGTAATGACCAATACAGAATTGAATCCTGCATCAAGTTTTGAGGCAATTTTGGAACTAGCCAGCACTGTGATAGATGGCGATGATAGATGGTGATAAATGTTCTCGTCTGCCTGAGGGTTCAGAGAATCAAACAAAAAAAAATCACAATCATGGTGGAGTACAATTTAGCTCAATTATTTTTGCTGCAACTATATTCAGCCTTGGGTATCACTTGTAAATAGTTTGTACTTTGCAACTGAAGACAAATTAATAAAACCCTTTAGAGAAAGGTTAAGGATAAATGATGTGAAATGAAATGAATTGGCAGCAGAGTGAATATGACTATTCATTTACAAAGATGTGGTGGGGGCATTTGGAAAGCCATGCCCACTATCTGTATGATATGCTAAAAAAGCATAGAAATGCGTATGTGGAAGCTGTTGAAATTGCAGTTGATGCTTGTACAACATATGGTTCTTGGTTGGTGGAACAGGCCACTGAAAATCTCTGAAATATTATCGTCGGGGGATTAACTTTTTGAGTCATTGATGAACAACTTAGAGTCACGTCCACTCATCAAGTTGCCGCAGTAGCTGTGAAATCAGAGGACTCATGCAGGCATACCTGGTGAAACATGAGTGCCACCTAGGGAATAGTAGCACAACATATTAGGCCAGTTCTATATTGCCATGTCTTACAGAAACAGTAGAAATGTAATCATCTTTTTAGAGTTGAAAAGCTGGTGGTAGAAAGCCAGGACCATGTGTCACATTATGACCAACACTGGATGTGCATGGCGCAAATGGATGGGATAGATAACACTGGGCTTGGCCAGTGTCCACAAAGAGGAGATACTTTTGTTCTCCTGTGCAATGTAAGGGAAAACAACATTAACCTGCACTTTCACTTGGGACTAGGAAGTACCTAGTTTCTTGATCATGGTGATCCAGCAAATTCCCTAAATGTGTGACGTATATAGGAAACAGGAACATTGTGTCATACCGTACACTGAGAATACCAGTATGGGAATGTGATCTGTACTATATGAATGAAATTTTTTGTTTTACTCCAACTTGACCTGTAAGACTATGAGTGCAGGTATGACTGAATATTTATGTTCAGGGACAAGAAGATGTTACTGACTGGATACAATAAAATGACTGGGTAGAATAAGGTGAATGGAATAGATTTGCAAGTGTATTAATGTTTGTAGGAAAAATTAGAGACTTGCATGATGCTGTAAAGTGTTTTGTTTTAAGGCATTACTTATATGCCAATGGACCAGGGTCAGAAAGGAGTACAACGTTATAACGATAATTGTTACTACAGACAGGAAGTGAGATATGTTCAATCACAGAATGACAGGCACAAAAATGATTGGCAGAGTGAATCTAGGCTCTTGTCAGTATATGCTGTTGTTTAGGGAGTTAATAAATGGTTACCGTACAAAGTGGAAATTGTATTCAATGCTCGCTTCATACTGCTGATACCTAGCAGGAGGGATATAAGAACCTTGGAGGTTAGTGCAACTTCTATTTGGAGTCTGCCACTCCATTAGCTCTGGAATTGTCTATTTGGAACTAAAGATGTCAATTGACAATTGCTAACAGTGTTTTCTCTGAATCTCTTATTTTGCCTTATGCAAAGATTGTATTTTTTTACTTTATCTAAGATTGTTAACTGAAATGGAAAAGGACTGGTTTAAAAGCCAAGAGGATTGCTCTACTTTTAAATGCAACCTACCAATGTTTATCTTGTTCTTTGTTCATGCAATGGGGAAAGCTTAGTTGCAGCTTAACTGGCACTAGGGGTGTGTACAAAATACGATTTGGTTGGCAACAAGGGCTGATTGATCTGTGGAGTGATGACCAGTTGTTGATGACAATTGCCTTCTACCCGCCAACAATTGTATGATAGGCATCCGGGTGGATGAACAGCTTGTGGTGTTACATGATACAGCCAGAAGCCTTCAGGCCCCATGCATAGGGGTCATTGAACAGCCTTCTTCATTTTCCCAACACCTATATCGCCAATGTTGTGCCTTTGACTGTCAGCTTGTATCTGGAGAGACAATTTCATGAGGGATTTAGATTGTTAAGCAATAGAATTATACGCAAATTGTTTGTATATAATTACATGTAGTTACGATATCTTTATTTGTCTTAAACAGTAATTCTTGTTAAGTACAGAAAAATGTTCCATGCTTTCTGTTAACGTGAGTCTAAATTGAGTAAATTGAGGCATTTTTAGGTGTTTGATAATATCTACAATTTTCCTGTTTACTCTGGATAATTGAACCAAATGCAACATTTCTAAATTTGCTGATGACATAAAACTTCAGTTGAAATCATTTGGAGCATTGCATATCTTTGATTTCCTTGGTGGATTATTTGTGTATGGTATGTTTACCTCCTTTACTGTAGAGACTCTTGCTTTCTCTTCTCTTAAAATTCACTCAAGCACATTTTTATTTACAAACTTTTGAAGTGAGATAATCTGATTGATCTGCATCTGAATTCCAGCCAGATTCCCAAATCCCCAAGGATTGTTGACTGCAGCCTAGTTAGCTGGGATCATACAAAAAGGCTTGGCTTGGCTATGTTAGTAAAATGGAACAAGCCTTCAGTGTAATTACCTGATTAAAACAAAAAGCTACATGGAAATTCATTACTTACAGGGCAGTTTTGAAGGGAGATTACAACAGCTATCAGAAAATCATAGGATCATTGATTCTGTGCTTTGGGTTGAATGGGTGAAAGCAAATTGGCAGCTAGCTTAAAATCTCTTCTCTCTTCTATTTCCATTACTTGATGCAGAAGGAAATTATGCTGGAAAGGGGAAGATGGATGTGAGTTCTTGTGGAAAACAACGAAGTGATCAGTGAAAATGCCATCTGTGATTGAGACAAGCAAACAGAATAGGGTGGTGGTGGGAGGTATTTCTTCTGCAATTATTGCCCAATCACCCTCAGGAAGGCAGTGGTGAGTCAAATTTTTGAACTGCTGTGGGTGGCATACCCACAGTGCACTAAGCAAGGGTGTTCCTAGATTTTGACGCACTTACAGTGAAGGAATGGCAATACAGTTCCATATCAGGTTACTATGTGTCTTGGAAGAGAACTTGCAAATGTTGGTGCTCCCGTGCATCAGCTAACTTTGTCCTTCTCGATGATAGAGATCGTGGGTTTGAAAGTGTGTCTCAAAGGAACCTTGATGAGTTGCTGCAGTAAAATCCATGTATGGTACACACTGCTACTACCATATTATTAACGATGGAGGGAATGAATGTTTAAGGTTGTAAATGACATGCAGATAAAATTAGCTGCTTTGTCTTAAGTGACGTTGAGCATCTTGAGATTAGAACTGCAAACATTCAGGTGAGTAGAGGGTGTTCCATCACATTCCTGTCTCATGCCTTGTAAATGGTGGACATATGGAGTAAATCAAATTAGCTGAAGACTGGCATCTGTGATCCTGGGACCTCTACAGAAGGATGAGATGAATCACCTACTTGAAACACTAGCTGAAGATGGAAGCAATTTCTTGAGCCATTCATTTGCATGGATGTGTTAGGCTTTGCCATTATTAATGAGATAGTAAGGTGCAGATCTGGATGAATACAGCAGGCCAAGCAGCATCAGAGGAGCAGGAAGGCTGACGTTTCGGGCCTAGACCCTTCTTCAGATTTTTCTGAAGAATCTATCTCTGAAGCCATTATTCATGGTCTAGTTTCTTGGGTCAAACATGACTACTATCATAATATGGTCTGAGTGCTCCCCTACATGAGAGGCCACGTAACATATACTGCAAAGCCGAAGTTCTTGTTGACGCAGATATGTTAAAGTTTATTCTCAATGCTAACCATTCGTACTAGGATAAGATCTCAGGCTCACAGATAGTCTGGATGTCGAGCTTATGTAGGACATAGGACAAATGTACAGTAATTGGAATAACAACAATAATAACGATACGAGCCAGTGGAGGGGACATGACTGCCTTCATACTGGAATATCACTGGTTGCAATGTTATCTAACTACTTTAAACATGTTGTCTATCTAGTCTGGAAACTATGCCATAATAAAGCACCTCCCCCTTTCTCTTTGTTGTCTATCTAGTCTGGAAACTATGCCATAATAAAGCACCTCCCCCTTTCTCTTTGTTGTCTATCTAGTCTGGAAACTATGCCATAATAAAGCACCTCCCCCTTTCTCTTTGAAGAATGGGAACCCTTTTCTGTCAAACATGTCTGTGGATGTATGTAGATATATTACCTCTACGCATTAGTACAAATGAACCAGATTTATTCATTGTGCAGTTATCACGACTTTGTTACAGAGCTTCACTTTGCTACATCCTGTCTGTCATCATTTATTGATATGTATCATTTGTCATGAATGTATGGTTGCTGTCTGGCACTAATATAATTCTTCATCATCCGTATGACTGGTAATTGATCATAAATTGTTCAGCTATGTTTTCCATTTCTTCAAAGGACTTGAGTATCGTTCAATGTATTGTATGACCTAGCCTGAGCTCAATGTTGTAGTTTTCTTCCATGATCTGCTGCATTCATGTGAAAATCTTGAACTTTTATGCTTTGTTCTGGTTCCCTAGGGATAAGAATGCGCATGTTCATTTCTCGTGCTCTTGTACCATTTTCTCCCTTCCCTCCGATTCTAGGGCACTTCTAGTTGAATGGTAACTATATGAGGTGAAAGAACAACGTGGACTTTTTGCTAATCATAAAAACTGCTGGTGCATTAAGCCATTGTTTCAATGAGTGGTACATGGATTTATCTTGCTGGGTTTTACAATATGAACCATGCATTCCGTAACGCTGTTTGGCAAAGGTAATGAGAGAAGAGGTAATTTCTTTGACACCACATTTAATGCACATGGTTTGGAAGGTGCATTCATTTACAATGGATCACTGTCAGACACAATCTGTTAAGGAACACCTAACGCACTGAACTTTGCAGAAAATGTGTCAACAGCCCTTACATTTGTGATATCATTAACTTGCACACAAAAAGGAAACTTAGTGAAGTAGTCAGTCATCAAAATCTAATCATGGTCTTGTACATGAAAAATATTAGTCATGATCTTGCATCACAGCTCAGAAGGAATTGTAAGTTATTACTGAGGTTGATGAAATTGTCAAGTTTCACATGACTTGACAAGTTGATTGACGTCTTCATTTATTCTGGGTCAATAGATGGAATCATCTGCTGGTCTCTTGGGGTTTTCTTTCTGTGCCCATGTGGTCTATATGTATATGATCTCCAATGTCTTGCCATAGTGCTTGTGGAGTTACAATGTTTTTGTCTTTAAAAATTACACTCCTGGAGAGGTCTGCTTCATCTCTTCATCTGGCTTCATCCAGATTCAATGTTCTAGCTCAGGCACCGGTTAGCTGCATTATGGCTACTTGGTCATGATGATCTTCTTGAAATATGGCAACTGGTGATCATTTGACATAATTTGTCAGATCTGCTCTGCTTGGTTTTGATCCAATTGTATGACATCAATGTTGAGACTATTTTCAAGTTGAGATTCAATAACTTCGAAAGCTAAAGTAGTGTTTTTATTCTTAACAGAATGTGAAGTTTGGCCACGAACACGGAAATGATAATTTGGTTTGTATTGTCTTTCTAAATTTTACCCTTAGATTTTCACATGTATTTGATGTTCTGCAGGTGTACTTGTGAGTGGCTTTTGACAGATATTTTCCAACAGTTTGTGATCAACAGGAACAAATAATTGTTTGCCACACAAATACAAATAAAACTGCTTTATTCAGAACTCTGCAGCAAGAACTTGTCTTTCAAGTTTGAAGTGGCTTGTCAGGGCTGTTGTAAGGACCTTGGAACCCAATACCATTCTGTAGTAGACATGCTCAAGGCTTATTGTAAGATAATAAAATGTGGGGCTGGATGAACACAGCAGGCCAAGCAGCATCTCAGGAGCACAAAAGCTGACGTTTCGGGCCTAGACCCTTCATCAGATGAAGGGTCTAGGCCCGAAACGTCAGCTTTTGTGCTCCTGAGATGCTGCTTGGCCTGCTGTGTTCATCCAGCCCCACATTTTATTATCTTGGAATCTCCAGCATCTGCAGTTCCCATTATCTCTCAAGGCTTATTGTATGCATCTTTTTCCAACCTGGTGATCATATAATACACAAGAGCATACTTGTTGGATGAAAAAGAACTTTGAGAAATTGAAAAGTATGCTGGTGATCTTATTGCATTTTGCATGGAATATCTTGGAAAGGAAATACCTTATTTGCAAAATTCAGAATAAACAACAATAAAAAAGCTGAAGAAAGCTTTGTGAGCAATTTTTGGACTGTGGGATGGGCGTCTTCTGTACATCTTCAATTTTGGTAAGATCAAGTCTAATACAGTTTGACAGGTAGATTGATGCAAAAACACGTAATATGTTATGTTGACATCTTCTAATTGTTGTTGAAAACAGTGGGCTAAATTTTACCAGAAACTGGCTAGGTGCCAATGTTGGTGAATTGCCCTCCATGAGCCCGAATGAGATTCCTCATGCTGTTTTCCAAAATTTACCTCATTACTTATAACCTACATGTGTATAGTACCTTTCTAACTGTACCTCCCCTCTCAGCAGAGGCCGGAGTATATGCCACTGCCAGAAACTCCAGGATTCCTGATACTGGCACCATTTTAAAAACCTGGCCTGCACCCAATCAAGAGCATCCAGCTAGGACTTGGCCTTCAAAATAAATAAGCTTCTTATGGTATATAGGTGCTACACAGCTGACACTTCATTGCAAATGCAAGTGCACATCTATTGCTATTTAAAAACCAAACTACACAAGGTACCCATCTTTTACCTTCTTAGTGTCTTAAATCTTTTACCTTCTTAGTAATCTGTCTAATTGCTACTCTTTCCCCAATGCCCACTGTAGCCCAGCATTTTATTGCTCAGTATGCAACCGTCACATACTGGAAATCCTTTGAATGTTCAAAAAGATTCAGTTTAATTAGATTTCCAAAAACGCAAAACAAACAGACAGAAGTTGCTTTTGCTCCCAGGAACAGACAAGGACTGCTTGTCTTTGATACAGCAACACATTTTCAGTGATCACTGCACCCTGTTTGCATCAATTGGCACTGGGTGTCAATCAAGTGCTTTCTGGCTCCCTGTGCCAACACTGCAGTGCTTTCTTGTATCGAAGGTTGTGGTCCGCCTTGCTCAATATTCTCATTTTCCTCTTTGGAAGATAGTTACCACTCTCCTTCATGTCAGCACTCATCACATCACCTCTTGGATTGTTCCAGTGGTGCAGAATAGCAGAGAATATTAAGTTAGGACCTAGCATGGGAACTTCACCTTCATCAGGCATACCGTCTGTCCATGACAGCTCTGATCAAATCAATCCATCTACACTTGGACTGAGTCAGGAAGAGTCATTTGCCATGTTTGTGGAGAGTAGCCCTTGTCTCCCATTAACTAACCTTGTAGGCATCAATCCCTAATAATTTAGGATGTCCTTCACACAGTGGAACATGGAGGACTCTGACAGGATGGGCCATAGAATGCCTCTACATGGATATTTGACATATGGACCTTATTCTGATGAATGCAACAGAAGCCGTGCCATGCAAACAGAATTGGAAGTATTGGTGTTCTTTGGTTAAACCACTACATGACCAAAGAAAGGCAGTATTTTGGTGAACACTTAGAATTCAAAGTGAGAACAGATCAGTTCATGTCCTCATGTAACCTTTGGGCCTTGGATTGTCTTTGTCAATAATGGCCCACAAGCACCACTTTTAAGGTCATGTGTGGTTACTTCTGCTTCACAGAGATGATTATCTTCAATCTGTAATGGCCTGTGAAATGATCAAGGATGCTCTTGACCGGGATTTCTATCCCACACAGTCGGGCACTGCATGCATTTCACACACAAGTTACAATGATAACAAATTGTACTGTTTGAATTGTACTGTACAAATTGATCAAAAACAGAAGTTGCTGGAAAAGCTAAGCAGGTCTGGCAGCACCCGTAAAGAAAAAATCAGAGTCAAAACAGCTCTGAGGAATGGTCACCAGACCTGAAGCATTAACTCTGATTCTTTTTTCACAGATGCTGCCAGATCTGCTGAACTTTTCCAGGAACTTCTGCTTTTGTTCCTGATTTATAGCATCCGCAGTTCTTTCAGTTTTTATTTTGTACTGTGGGAATGCCTGATGAATGCTATTGCTCTGTAAAGATCCTTACTTAGCTCCCAAGAACTGTCCATGTGATCAGACAGAAGACACTTACTCCATCAACTCGAAGTGTGACCACAGCCATTTTCCATTTCCACTGAGCATTTACAATTCACATGAAGGCAATATAGATCACACTTGGCCCAGACTGTGTCAGGCTCAGTGTAGTATTCAAAGTAGGCCATTCCCTCTGGCACCCATTCTGAACCGCCTTGTTCCTTTCTTCCTGGCAACCCTTGTAGAACCCATCAGTACTCATTTTCTAAACATTCCCACACATCTCTTTGAATGACAGCTTCATTTCCCTGGCTGTAGAGCTTAATCATACCAGACATTGCGTTTCTTTGTTCCCCATCAAAACCAGGATGGTTGTGAACTTCAGTGAGATCCCTTCCAAAGTAGCCTACATCCTCCAATGCACTATTGTCTCTACCCCGCTCGTATATTGATATTCTCCCTTTGCATTTACTGTACCTCTTCATTCCAGCATGCTGCCTCCAATCTCCAGAATTGACTTCCCCAACATCCCGGCCACAGCAGTGGCCCCTGATGACGTCTCATGTCTTTCTTTGAGCTGACCCCTCCTGATTGACGTAGACCAGCCACCAACTGACTTAGACAGATAGGACCAGCTGCAGAGTGAACGGACTGATCTGTGTGAAGCTACTTAATTGACTTGCTGTGACTGTCTGGGCTAGTCACACTGAAGATGCAGGGCTGATTGTGACCAATTTACAGTCAGTTGGCCACGAAGGATGGCCAGGGTCTGTATCATCGCAGTCCAAGATGTCCCAAGAATAATTTTGAACTCTTGACCATTACTGTGGTGGGAACCTCTGACTGAATGCTGTCTCCTTTGATTTCCCTGAGAACTACTCCCCTTTGAGGCACAGCTGTCTGGTTGAATCCCATGTAGTGTGTTTGCTGTGCAAGCTACTGGCTCATGGTATTGTTGTGAAATTGATGTCACAAGGCACTATATAACATGTCCAGCCCCATGACTACGCCCTGCAGAAAACCATGGCAAGCTGTCTGGCTTTGTGGCTGCACTAAAAGACAAAGCAAGACAGAAGCACTGTGAGCATTTAAGCTCTGAGGGGAAAAAAGCACAAAACAATGCACCCAAGGTTTCCTTGCCGCTGTTGTCAGCCAACTGAGATTTGTGTCATGTTCATGTTTTATAAGGATTGAAACGTCTTCTGTGATACAGAGACAACCTGTTAGACCCTTGATGATGTGATCCACATGTCATTGGACCATGTCCTCCTGATGAATAGTCCAAATGGTAAGCTGAGGAAACAATTACTCCTGTAAGGTATTCTAAAATCCCATTCCTTTTTCTCCGGGACAGGTGCATGAAATATTATCCATTCTTGGCCTCAAATCTGGAAAGAATGCTTAGTCCTGTGAACTTGAGGTTAAGCTTTTCCAGGGTAGGAATCTTTGGTGAGCAACTCTTTAGTGCAATATTCAGTTACCTTGGATCTCAACATGCACATTTAGTGCAGTTTTGTGTAATGATCTGATATAATAGATTGGCTTGCCTGAAAATATCACAGGGCAGTTGAGAATTGTCCACTTTGGCATTGGTCTGGAGTCACATATAGGCCAGACCAGATAAAGATCGCAGGTTGGACATTTGTGAACCAGATGAGTTTTTATGACAATCGAAGGAATCTTCATGACCATCATGACTGAGACCGAGTTTTTATTCCATTTTTATCAATCATCTGAATTTAAATTCCCATGGTGATGTCAAGGTTGAAGGAATGCTTGTGAATATGCTGAGGATACAGGATCATGTGGATACAGAGATTAAATGATGAGAGAAGGGCAGTGAACTCAGATGACACATGGAGATTGAAATCACTGAATTTGGGAAGATTCTCAATCAGATGTCCTGTGAGGCTAGAAGTGAAGAAAGTCTGGGAGTGTTTTTAATGAAACAAGAGTTCTGAACTTCCCTTATGTCATTTTTCTGATATAGTTTAAAACCATTGATAGTGCTGCTGAATGATATTTAATAGAGATGATAGAATATTGTCTTGGCTTGAGAGGTAGTGAGAGTCTCACACTGCCTCTCCTTGAGAACCTCATTGAATAAAGTGCCAATCAAGTGCCATACATCAGACCGTGGCCAGGTCTTCTCTGCGATCAAGAAGCCTAGGGGCTGAAGTTCCCTTCCTACAGAGCTGCTGACCAATCAGAGGTCACTATCCTGCAGCATCTCTGTACCAACAGGGAGGCAGTGTTTGCTACTTCAACTTAATTAGGGTGGACGTGGAATCACTACTTTCTTGCCTCTTTTCTGATTAATTGCTGCCCATCACCAAACTCATTGTGGACCAAAGCATTAATGTCCCCGTGCTCTGTTGCTATCTACACTAATCTGTCTAGTAGAATATTTATGTCATTAGGCTACTTTCTTAATTAATTGATTAACGCCACTAAATTTCTACCACTAATATATCAATCATTAATTCTTTGGTATTTCTGGCAAAGCAATACTTCTGACAGGATGTCCTAAGTTGTGCTCCTGAGATGCTGCTTGGCCTGCTGTGTTCATCCAGCCTCACATTTTATTGTTTAAGTTGTGTCGGGTTAAACTCTTATCATATCATCATAGAATCCCTACAGCGTGGAAACAGGCCCTTCAGCCCAACAAGTCCACACCAACCCTCAGAGCATCCCACCCAGACCCATCTCCTTAATCTATACATCCCTGAACACTATAGGCATATTAGCATGGCCAATCCACCTAGCCTGCTCGTCTTTGGATAGTGGGAGGAAACCAGAGGAAACCCAGGCAAACACGGGGAGAATGTGCAAACTCCACACGGTCAGTTGCCTGAGGGTGGAACCCGAATTGCTAGTGCTGGGAGGCAGTAATGCTAACTACTGAGCCACTGTGCCACCCCAATTTTTCTCATTATCTTATTAAGATCCTGGTGACATTATTCATACGGTGGGATTGGCTGAATATCTCTTGCAGAGATCAAGCATGAACAGAATGGACAAAATGGCATCCTTTTGTGCTGTTAGCATTCACTGATTCTATGCATCAAATCCTATAGTTGCCAGGGAGTGTAGTAATTCATGCAGATGTAATTACAACTTTCAGAAGAAGCGATACATTATGAATGATTTGGAGGATGCTTACTATTGGTAAGGACTATCAGTATGTGCTAGTGATATTACAAAAGGGTCCAAATTTGAATAAAACCATATTCTGAAATTCATTTATATGTAATAAAGAGAAAATAGAATGGGCACATAGGTGTGATTTCAGGGATGCAAACTCTTTCATGTCAGTCATTGAATGTCTTGATGAGATTATTGACTAGTAATCACTCTGAGGTATTCATTATTCTTTCGTTATATCGAACAATTTTATATAATGCAGTGAACCTTGATGTACTCAGATGATACCTTCCATTCAAATGGTGAATGTTGCAAAGCACCAGACTACAATTAATGATCCCTTTTGAAAGGCAGGTGATGTTTTCGGGAATTTGCACTTATATCTCTGACGACACAAAAACATTGAGTGTTTATGTCATTTGAGTGTGCATCATTGCACGTGGAATATGGCTGAGCATATTTTCAATTTTATTTTCTGTCATCAGAAATACAGAGACACTTGTTCCACTCAATGCGATGTACTTTGGGAATTATGTCTTAGATTTGCTAATGCAAACCCACCATACCATAAAGCCCTCTTGTTTTCCGGTACATGGGCACATGTAAATTACTTGGTTTCATCTCAATAACAGGGGAAGAACTAATGTTGTGATAAATTCATTCATTACTTCAAGCATTGCAATGCTAATCCTTCACATTTACAATTTGCTTCAATGAAATCAATCAAATTAAAGGTGGTTGAAGTAGAAAATACATGTTGATAATATTGCATTTCCTATTATTTGTTTTAAACTTGTTTTTGTTTAATGTTTTATTGTTACTATTTGTCTCATAAACCTAAAGAAAACCAGTGCTGGGAAATGGAATGCTTCCTGTTGAATGGATGCGGTAACAGGATCAAGCATTCTGAGGTGACTGTGCATCACTTCTCTTTCCTCACAAGATATTTCAGCTCACTTGATATTTGAAGCATTATCCCAGACATGCAAATTTTGACACATTTTATTTTCCTGCCAACTGTTGTATCATAGTGTCCCAGAATATCATTGCCAATTGAATGTTAATTGAAGACAAGATGAAGACAATTTTGCACTGCAAGATTTGGAATCAGACTACCACTGAAGCTTATCAATGCCTCGCAGTGCATAAAATTGGTCAAAAAAATGCATATGACAAGTTCCCTAGCTGAGAAGCCCCTGGAAAAGCTGCAACTAAAGAGACAATCAACTTTTCCAGCGTTTCCATGCTCTTCATTCAAGTTGACAGCTGGAAGGTGAGAAGACCCGATGGAAACCTGTTCTTCATTTTAATCGAGAATGCCATCCTGGATCAAAGATAGAAACTCTTCCTTTTAACACCGCCATTTCTTTCACTGCTGTCTATGTTTGGTTAATGACTGTCAGTGATTATTTCTGCAGCTTCCAATCTATATGTGGTCCACAGCCATCTATGCCCTTTCATTGTTGCTATTAGATGGTGTATAACAAATTTCTGATAAAGCACTGGATTCCTTTATATTTATTCTGTTTTTTAATCAAATGAATTAAGTTTCTTCCCTGTCCTACATCTTGGTCTATAGATATCCTCTACATAAAGATTTTTAACATAATGCAATACTTAATCAACAAAAAAACTGCAATTTCTCTGCAAGGAAAGAGGAAACATATCTGCAGTTTTTCTCCAGCATCTTCTCCCACACAAGTGTTGGAAATTGATCCGATCTGAAGTTGACATTATAATGAAAAGGTGGTTTACAGTGCTTGTCTCTTCAGATTAAATCAGATTATATTAAATTGGGATTAGATTAGATTAGATTTATTGGGTCATGTGTCTATAAAATTACAATGAAAAATGTTTTTTAAGTGTCACCATATTCTGGGGTCTGTTGCAACACAAAATATAATGCGAGATTTTACTGCTATAGAGTTATCTTTCTCTGGAATGTTGCCCGAGTACAGGGTGCAAAAAGACACCATACTTCAAAAACTTGAATTGCTAGTTAGATATTGTGAACACGTATGATTCACATTTGTTTTTATTATCAATGAAGAAAAATGACCTGCATTTAATTCTCACCTTTTTATCACCAGAGGACATCCTAACTTGTTTTACTGCCAATACAGAGCTTTTGAAGCGTACATTGTAATGTAAGAAACCTGTCATGTAGCCAAACTGCATGGAGCAAGTTCCAACACACTATATCACAATAACTAGTTTGTTGTTTTCTTCATGACGTTGAACCAATGTCCATGACATTGGGCTGAATCCCCTGCTCTTCTTCAAAACAACAGTACCTGCACAAATGCACTCCCACAGTATTACACTGAACCTTAACTGTCATACTCAAAACCAGGGCCATTCCTTTTGTGGGAGGTTAGTACACACCAAAAAATGATGAAAATAAGGTGGAAACATTGAATTTAGAACAATAATAACTTTTCAGATACAAACTTCATAATCCACAGTGTTGGCACGTGGAACTTAGTTCAAGGCTCTCTTGTTTCTGTTACTTACTACAGCCGCTTATCAAAATGACTCACTTTGTGCAGATGACACATTAAGCTTCCAAGCAGATTTGGATGGAAAATGGAGATTTTTGCAGCTTTTTCTTTAAACAGGAGAATAATAGTCAGGAAAGCCTTCCAAGTGCTCCTCCAAAGCCACTTATTCATCATGAGATTCAGGCATTGCTGCCCAGGCTGGCACTTTGTGTGATATCTAATTACACTTCAGAAGGAACTGATGTGCTGTCTGCTTGAGCTGCTACAGTCCTGACAGTGTAAGGACAGCAACAGTCCTAATAATGATGGAGTTCCAGGGTGAGATCTGGTCATGGTAAATAAATGGAGATATAGCTCCAAGTCAGGAGTGGCAAGTGGTTTTGATGGGATCTTGAGATGGTGATGCTCCCATGCATCAGATGCCCTTATCCTTCTGTGTGGTAGAGGTTACAAGCCTTAAAGGGGCTCTCTGAGGATCTTTGGTCAGATGCTATAGTATATACGATAAATGAGATGAACTACTAGCACTGTGGTTGGGGCGGAGTGAATGTTGATGATGGTAGATTGGTGCTAATCAAGTAGGCTCCTTTGTTCTGGATAGTTTTGAGCTTCATGAGTGTTGCAGGAGCTGCACTCATCCAGGCAACCAGAGAGTATTCCATCTCACTCCTGACTTGTACACTCTAGATGGTGAAAGCACGGGGCAGTCACTAGTTAAGTTACTCACTGCAGAATTCTCATCTTCAGACCTTGTTGTTGTCGCCAAAGTAATTATGTGGACAGTCCAGTTAAGTTTCTGATGATTGATAACCCCCAGAATGTTGATAATTGGGGCTTCAGCAGTGCTAATGCCATTGAAGATCAAGGGATGATAGTTAGATTCCCTTGTGTTTGAAGTGGTGATTGTTTGGCACTTTAATAGCAGAAATTGTACTTACCACTGCAGACGCTGTAAATCAGGAACAAAAACAAAGTTGCTGGAAAGCTCAGCAGGTCTGGCAGCATCTGTGAAGAACTGAGGAAAGGTCACAGGACATGAAACGTTAACTCTGTCTTTTCTCCACAGATGCTGTCAGACCTGCTGAGCTTTCTCAGGAACTTTGTTTTTGTTCCTTTCCACTTTTAGGTCAAGCTTGGACTTTGTTGAGATCAAACTGTATTTGGACATGGAACAAAAACAGACTCTTTCCTCACAGATTCTGCAAGGCCTGCTGAGCATTTCCAGCAATTTATATTTTTGTTCCTGATTTTCAGCATCTGCAGTTCTTTTGGTTTGTATTCGGACAAGTACTGTTTCAGTATCTGAAGAATCATGAATGATGCTGAGCATTGCTAATGACCCATGAGCATCTTGCCCCTGACTTCATGGTGGGGAGAAGAGCCTTGATGAAGCAACTGAAGATGGTTGGGCCGAGGACACTGCCCTGAATTATTCCTGCAGAGATGTCCTGGAGTTGAGACTAAATGATATTCAATGATGACAACCATGTTCCTTAGTACTAGATATGGCCCAGTGGAGAGTTTTTGAAAATATTGTAGTTTGTCAAGTTATGAGATTGAGTCAAGGCAACTGGTCAAGAGAAAGACAAGGTTAGGCACTGTTTCTGGGATAAGACTTCAAAGTAACGCAATTTATACATGCATTAATACTGAATACTAAATCGGTAATCACTGATATATCAAACACTGACTTACACGCCAATAGATAAGAAATTAACTATTATCTTTGTGCGTTCATGTCCTTGTGCTTTTAAGGCTTTATCTCATTCAAGTGTGTTGGTTTGTCCTGTGCCCTTTCTCTCATTGCCACCGTAAACAAGGACATTGCTCCATCTCTGACCAGACAGAGTCAGGTAATAGTAATAGCTGGGGAGGCTGGAAGAAGTAGCCAGCAGTAATCCTGGTGGGTGAAGGGGGAAGAAATCAAGATCAGGGCTCTAAGAGATGAATGTAAACAGTACTGTCTTAATCTCCTACCTTGCTTATTATTGTCCCAAACAATTTGATGTTGAATAGTTGAGCAAAATCCCACACATATACCACTGAGCCATTGAGGTTGTTTGCTTGATTATTCATGGAATTGGGATTGATGATCACTGTACGCTCAATAGAACACCACAAATCTGAATATTCCTCAATCCTATTTGAACATCAAAGGATGTCTTTTCTATCACCGAGGCTCAAGCCTTCAAAGGCAAAAGAGACAAGAAACAAAGCTAAAGAGACCTCCTGCTGATTACCACTGGCTGTTCAACAGACAGACCTATAACCTTTCAAGTTGAACATCACTTGAAGGAAGCCCTGAGGCAAACAAGGCTATGAACTGTATTTTGAATGAGGGACTTCAATGACCACCACTGATGTGACTTCTCAGGTACCAGCATTAATACAACTGTCTCAAGCTTAGATACAAGGCAGGGCCTGCTTCAGAAATTCAGAGAATCAACATAAAGAAGAAACCTGGTTGAAGTTATTATGTTTGCGGTTCACAATTAGTTTAAAATTTAATGTTATGAAGATGTGCAAATGGGCCATAAGAACTGTGTTTGCATTAGAAATTGTGCGCTTTGTAAAAGAAATATAAGGTGGAATGCCACATTGATTGAAACCCAAAGCTTTGTGAGCTTAGGTCATCTTTAGTGGGCTTCTTGTACCAGATAAGCGTTTTTAAAAATTTTATTGCAAAAATATACCTTATTCATAAGAAATCATCTATGTATACATATAAAAAGGTTTTCATTATGATACGTATAATTTTTCCAAAATGGAAGAAGAAATAAATAATACATTGCAATTTTACATCCCATGGAGGTACGATCCAGCTTCTAATAACAAGAGCATTTTTAGTCCGCCTCCCCCTCTCTCCTTATTTATTTCAGAATCCCCTCCCCATCCTCCTCTTCTGATGAAGGGTCTAGGCCCAAAACGTCAGCTTTTGTGCTCATAAGATGCTACTTGGCCTGCTGTGTTTATCCAGCCCCACACTTTGTTATCTTGGATTCTCCAGCATCTGCAGTTCCCATTATCTCTGATCAGCATTTTTACCTCTTGCAGGAAGAAAATATTTACATTTTGAGGGGGATCTGACAACTGAACGGATCCCTGTTTTACTTTGGCCTAAAGACCTTAGACAATGGTCTTTCCCCACTGCAACTTGGTAGCAGCTTTGTTCCAAGAATGTACCACTTATAAATAAATGACTAACGTCTGCTATACAATCGGCATTGTTTGTCCAAGTTCTTCTGTTGTGAGCCAATGGACCAGTCAGTGTAAACCTTTCCAGTGAGGTTTCCTTCCACAGAATCTATAAGCAATCACTTGGAAAAGGAAATAATCTTTGTTTAGTCATGTGATGATTCATAAGCAACACTACTGGAGTTCATAGATCATGGAATCCCCACAGTGTGGAAATGGGCCCTTCAGCCCAACAAGTCTTCACCAACCCTCAGAGCATCCCACCCAGACCCATCCCCCTGCAACCCACCTAATCTACACATTCCTGAACTCTATGGTTAATTTAGCATGGCCAATCCACCTAGCCTGCACATCTTTGGACTCTAGGAGGAAACACCACCCAGACAGTTACCCAAGAGTGGAATTGAACCCAGGTCCCTGGCACTGTGAGGCAGCAGTGTTAGCCTTTCAGCCAAGGATGATGGTAGGTGAAAGTGACCAGTTACGTTTGTTGCGCAAAAAAAAATGATAACTTCTCCCTATCATGGGCATATAGCACAATGAATGATTTCTAATTAGATCAGACCAGGCAAGCTCAGGTATTTAGCAACAAATCATTATTTGTCTTGTCTAGTTGTCCTTTTACATTTCAGTAGGAATCAGAC
The DNA here is from genome assembly GCF_030684315.1 of Stegostoma tigrinum. Classification (NCBI taxonomy): domain Eukaryota; kingdom Metazoa; phylum Chordata; class Chondrichthyes; order Orectolobiformes; family Stegostomatidae; genus Stegostoma; species Stegostoma tigrinum. The sequence goes on from NC_081358.1 coordinate 48,281,135, forward strand.
AGGACAGTAGAGATAAAAAGATTGCTGCTCAACTGGAAATAATAAGTATCATGTTTTACATTTTATTCCCCTATTGCTTTGTCAAATGGAAATTTATAGGCACCATTATTTAGGAAAATGATATTAGGAATGAATGATAATAATGCCTTTGGGTTATATGGACATTGTTTTGCAGAGGCAGGTGAGAGAATGTTTTCTGCAGACAGAAAATATGTATGTTCCTTTAGTGTCTCAGTGGCATAGATTTGGACTTAATGTGAATATTAACAGAACACCGACCTGAGTTTTACGTATTTTTTTTGGCTTTGTGTGAGTTGTATCACGTTTTTTGGAGGGTTTGCAACTGTGAAGCTCTCTTACTGTATCTTACCAAGTTTGCCTCAGTAATGGCCGACTTTGTCCCTGTGGTGTCTCTCATGTCCAAACTCCACATGTTCTGCCTAGAATAACTCAATAGGTAATGGGTATCCTGGAATTGACTGGTTTTCCTAGTGTCCATGCCATCTTTCAAATACTGCTGTGCACCTGGACAAAGGCACAGGCACCCAGACATGGCACAGGGGAAATTACACCCTCTTTGTGGGCATGAACCTGGCGATTCTGCTGGATGGGGTGAAGCTAATGCAGGATATTCTCCTCCTCACCCAAGACTAGCAGTGGAACCACAACAACAGATCATTCCAGGCTGGTCGAGGGTTAGCATTTGGGTTCAAGCATTCTCAGTTAACTGGGGGAATGCCAAACACTGTATGAAGAATGTCAATGTCCTTCTCAACTCTGCCAGTGTGCGTTCCACCAAATATCACACACACTCACTCTGTCACTACTACTAAACCCACCTCCCACCAAGGTTCATGGTCTACAACTCTCGCTTTCCATCACCCACCCCACGCCTTGACACTACTCACCCTGCATGCCCACTGTGCTTTCTACTCACCCACTTGAGATACTTTCCCACTTGCACCAACCATAATAGCTGTACCAATCTTTTCTCTCTCCCATTATACCTGCCTCTATCTCATACACAAAGTAAGCAGCCCTAATGGGGCAGAAAGAGTCAACGTGAGTGGTGTGTGTTTGCCATTTACCTCTTCACCTTTCATGAGAAGAGGATCCTAATTCTGACATACCCAAGTGTGGTCTAGATTGGTAACAGAGGCTGCCCTTGATTTACTGTACTGGCAATACCTGAGTGAAGGTTATCCACTTTGACTTGCTTATAGCTGAGGTGGGCATAGTGCAGACAGGCACAGCAAGGAAATGTAAGACAGGGATGTTGTGAGCATTCAGATAGAGTCATATTGCCCATGGAACTTGCCCTGAGATTTTGGTACTGGGTTTCCAATAAAGACAATATTTGGAACAAGTAGTGAACTGAACCACCAAGTGCTCACTCCAGTTTTTGTATCATGTTCTTCGACTTTGTTCTTGTTAGCAAGTTCGGTAAGATACGAGGCCGAATGCTAATGAGGCACGTTGGGATTTTAACAAGGTGTTTAACAAACGATAATCCTTGTCATTTGACAACTTGCATCTGCCTGGCGAGAATTTTGTCATGCTGCACGTGGAAATTATGGACAATGGCACAATGTGCCCTGATGTCAAGATTGGCCTTGCTGGACCACTCATCTGAATCTGCCACACTTCGCACCTTTGCTCAGACCCCCATAAAATAACCACACCCCCGCTGTTCCTGAAGTGTTCACTGTTAGGGAAAGGAATTTTCTTTTTTAGTTTATTTTGAGCTCAACTTGGAATTATTTTGAGTTATCTCAGTGTGATAGTTTACTTTATATCTATGGGTCATAAATTTGAATTCCCCTCAAATGGGAATATTGCATTTAAATCAACCCCATCAAACACAGAATGCCATCTAATAGACACCATCTCAGCCCACCCCTTCCTAGAAAAGAGAGACCACATTTTGTTAATCTTTCCTGATGATAGTAACTCTTACTTCCTGTCATGGCGGTGTTTTTGAAAGGCAAGTGTTTAATAATTAATCATCTTGGGGTGAGTCAGTGCTACCTACCAATTCATTGCATGAAGATATCCTGTGATTGACCTGCAATCACATTTTATTATAGATTATCACAGTGATAGAAGAAAATATTCATCATCATACTAGATCTACATTGCTGTCGAGGGTCATTGTGTGGATGTGAATGTCAAGAAGGGATTGGACGAGGCTTAATTAACTATTATCCCTGACTGAATGAGTGTCAGCTTGATTTTCCCTTTTTGTTATAAGTGAAGGGGCGAATGTATTCCGAGGTGCCAGGGATCGTGATAGTCCCTACTAGACCTTCTCATCCAGAACTTAATTGGTTAGCTGGTGAAGAAGGGGCAAGTAACTCTCCAGGACCAACTCACGCAATTATTTCCTCTTCTAGACACATTCCTCACACACAAATCGCATCCTGTATGCACTATCTCTTAAAAGATGGCATGTGAGTGAGTTAGCAGAAGACCGTCATTGCACATTACATCAAAGTTCCATCACCCATCAAATTGCGTCCCAGTGAATCCGGAACACCAACAGCGAAAGATAATCGCGTTATTGCCTTAATCATTTTGTGACGATGGACTGACTTTTTATGTGAGACTTGAGACATATGTAATGTGTCACGACAGTTGTGGACACAAATGGTTTACATGTTAACATCAGAGGCCATGTTTGATGGACAAAAACTTTGTGGAAATTAAACAGGGTGTGTCATAAAATAGCAAACTATCTTGTTTGCTTGGAAATAGGCCATGAGAGGAAATAGGTATGGGGTGGGATTCAAATAAGTAAACTACTATTTTCCATCACCAGAAAACAATGAAAACATCACAGGGTGTGTAAACCGAAAGACACTGGGCATGTGTATTATTTGTTTCATTTTCATTTGATGTGACTAAGAGTACTGTAAATTTGAAATCATGCAGGGGCAAAATGTTTATCTCAAGGAGTTGGAGCAATATTGTCTACTTTCATTTCAGTACAAGACAGGTCCATGATAAATAAGATTACATCAACAGTTGGAAAATGTTCTAGACAGAAAACCCACTTTACATCAACTTTCTTCCCACATTTTTAGAGGGTTTGGGATTGGGTTGTGGGAAGTTGCAGAACTGAATGGTCTCCTGGAAGTTACCTCTGGACTGTATACGCTTAATGGGACTAACAGTGCATTCCACAGTTAGTGCAATCCAAGGTTTAAATAGTGAGTTTACTGCCCTGTAGATTTCAGATGTTATTTGTTAGATTTTTGTTGCTGTGAAAAGAACAGTCTTGTGTGGCACATTTGCTGATTGGAGTCATCGGGATTTAAGTTATGGAACTTTCTGACAGAAATTTACTGGCCTACAACTTTTAACTGCTCATTGCCAGACACATCTGTGGGATAATAAAACACATCAAAAAATGTTTTTCACTGAAATCAAATCCTAATATCACTCTTGAATTCAATCAAAGAATTGACAGAGTCAGGCATTGTTAGTGAAACATTGTGAATTTATTCCTTTGGGTTCCCCAAATGAGGATGTTCTGCTGTTGGAACGAAGGCAATAAAAATGAACTGTTGCTCCATTTATTTTAAAATTCTACAAAACATATTCTTACTTGACTCCTGTTCTGTAGTGACTTAACTTGATGACCATGTACACAAAAACTGTCCAGTCATGAACAAAACAGTGCTTTCATTGCATAGCACAATAGAGACTGTAATTATATCTTCCTAACACAAGTCCTTAGGTATGGAAAATGTGATATTTTGCTAGCATGAGAATGTAAGTCATTAATTTTCAAACATTTAGTGAATTTGTAAAACAATGAATAACAACAATTTAATAACATTGTTGTGCTTGACAAATCTCCGCAGTGTTCATGTGGGCTCCTTTATACATTTCGTGTCTGTCAATGCAGTAAGTTATTCAAAGAACTTATTTTTAATTAGAAATAAAGCTTATTATAAGAAACATGTAAAGATAACAGGTTTAAAGCAGCATCATTGCTAAAGTCAAAAATCAAAGATCAAATGCAAAATCCCACACCTTGAGAGCCCAGGCATGAGTTACTGCCTGTCTTTCTAACGTTAGAGCAAAAAACTTAATTAGAGAGCCAGCAGGTCAGCATTCCTAACCCCTGCCTGTCACGTCATTTAGCAACCACTGTGATTCTCAATACAAAACAAATAAGCCTGTGTCCCCTCTCACAAAGGGAGGTTCCTTACTAATTAAAAAATGAATTGTTTGGCAGAGATAGCCAAAATGGACTGAAATTCTTGGAAGATTGAATATCCCGTGTTCCTGTAATTGCTAGGACCCCAGACCCTGGGAAACCGGTCACATTGCTGACAGGAAGCTATTATTTGCAGTAGAAATAAGCTCTGTTGTGTTTCAAAAAGAAACACAGGGAGTGCTGGAATGCTGAAGAGGAGTCATAGCCAACTCAAAATTTTAACACTATTTGTCTCTTCACAGATGCTGCCAAACCTTGCTGGATTTCACCAGCATTCCCTGTATTTGTTTCAGCTTTCCAGCAATTGCAGTGTTTTGACTTTATCCTGCAGGGTTTCATCCTCATTAACCTCGGTCTTAAATTCTGAATGTCTGCGAGTTTATGTTTACAAATGGATTGACAACCTGGATACTTTCTTTTATATTCTACCATGGGTTATGGGCATAGCTGGCAAGTTAACCAAGGTCCTTAGAAAGCAGCTTCAAATTACTGTCTGGACAAACAGGGGCAATAGATCCATTGGATCTCTACTACTTGCAAGTCTCCCTCCAAACCACTCACCATCCTGACTTGGAATTATAATACCATTCCTTTGGTGTTACTGGGTCAAAGTCCGAGAACTTCCGTCCTAACAGCACTGCAGGTCTGTGTACAGTAAATGGGCTGCAGCAGTTCAGGAAGGCACTCACAATCACCTTCATAGAGGCAACTAGGGTGGGCAATAAATGCTGTACTAATCAGTGCTGCACCCATTCTATGAATGAATTTAAACACAGTCCAACCTTTGTAACCGTCCATAATTGCCCTTGAATTGAGTGACTCGCTAGAACATTTCAGAGGGCTGCTAAGAGTTACTGATCTGGATTTCAGTTTAAATCAGCCCTTGAAGGGACCGCAGATTCCCTTCACAGAAGGATGTTAGTGAATCATATAAGTCATACGGGTTTTGCAAGTCAACAATTGCTGTCATCGGCCATCATTTTAGAGGCTTTTTGAAATTGAATTTAAATTCCTAGCTGTCATGGTGGGAGCTGAACCTGTGTCCCATGAACATTAGTTTGAGTGTCTAGATTAGTTTTCTTGTGACATTACTGCTACATCTCTATCTGCACCTCTGCTATGAGTAGAGTTTTGCCTAATGTATAGTCCCAATCTCCTCATACAGTATACTTTTCTCCCTGGTCCTGACAGTTCCTGGGGAATCAACTGGCAAATCAAAAAAGATTTTGTTGGAAGTGGTGGATTGCAGCATAAAGTTTTGACATGGTACAACTAAGGCAGTTTGGTTTGCTTGAGAGGATTACAAGTTTTTCAAAATCTAGGTCACTAAATGTATGACGTGCCTTGGGATACCCGGCTGGGGGGTGGGGGCTTAAAAAATTCTTCAACAAACCTGCATCCACCCAACCTCAGTGCTTAATCAGCTGTATACACTCCCTTACAATAGCTCAAAATATTTTACAAAAAAGCTGGAGGCAGTTTTCAAACAGTTGACCTGAATGAACATTCATCCCCAAAGCAATTCATGATTTTTAAGAAAATCAAGTGTATTGGCAGAACTGGACCCAGCTCATTAGTTAAATACATGAGTAGCAGGTTCTTTCATTTGAGCACTAAGACCAGGGATAAGTTGTCTTGGCAACAGCCACAGTGACCATTCTTTGCACAGGGCTGCTTCACTTGTGATTAAGGGTTCTTAGTCACGTAAATTGGCTGCAGATGTTCAAGAGCATTCTCTCGACAGAAGCTGCAGTACAATACACTTTGCTTCATTACTCATTTAGCATGGCAGCAATGAAACTCTTTTCATTACAGATTATGTCTTAATTAACACTGAAGGGGCTGAACGTACCAAGAACAAAATGCAATAAATAACTAATAACAAAATATGTTTGTTAAATCAATGTTTTTTTGTCCTTATTACAGTTTGCTTTGAAGATAATTACAGCAGTGTGAAATTTAATTAATTGCTCCGGAAATGTTAACATTGCAAATATCATTGCGAAACTAAATTATACATTTCATTATTTATTGACTACTCAGTGCAAAACACAATTGGCCACAGGGACTGCACTGGATTATTGAAGTGCTTGTGAGTGAAAATGTAAAACAGCCAGCTAAATTAATTAATCCAATGGCCTTACATCTCTGCAGAAATTTAAGAAAGAGCTTTAACAGGCAAAGTTCATGACTATATGGCTATTTTATTGATTCCAGGCAATTCTGCAAATAGCACTTATTAGTCCTTTCCGATACAACTTTCAAACTTGAAATGTGTATTTTTTTGAGGTAAAAAGACATGACTCACCGAGGTTGAATTATAAAGAATAGTGCAGATTGAATAAGTTTTTACTATTGCGACTGCTTTGTAAAAAGAGATCGCTGTTCACATTTCAAATCATTCAGAAGCCCTAAGAAACACAGAGAATCAAATACATTCAAAAAAACTCCTGCAATTATCAGAATGAAACAGAAACATTGTGTCAGAAAATTGCCAATATATTATCAAGGCTTTTTTTTCTGCCTTGAGTGAATCTACTATACATTCAATCATTGATGTAACTGGCTCTTAATGATGTTGACAGTAACTGATTTAGTGCCACAACAGTTCCAAGATAAAAAAGATGAATTTATTAAGGACTTTGACTATTTCAACAAATTTGAAAGAACTGCAATGATACAAGTGCAGACGGAGATGGATTTAGAGAGTATGGAGATACTCTGCGCTCATTTGCTCATTGTATCCATGCTGTGCTGGTAAGGCTACTGCAGGAGAAATCACTCTCCATGTATTGAGCTGTAGCGCTCACCAACAACATTTCCAGATGCCTGGGAGACTTGAGTTCAAAATCAGCAGGGAAATTAGGGAATTTTAATTCAATTAATAGAATATATCACAAATTAAAAACTAGAATTAGTAATATTAGCCAAAAACTATGAGATTGGTTTCTGTTAGGGAAGGAATTCTGCGACATTTCTCTGATCTGGTCTGAATATGACTCCAGACCTAGAACAATGTGGCTGACTCTTAACTGTTCTTTGGAATAGTCAATCCGCTCATTTGCACCAAACTGTTAATGAAATGTTTTTTATAAAAATTATAACTGTTTGCATTAGCCAGTATTGGGTACCAGAGAAGACAAAAGTACAGTCCTTTCTCTTGTAACTTTCTGCAGTTTTCTCTCACTTAAATAATACTGTTCTTTTATTCTCCCTTCTGAAATGAACTGCTTCACATTTTCCCACATTATATTCCATTTGTCAACTTCTTGCTGACCTACTTAACCTATCAAAGTTCCTCTGCAAACTGTTTGTATTTATCTTGTAATTTGCTTTTTCACTTATTTTTGTGTCATCTGCAAATTTCGGCTGCAGTACATTCACTTCCTTGTTCAAAGTCATTAATATGTATTGCAATGAGCCCCAGCATTGATCCCTGTGAAGTCCCACTGGTCAGGGGTCACCAACCTGAAAGAACCTCTTTTCCCTACTCGCTCTTTCCTGTCCATTAACAAATTCGCTATTAAGCAAAAATATTACCTCCAGCACCGAGGGCTTTTATTTTATAAGTTAACCTTTTGTAAGGCACGTTGTCAGATGCTTAATACAACACATCCACTGGTTCTCCTCTGTCCACTCTGTGTGTAAGTTTCTCAATAAAGCCCAATAAATTAGTCAGACATAGTTTTCCTTTCATGAAGCCAAGCTAACACTGTTTGATAGATTATGGTTTTCCAAATACTCTGCTGTTTCTTCCTTAATAACTGATTCAAATACTTTCCCAACAATACTTGCTGGGCAAATCAGCCCACAGCTTTTTGCTTCCCTGCCTTTTTGAATAGGAGTGTCAAAGGTTTGCAATCTTCTGTTACTTCTCCATAGTCCAAGGGCTTTTGAAAAACTGCACCAAATGCATCTACTATCTCTGTAGCTACCTCTTTTACGATCCTGGGATGCGAGCCATTAGGGCTAGGGGATCTATTTGCCTCTTGTCCCATTAGGATATCTAACACTTTTTAAAATTATAGTAATGGTACATATGGTGTCAAGCTTCTTAACATAGAACATAGAACATAGAACATTACAGTACAGGCCCTTCGGCCCTCGATGTTGTGCCGACCTTTCATACAGATCTGAAGCCCATCTAACCTACACTATTCCATGTACGTCCATATGCTTATCCAATGACGACTTAAATGTACCTAAAGTTGGCGAATTTACTACCGTTGCAGGCAAAGCGTTCCATTCCCTTACTACTCTCTGAGTAAAGAAACTACCTCTGACATCTGTCCTATATCTTTCACCCCTCAATTTAAAGCTATGCCCCCTTGTGCTCGCCATCACCATCCTAGGAAAAAGGCTCTCCCTATCCACCCTGTCTAACCCTCTGATTATTTTATATGTTTCAATTAAGTCACCTCTCAACCTTCTTCTCACTAACGAAAACAGCCTCAAGTCCCTCAGCCTTTCCTCATAAGACCTTCCCTCCATACCAGGCAACATCCTAGTAAATCTCCTCTGCACCCTTTCCAAAGCTTCCACATCCTTATTGGAGCTGTTAAAGTAAAACAAGTAAAACAAATATGGTTGAAGAGCTAGAGCAGGGTCTCACTAACCTGGGCTTTTACATATCCCTGGCTCTTTCAGGTTTAACCTCGTTTTAAAAGTCTCTATGCGATCTTCCACATCTTGTTGTAGCTGTTCAAGCAATTGTTAGAACTGCACTCATTCAGGCCAGTGGGTAGTATTCCATTACACTACTGACTTGTACCTTGTAAATGGTAGATAGGAGGCCAGTTATTGTCTGCAGGATTCCCAGCTTCTTCCTGCTGATGTCTCAGGTGTCTGGAGGAGCCCATTGGAAATCAGCAGGGATCATATTGGAATAGATCTCAGTACTTCCAATAGGTTTCTAGCAAACACATGTCCTTTCATGGCCTGAGCCAATCCCCAAAACCCCCTCATCCTTCCCAAGTCAAGTAAAACAAATATGGTTGAAGAGCTAGAGCAGGATCTCACTAACCTGGGCTTTTACATATCCCTGGCTCTTTCAGGTTTAACCTCATTTTAAAAGTCTCTATGTGATCTACCACATATCAAGATGTCTGGAGTAATGGAGTGTGATGTGATGTGAGGGTGCAGGTTGAGGAATTTCGAAAGTAGTGAAGTAGCTTACAGTCCTATATAAAATATTCTGTTCTTGTTTAAAATGAAGGACTGAGATAGAAGAGGCTGATGGATGACTTCGTGGTTTGTAGGCAGGTCTTCTTAGGGCAAGGTTGGGTGCAGTTTGGGTATAGTGAGAGCAAACTCAATCCTACCCCTAACTGTAATCTCCAAAAACAGATTTTTCGTTTGCAATGGCCTCCTAGATATGTGCTTGCAGATTGAGTTGCTTCAACCTGGCTGCTTCAGGGAACTAGTATAACCTGACTTTCGGCTGCCATTGATTCTGGGGCTTTGCTGTGGGAGATCTTCAGCTATCATTAAACCTGATATAACTGTCAGAATTTCAGAATCAAGTCAAATTCTTTACTCATACATCATAAAATTACATCTTGGAATCACAAGACTGTGGAGGCCAAGTCATTGAGTGTGTTTAAGACAGAGATAGATATGTTCTTGATGAGTAAAGGGATCAATGATTACGAGGGACAATTGAGTTGAGAAACATATCAGCCATGATCAAATGGTGGAGCAGACTCGATGGACCGAATGGCCTAATGTTTCTCCTACATCTTATGAACTTACCTCACAATTCTGACTTGAGAAATGTTGCAGCTTAAAACATCAAAAACCATTTGAGGCTACAAGATGATTATACAAGCTTTTAAGTGCGTAGTTCAAAGAGTTTAAACAAATTATCCCAAACACAGAAATGATGTAAATGTTTTTAGACATTCAGAACAACTTGGGTAAATCTTGGCTTTCTATGATAGTGTTATGGCAGCCAGTAAAGTTAATGACAATGTAAATCAGAAGAAATGTATAGCAAGGCTTTTTGTTTGCACTAACCCGCTGTGAAAAGGAGTTTCAGGATTTGACCCTGTGACAGTGAAGGACCCACAATATACTTCAAAATCCTTGTGATTTCATACTGTGCACATTAGCAAAATTTTACAGAAGCTTCATATCAAAAACAAACAGTAATGTTGAAGCACCTGTGACATCGCACTTGGTTATTGACCAAGTAAAATAGGAAAAGCTATTCTCTGGTTAATTTCTAAGGACAATGCATTGACTATTCAAAGTCAATCTGTTTGCTTAAAATTTAAACAAATGTTGATAGCTAACTGTCAGTTAACATACAACTAAGCATAATTACCAGGTCAGCATTTACTGCCCAGATTCAACCACGTTATTATGGATCTCAAGTCACGTGTAGGCCAGACTAGGTAAGGATGGCAGATTCTTTCTCTAAAGGATATTAGTGAACCAAATGGGTTCCTCATGACAAGTTTTATGGTCATCATTAGACACTTATTGGATTCAAATTCCACCATCTGCCATGGCTGGATTCAAACCCAGTTCCCAGAACATGACCTGGGTCCACTGTATTAAAAGTCCAGTGATAATACCACTAGGCCATCGTCTCCCCGTAAAAGTGCTAAAACACAATTTAAAATGGGCACAGCAGGCCAACAACTGCTTGGCCTACTGTGTTTATCCAGCTCCACACTTTGTTATCTCAGATTCTCCAGCATCTGCAGTTCCCATTATCTCTGATTAAAATCGTCACATATCTTTTAGTAATGTTGACTATGTCAGGAGTGCACAGAATGAGTAAAAACCCAGCAAATAGCAAAATCTGATTGGATTCTATTCCTTTGAGATCATGGCCCTTTCCCTTTTAAAGAATAATTTTTAAAAATCAGCGACTACCATTTTTAGAAATTAATCTTGGGATGAACAATTGTATGAATATGATACATTCTCATTAGATTAGATTACCTACAGTGTGGAAACAGGCCCTTCGGCCCAACAAGTCCACACTGCCCCTTGAAGAATCCCACCCAGACGCATCCCCCTATAACCCACACACCCCTGTATACTATGGGCAATTTAGCATGGCCAATTCACCTAGCTTGCACATCTTTGGACTGTGGGAGGAAACCGGAACACCCGGAGGAAACCCACACAGACACAGGGAGAATGTGCAAACTCCACACAGACAGTTACCCAAGGCTGGAATCGAACCCAGGTCCCTGGTGCTGTGAGGCTGTAGTGCTAGCCACTGAGCCACCATGCTGCCCCTGAGAAAATTGCAAATATTCCCGAAATGAATAAACTCATAATCTGAAGAAATACAAAGATTTTCCGTTGGCGTGTATCAAATCAGTGGATTAAATCAGTTGCGTGTGGATGTGATCAGTTTAACATATTCTTGGGGCAGATTTATTGTTTGTTTGTCCCTTTGAACTTCAAAATTCTTCGATTAAAACTGTAAAGAGATGAATGACACATTCACATGCACGTACACTGAACATTTGCCCCTGAACATTATATAATGCCTCCAACATTGTGCAACTAATCTCAGTCATTTCAGTCAGGAAGCTCCACCTTGTTGTGTTATTTTAAAGGACCAGCAGGCTTTTTATCTGACTGCTGGTTATAATTAATGATGTTATTCTTTCACAGTATTCACAGGCAGATGGTATTTTGACGCAAGTTGGTAAATGCTTTGCAGAAGAACAATTGTTGTCAAGAACCTGGATCATCATCACCAGACAAGACATAATGTGCTATCAAGAGCATATAGTCACACTTCTCTTGCTGTCATTTTACGATTAAGTGTAAATGAAAGCTCACATTATGAAATAGATGGAACAATGGCTGAAAAGCTGAAGTTGCACATTTTTGACCAAGTTAATTGTGAAATGCATTTAAGTTAAACTTGATTTATTCCAATCACTGGAAGAAAACTGATTCGCAGCCTTAATAAAACTGCATCAAGTGTCATTTCAAACACCAGAATTAAACTCAAGGTAAGACTGCAGTGAGACATCATAATAAGCTAGTCAACCACCACAAATGCAAAATCATTCCCTGATTCTCTGGCCCTCCAAATGCATTGTTTCACAGTTTGAAAGTGGAAAGATATTCAAACTATATATATCGTCCTTAGAACAGTCAGTCACAAATAAATCTGTTCCTTTTTTCTATTTAACCAGTAGCAGCTACATTAGCACAGGACAGAAAGTCCACTGATCACATGGGTCTTGTTTCACCTTCCATCTTTAAAAGAGCAGTATTACCACTTTGGAAAGTTCAGAAAGAGGCAAAGTTCCAGGAACAGTCTGCAAGGATGGCCATATCCAATGAGTAAGCACTTTCTCATGGTCAATGCAGCTTTATTTGGACTGCTAATTATCCATGGACCCAAAGCCTCACTCCACTGTTAACTGAGAACAAAGTAGTGTTCATCAAAGTTGGTGCCTGCTTAATGGAGCATTTTGAAGGTGTCCTAAACAGAGAGTCTGTAGCGTGCCTTCAATTCCATCCTGTGGCACGCTGCACGCTGACAGCTCAACAGAATCCCAACCCAGTGCAAGGTAGTACAAGTTATTCAACAGGCAAAGAGCAACGAGGCATCAAGAGTAGATGGGACTCCCCACTCAAGAGCTAAAATATGGAAGAGAAGAACAATGAGTGTGATTACCTAACCTAATTTCTTTTACTTGTAAAAAATGAGCATGCCAAGAGATCTCAGAGATGCTGTAATTGTGACCAGCTTCAAGAAAGGCAACATGTCAGTTTGCAATAAGTATAGAAGAACCTCTCTGCTGTCAGTCACAGGCAAATTTATCATAAGAATTCTCCTCAGTTGGCTTTTCCCTGGCGCTGAAGATTTCCAATGCAGCTTCCAACCTGAAATAAGCACAACAGGCATTATCTTTACTGTATGGCATGTTATGACCGGATCCTGGGGCAAGTTTCCCAATTTGGTTCAGTTCTAGACAGGATATCCCATATCGTCAAGTCCCTGAGTGAGGAGAAATGGATTGGCTTCCCTTCTCAATTCACCTAACCCCTTGGTCAGTTGCATCAAGGTAAATTTACAAAGAATCCTCTCCCTTGTGGATACATTTCTCTCAGATGAAATCAATTCCTATTTCAAAAGGACGTGATTTAACAAAATTGCGCTTTTATTTATTACTACACTGAATAAGAATACTAAGACAATGCATGTACACATAGTTTTAAATGAGATGAGTCCAAAAAGATAAAAGTTAAGAAAAAGGTTATGTAAGTTTCCAAGTGCTATTGCGCAAACCTTAAATTGACCTAATGTTCTCACTGAGTGATGCAGTAATTCCTCCTTCAAAGTGCATGCTCTGGATGTTGGGCAAGGATTAGATGGCTACCAAATATAAAAATGCACTAAAATAAAAACAAAGTATTATGGATGCTGGACAACTAAAATGCAAAGAGAAATTGCTGGAGACATTTGGCAGCATCTGTGGAGAAGGAAGCCGTGTTAATACTTTTAATCCAGAATGAGCCTTCTTCAAAATAATAATTTCTTTCTTCCCCACAGATAATGGCTGACCTGCTCAGTTCTTCCAGCACTTCCAGTTCTTGTAAAAAAAAGCCCGTTTTTTAACGACTCTTCACTCAATTACTTCCATAAGCATAGAAATTGACTTAAAGGAAAACTGAATTTAACATTAATAAAAACACCAGCTCATGCCCAGTTGTGTTTCCCATCTTGGAACCTTCATGAAGGAATGTGCAAGAGTTTAGCATCAACAATGGCTCCACAGTTCCCGTGGCTGGGCCGCCGTACCAAAGGAAGGAACAAAGAACAAAGAAAATTACAGCACAGGAACAGGCCCTTCGGCCCTCCGAGCCTGTGCCAATCCCGATCGTCTGTCTAATCCTGTCACCTATTTTCCAAGGATCTGTATCCCTCTGCTCCCTGCACATTCATGTATCTGTCCAGATATATCTTAAATGACGCTATCATGCCCAGCTCTACTACCTGCACTGGCAACGCATTCCAGGCACCCACCACCCTCCTGCGTAAAGAACTTTCCACGCATATCTCCATGAAATTTTTCCCCTCTCACCTTGAAATTGTGACCCCTAGTAATTGAGTCCCCCACTCTGGGAAAAAATGCTTCTTGCTATCTACCCGGTCTATACCTCTCATGATTTTGTAGACCTCAATCAGGTCCCCCCTCAACCTTTGTCTTTCTATTGTAAATAATCCTAATCTACTCAACCTCTCTTCAGAGCTAGTACCTTCCATACCAGGCAACATCCTGGTGAAGATCCTCTGCACCCTTTCCGAAGCATCCACATCCTTTCGGTAATATGGCAATCAGAACTGTATGCAGTGTTCTAATTGTGTCGAACCAAAGTCCTATACAACTGTAATATTACCTGCCAACTCTAGTACTCAATACCCTGTCTGATGAATGAAAGCATGCCATATGCCTTCTTGATCACACTATCCACCTGCGTTGCCACCTTCAGGGTACAATGCACCTGAACACCAGAACTCTCTGTGCATCAATTTTCCCCAGGGCTTTTCCATTTACCACATAGTTCACTCTTGAATTGGATCTTCCAAAATGAATCACCTCGCATTTGCGTGGATTGAACTCCATCTGCCACTTCTCCGTTCAACTCTCCAATTTATCTAAATTCTGCTGCATTCTTCGACAGTCCCCTTCACTACCTGCTATTCCACCAATCTTGTGTAAATTGCAAACTTGCTAATCAACCATCTATACTTTCCTCCAGATCATTTATGAATATCATAAACAACAGTGGTCCCAATATAGATCCCTGTGGATCACCAATGGTCTCAGTTCTCCTTTTTGAGAAGCTCCCTTCCACTACAGCTCTCTGTTTCCTATTGCCCAGCAAGTTCACTATCCATCTAGCTAGTGCACCCTGGACACCATGCAAATTCACTTTCTCCATCAACCTACCATGGGAAACCTTATCAAACACCTTACTGAAGTCCATGTATATGACATCTACAGCCCTTCCCTCATCTATCAACTTTGTCACTTCTTTATGCAATTTCCTTCAGGAATCCTGAAGAAGGGTCTAGACCTGAAACGCCAGCTTTCTTGCTTCTCTAATGCTGCTTGGCCTGCTGTGTTCATCCAGCTCTACACATTGTTATATCAGATTCTCCAGCATCAGCAGCTCCTAATTTCATTTAATCACTCCTTTATAACAGATTTGGAGGTGTGAGGCAGGTTATACCACTTTTCACACTTCTTTTAACTGGTTATAAGGTGAAGAAAGCCTCTCTGGGTGATTCAATTTTAGCTATCAGAGGAGGAGGGGGAGGGGTGGTTGACCTCTGTTTCAATACAATAGCACTTTTCACAACAATAGGACATCCCAAAGCACTTGACAGCAAATGAAGTATTTACATCTTGCAGTCACAGTAGGGAATATGGTGGACATGTTATGCATAGCAAGCTCCCACAAATAGTGACATCACATTGATTAAATAATCCATTTCTTTCAGATGCTGAACAAGGACTAAATATTTCTAAGGCACCGGGAAGACCTTTCTTGCTTTTCTTTGAAATAATGATGTGAGATTTTATTTTCACATCCACCTGAGAGGGCAGGCATGGCCACAGTTTAAAATCTTACACAGAAGTTAAATTAAAAATGTAACTATAGCACCTCTTCAGATGCAAAGATCCTTCCTTGGCTGGAACCCAATGGCACTCTTTCCAAAATATTCAGTTCAGAAAGGAAAAGTAATTAAAATGCAGTCTCATGCAATGACGGCTTAGTGCACCATTTGTTATTTCATTTTATTATTTAATTTTGATTCAATGAACTATAATACGAATAATAAATCTCAGTGGTACGTACTTTCTCAGTGATTTGCACCAATAAAACATGAATTGAATGGTGCATCCATGAAATTTACAAGGTGTGATCTTTTCTGAATAAGGGAGAGTCATTTTTAAAATGTCACTTTCCCTTCCCTTTGGACTACTGCCACATTATAATGCTAGAGCCAACAGTCTGACTCTGCTTACATAGAGATATTGTAAGATATCTTTCAACCTATATAAAAAAGATATAGACAATTATATAAGCTGAGTTTTCTACAATTTATTTTGGTAATTATACACATATAGATTTATGTGGCAAATTTCATCTCATTAAATAAGTGGGACAGCCGCAAAGTACGTACAAAATGAGATGAATGACAAGAAATGGAGAGTAATGGTTAATGGGCATTTTTTTGAAAGTGGAAGAAAGTTTGTTTTATTGGAGTTCCCCAAGTGTCACTATTGGGATAATTGCTTTTCCTGATATATATACATGCACGCACACACACACACACACATATATTATATTACATATATGTACATAAATGATCTAGATTGTAGAGTGCAAGGGACACTGTAAAAGTTTGTGGATGACACAAATCTTGGGAGAATTGTAAATCTGCATGGAAGACATTGACAAGTTTTTGGAATTGACAGATGGATGATAGATGAAGTTCAACATAGAGAGGAGTTAAGTGATTTACATTGATACAAAGAGCATGAAGAAACAGAATAAAATAAAAGGTACTATTCTAACCAGTGTTCAGGAGCAGAGAGACCTGGGTATATGTGTGTTTATGTTAATAAAGATGCAAGTTGTTAATAATGATTTAGTCTTCATTAATAGTGACATAGCATACAAGAATGTGGAAATTATGCTGAACCTATATGGTCCTTTGGTTAGACCTCAGGTGGAGTACTGTATACAGTTCTGGGAACATACTATAAAAAGATATGACCTCAACAGGAATACTGTGCACTATTCTTGGCAGCATGCTACCGAAAGGGTGTGAATGTATAGTATAGCGTGCAACAGAGATTTATGAAAATCATTCCAGCGATGAGATGAGGGATAAGACGGGGAATGATTGGAGAAGTTCAAGGCTGTTTGGAAATGAAAGGTTATACAGCGATTTGATGGGAGTTTTTAAAGTCATGAGGCGTTTGGACAAAATGGATAGGGAGAAACAGTTCTCATTTGAAACTTGATTGAAAATCAGAGGGCACAGTTTTAAATAATTTTGCAAAAGGATAATAAGCAAGATGGAAAATACTTTCTTACACAGCGAGTAGTTAAAGTATGGAATGCACTACCTGGCAGTGTGTTGGAGTCAGGTTCAATTGAGGTATTCAAGAAGACACTAAGATGACTATTTAAATAGAAATAACATGCAGGATTGCAGGGAAAATCAGGAGACTGGCGTCAAGTTAAAATTCTCAGAAAACTAGTGCAGACGTGATGAACTGAATGGCCTCCTTACGTGTCACAACTATCTTGTGATTCTGTGATTGGCACCTTTTATTCAGTGCATTGATCAGGGAAGCACTGCTCTACCAAAAGCAATGCCTTGGGGTTGGAATTTTGTTTCCCTTTGATTCGAGGTGAATAATAACATCAATCAAATAGTATAAATCATAGTTGTCCTACAGTTTGTCTTTGTTTCTCCTTAGGTCCATAATCAATGTCCAGCCTTCTGGAGAATGTGTGTAAAAGGCATTGACAGTGACTGCAGCAAAGGGAATTGCTGCTTGTAAGAGAATTTACATGAAATAGAAATAGATTTTAGCTTGATTCTTTTCAATAAACCTTTCACTCTCAAAGCCAATATGGTTAGTGCCATTACTGAAATGAACTGTATCAAAGGATCAACACATTAAACAAAATTTGCTTATCACGCTTTCCATATTAATGGTGTAATTTGTTCTGACTCTTATCTCTAGACATATCAATCAGATAAGCAACTCCAAAAGATCTACTAGGATGAATAAAGCCAGATTGTGACTATTGTGCCGCATTTCAACATGGAATTTGCAGTATCTCCATTGCTTCATGTGCTTGCGCCCAGTCCTAACGCTTGCAGATCAAAGGTTTTTAAACAAATGCTTGTAATAATTTAGTTATTGGCTTTATCCGTTCCTGATCTCTCAGATAAATAGGGTCATATAATCATAGAGTCATACAGCATGGAAATGGACCCTTCGGTCCAACCCATTCGTGCTGACCAGACATCCCAACCTGATCTAGTCCCATTTGCCAATGTTTGACACATGTCCATCTAAACCCTTCCTATTCATGTACCCATTCAGATGCTTTTTAAATGTTGTAATTATACCTGCCTCCACCATTTCCTCTGGCAGCTCGCTCCATAAATATACCACCCTCTTCATGAAAAAAGTTGCTCCTCAAGCCCTTTATAAATTTTTCCCTGTCAACTTAAACCTATGCCCTCTAGTTTTGGATTCCCCCACCCTAGGAAAAAGACCTTGGCTATTCATCTTATCCATTCCCCACATGAGTTAATAAACTTCTATTAAGTCACCCCTCAGCCTCCTATGCACTAAGGTAAAAGCACAAACATATCCAGCCCTTCCATGTTACTCAAACTTTTCAGTCCTGGCAAAATCCCTGTGAATCTTTTCTGAACTTTCTCAAGTTTAATAGAATCCTTCTTATAAAAGGGTGATGAGAATTATATGCAGTATTCTAAAGTGGCCGAACAAATATCCTGAACAGCTTCAAAATGACGTCCTAACTCCAAAGATCATCGATGGTTATTCTGAAATTCTGGTCAAGTTCTTAAGAACCAGATGATATAATTGATAGCTTTTGTTAACACATACCTCAAAAATGACTCATATTTGTGTAGTTACAGGGCCAAAGAATTTTTGAACATCCAAAGTAAATGGAGAAGTGTTGTGCAAATCACACAAAAATGTAATGTATCTCAGAACTCAAACAGTAGAGGTAGTACTGTGATAAGGGTCCCTATCTCTGAACCAGGAGGCCTGGGTTCAAGTTCATACCTGCTCGAAGTATGTAATAATATATCTGAGCAGGTTGATTAGAAAATATTTACAAAGATAATGACTGCATTGCTCATCAATCACAGACAGCATTGTGTCCGACTACCTTCCAATGTTAGTTACTAGGATGATGAGTGACTAAAATTAAAACAAATTGTTTACAAATAGTTGTGTTATCATGTACAATTATGTCAATGAACAATGAAGTAATGAAAATTGATTTAATTATTATAGAGTCATAGAGTTGTACAGCACGGAAACAGACCTTTTGTCCACGCCGATCAAATATCCTAAATTAATCTAGTCCCATTTGTCATTATTTGGCCTACATCCAACTAAACCCTTCCCATTCATGCACTCATCTAGATGACTTTTAAATGTTGTACCTTTTACCAGCCTCTATCACTTTTAAATGCATGGTTCTACTGTTACATTAGTAGCAAAGAGTATGTATGTTATGCTTGTTAGTCTACATAATCTATCAAATGCAATCATGAGAATTGTTCTTTACTGGCAGTTGAAAGAGAAGTGGCAGCATATTACACCAAATATATGGAAAAATTTGTACCTGTACAGTCCTCACAGAGTCACGCACCTTCCTTATTACATCAATATTCTTTCAGCAACTCTGGATATAGATCTTGGAACTCCTTCCCTAACAGCGCTTTGAGAAGTTAACTCACCACACCTCTGGCAACACCAACATCCTATAGGGAAATTTTTAAAAAAGTGGACACTCACAAAGCATTTAGAGTTCGGCACCATTCCCTCTATGAGACCCTGTCCACTTCTCCATCAGTTCCTTACTCCCCCATGGCACCTACCCATGCAATTGCAAAACTATTAGCACTTGTCCATTCACCTCCTCCCTCCTCACTTCCAGGTGCAGCAGCATTTTACTTAAACTTCTTCCAACTGAGTCAACTACATTCTCTACTCACAACGTAGTCCTTTTTATACCGGTGAGACTAAATGCAGGCTGGCTGACTGCTTTGCAGAACACTTCCATTCTGTCTGTAAGAATGACCCTAATCTTCCAGTAGTTTGCTAGTTCAATAAGCCACTTTGCCCTCATGCTGGCATTTCTGTGCTTTACCTGTTGCAATGTTTCAACGAAGCACAACATAAGCTTGAGGAACAGCACCTGATTTTCCACTAAAGAGTCTTCAATCTCGAGGATTGGTATTGAATTTCACAACTTCACACCCTGAGTGCTTCATGTGAGACCTCCACTTTTCTTACACTCTCCAATCGCCCCCCACCCCCCCCCCCCAACCCCCGCCACTCCTATCTCCCGTATGGCCTTGTCTTGTTTGTGTCTTGTTTACTTTGCAGACAGCAGAGAGTGTCTTTTACTCTTTCACACTAACTTTTACATCTTTCACCCAACTTAGCAACACCTTTGTCTGTAGTACTGGGCTTTCATTCCATTTGTTATTCTTGTTCCTTTTCTGCCCTCTGCCAAAGATATACAAAACATAATACCCAACTTTTTCAGTCTGAAGTCATACTGGATTCAAAATACTAATCTCCATAGATGCTGGGAGATCTGTAGTTTCTCCAGTATTTTCTGTGTTTGCTTTAGAGTTTGTAAGGCTGGTTGAAAAATTGTTGCTAAAAAGCTAACTTTGAATCATTAAAAGTTTTGAGAAGGTCATGGTTCACATAATTTTTCAAGGTACAGTCTGTGGGTAAAGGTTTGGTCTGTGGCTGCTGTTGAGTCAGCCAGCCAATGATAACAGAGAATAAACTATGTCTGTGAAATGTAGGTACATTATACACCTTTCACCGTACTCCTTTACTTTTGTACTTGAGCACCCATGGCTATAAAACCCCAAAAAATCAATTCAAATGTTGTAAATTGTTGGAGAGGACATCATGTTCAGACGAGAAGCAATTTGCCTGATCCAATAACAAATTTGAAGAGAGCTCTTTCTGGGGTTTATGATTCCATGATTTTTAACTCTGGAAAAATTACTAGAAAAACAAAGGCCAATGTTCACTGAGCAAAACTGATGTTGAATTGGTTATTACAGAGTTGCTAAGGACAGTTGTGAGGGCCCATTGAATAATCTAAACAAGTAACTCTGAAAAGGTATATAAGGCATGGGAGGTATTTGGATTGAGCACAGCTGAAAGCATTCCTTGCCTTTTCTTTATCACAAGCCTTGACAGAACTGACTTGATTCGAGGTTCCATCCTGCACTCATTTGAGAGAGAGAGACCCCATCAGCATAGAGCAAAGCAGATTCATTCTGTTGCCTATTAAGCCACTTGGGAATGATAAATGAAGTGGTGCCATGCAACTAAGAAAAAACACCAACAAACAGAATCATACCAACTCAAGCTAGCAACACACTGTCTAATAGAGAAGTTAATAGGTTCATTTGAAGTTTTGCAGCAGGCTTTGTTTTCTATGAACACAGGCTGCTTTAGCATCTGAGGAGACATGAATAGTACTGAACATTGCATGATCATCAGTGGACATCAGTGACAGAAGAAGTCATTGAGGAAGAAGCTGAAGATGGTCGGGCCTAGGACATTACAGGGAAACAGCAGGAACGTGGATGTGAGAATGTTGGATCAACCATGATCCGAATGAACAGCGGAGCAGACTCAAGGAGTTGAAGGGCCTACTCCTGTTATGTTTCTTTTGGTCTTACAGTTTTATCCCAAGGAATTCTTGTTTTAAACGATAATATAACTGAACAAAGAAGTTTTTGAAAAAATTTTATTAAAAGTCACCTTCCATTTAATTTGAATTAAAGTCTTAATGATAGCTTAGGTCAATAATTTTACGAAAGGGTTTGCAAAGATGCAATCGCCTGTTATGTAAACATTGATCGTTTGCTAACTGGCTGTGAATTCCATCCAGCTGTAAGAAAGTAAGGTCATCATGATAGTAATCAGTAATGCTAGGACATGAAATGAATTTATTGAGAATTAACTTGTACAGGATGAGAACAAAAACAAAGGAAGCACTTCATTCAATATCATTGATATAATTCCACAAATTTTATGCAGAAAAGTTGCAGAAGAAACAGAAAAAGTTGGATCTCTGGGACCGCTCTCAAAGACTGGAGATGATGGTAGAGTTGGACTTGACCACTCTGTCTGTTTCCATTTCATTTTTCTTCTTTTGCATTGCTTTTCCTTCTTCCCTCTTCTTTCTTGTCCCAGCCTTTGTCTCCTGGCCTCCAACTCATGGTCTCAGACACCTGGCCTCTGAGGTGCTGACATGGTGTGGTGGGCTCTCAGGCCTGGCGTGGCGGTCTTTTGGGTCTGTGTGGCGGCCTTTCAGCTTGGTGTGGCGGTCTTTTGGGCCTGGCGTGATGGTGTTTCGGGCCTGGCGTGGTGGGCTCTCAGCCCGGTGTGCCAGACTGTTGGGTCTAGTGTGGCAGACTCTCGGCCCGGCATAGCGATCTCTCAGTAGCTCAGCATTAGTCTTTCGGCAGTATGTCGGGGTATCTTGGCCTGGCGTGGCCTCAATGTGGACTTCTGGCTTTGAGGTGATTTCTCAAAGTATAGTCCCACTGTGGCTAAGCATTTAAGAGAGACTGTAATGTTTGAAATTTCAGCTTTATTTCTTAAGTTTCTATTTAAAATTAACCTTACTTTGTATGTTTTATGTTACATCATAATTATTGCAATGTTTAACTCTTAACTTTATTCTTTCTTTCTAACCTGTTTT
Organism: Stegostoma tigrinum; assembly: GCF_030684315.1. Taxonomy (NCBI): domain Eukaryota; kingdom Metazoa; phylum Chordata; class Chondrichthyes; order Orectolobiformes; family Stegostomatidae; genus Stegostoma; species Stegostoma tigrinum. Next base: position 48,303,894 of record NC_081358.1, read on the forward strand.
TAAGATTCTGTACCTAGGTAATTGCACCTAGGATGGCACCTTGTAGTGATATTATATAATTTTCACTGTACTCCTGTACTTTTGGACTGGAGTACACATGATTATAAAACCAAAAAAATCAAATCAAATGTTTGTGAGCCATTGGATAGGGCATCATGTTCAGTGTGAAAGCAATTTGCCTGACCCAAGAACAAATTTGAAGAGAGCTCTTTTTGGGACTTATGATTCCATTATTATCATTTACACCTCCTCTACATAACTATTTTGATTCTTGTCCCATTATTGTTTCATCGCTTCAGACATTCATCCTTTCATCTCTAAATTAATGAGGCCATTCACCCTTTCTTCTTTGCTACCATCTCATTCAGTTCCCATTATCCCTATCCCTGCGCATATAAAAACACCCTTATATTTTTAATGGCTGCCTTTTTTGGTGGAAAATCACCAGCCGGAAACACTGGTCCAGATTTTCTGATGGCTAGATAACTGTTTCTGATGGGAGTTCTACATTGGGGGCCCTGTGGAATCCCTACCATAGGAAACATATTGCAAGCAAATTAAAGGTTCTATCACACAATTTTCTAAGTGTGGAAGCCTCTGAAAGCTTTCATTTAAATTAGAGAATGGAGAGGGTTCATCCGAAGTTGAGTAAATAGTTACAGGTCTAAATATCAAGTCTAAACGCCCAGTAATTATTCCACTGAGGACTCCCCAACTTATCAAACACATCCCAACTAGCACCCTTTCCCGTATCCTTTATAAGCCCCTCAGACCCTCATTACACACAAACCAAACCCCATTCCTGAGCCACTCCATATTCAAACCTCCCGGCCTCCCTGCCCCAGACCCGGAAACACCCCAAACACTTGCTGCCAGTCTGAGACCAACCACCGATTACGTACCGTCATCACTGGTGGCCCTGCACAGATGAGGATGACTCTCTTCCACTCTCAGGCCAAGTCAGTAGGGAGCTGTACAGTCCAATGTGGCTTCCGCAGGCTTTATTACACTTGGGGAAGAAGGTGGTTGTGGGAAAGGGTGGGTAGGATGTTGCTGTGGCAGCACACTCCTTTTTGCTGTTTTCGCCTGGATCCCGCTTTCTCCTGACAGCAAGTCTCAAGGTGACAATGCCTTCCTGGATACGCCTCCTCCAGTTTGGATGATCTTGGGCCCGTATTCCCAGGTGTCTGTGGGAATGCCACACTTCACCAGTTGAGGGTATCACTGAAGCTCTTCCTCTGTCCACCTGGGGCTCACCTGCCACTTTGAAGCTGGGAGTAGACCACCTGCCTGGGGTGTCTCGATCATACAGCCAACATGCCCAGCCCATTGTAGTTGATCAAAGATGGCCATACCTCGATGCTGGGGATGTTGGCCTGGCCGAGGCTGTTGGTATTGATGCAACTTCCTTCCCAACGGGTTTGCAGGATCTTACACAGGCATCGTTGGTGGTACTGCTCCAGTACCTTGACAGCGTTGAGGTGTCTGCTGTAGACAGTCCACAACTCAGAGCCATGAAGGAGGATGGGAACCACCACAGCTCTGTAGAACTTGAACTTGGTGTGAAATCTGCTGTTGTTGTCCTTGAGCACCCTTCTCCTGAGGCCGCTGAAGGCTGCGTTAGCACCGGAGATGGTGTTGGAACTCATCATCAAAAGCTTTTTTGGCTGACAGGACACTCCCTGTATTAGAAGTGGTCAATGTTCTCTAAAGCCTCCCGGTGGACCTTGATGGTGGGGTGTTCGCTCCACAATGCTGGACCAGGCTGGCGAAAGATCTTCGTCTTGCTCAGAGTGAGACCCGTGCTCTCACCTGTCTTCATAAAGGTGCTGACCAACTATAGAATACAGCAATTGACTGCTCTGAGAAAGGGGGTGTGATTGCCTTCCCCTTGATAGTGCAGAATAATGAGGAACATGTCACCCAAATTCCTGAGAAAACCCTGGCTGGAATCTCTCATCAGAAATTTGAAGTTTTTCCATTGATTTTTTTTAAGAAAAGGAGGTGCAGCAGCAGTCTGCGTAAGATTTTAAACAAAAAATTCCAGCCCATTGACTGTTTCTCTCTTCACAGATGCTGACTGAGCTGCTGACTGTCCCAAGTTTTTTATTCTTATGCTCACTATGTGGTGTACAAGGAGGACAAAACATTCCTTTTTCTTTCACACAGTTGTTATTTTTTTAAGCCTCAACTGAAACTATTTCTCTTGGATTTTGCAACGTGCTGATAGGTGAATCCCAGGAGTGTGTACGTTGGAAAGTGCTGGCTTTTGTCTAAAAGCAAAAGGTGAACTTTTGTTCATGTGCTTGGGGGAATCAACAGCCAATTAAGTTTGCTAATTGCAGAAGTGCTACCTTTTGCACGCCAGTTTTTAAAAGAAGTTAAACATTACTTCAAGTCTTGCTTGCAAATTGAAGAGAGTGGTTGAATACAATTATATTTGTTCCTTAATCCTTGAGTAAAATATAATTGTTCCATCTACTTTTGATTGTTCACTTCCATTCATGTGGACCTATTCTTTTTCTCTGTCAGCCTTTGCTAAAAATGAAAATTGGCTAATTGATCTTTTCTTTTGCTGTCAAGTTTCAATTTTGTTCGGCTAATTTCTGATAGCTGTGCCCACTAAGGGAAATCCAAAGCTCTTTCTGGGCCTGCTTACTTTCTTCAGCACTTCATGTTTTTATTTCAGATCTCCTGCATCTGCAGTACTTGGGTTTTAACTTAAAAGCTGAACCTGATGTCCCCGTTTGGCAATGGCAATCTGTTGCAAGTCCTGGAAGGCAATGCATAGCAACTCACACAAAAAAATAATCTGGCAGGACACAGATTGTGATCTTGAAAGGTGTTTTATGGAGGGAGTTTGGAGGGTGTGGTTCATGGTGGTGTACTGATATTCGAGCAGCTCACCATTACCTTCTCAAGAGCAATTAGGGATAGGTAAAAAATGCTGACCCAGGCAGCAATGCCAGCATCTATTGTGTCAATAAGAGAAGTCTACTCCCAATGGAGAAAAGACTAGGAATGTCCATCTGCATTTGGTAAGGTCAAAGGCCCCAGAGCTCCTTATTGAAGCACGGCAATGAACTCCTTGGGAAATATCCACTTCGCTCTGTGAAAGGGCATAACATTCATTTTGTTTGTTAAAGACGTGAGGACGTCAGATGTCTCTTCAATAACATGCTGTCATCTCTCTGACTTTTCGCACAGATTCTCGACTGATAGAGCTCAAATGTTGGGCACCAGGCCTGCCTTTTTGTGGCCTTACTCCTGACGAGACCTACACTGGAGAAGTAGACCATAATCACAAGGCCTTCTGCAAATCCAGGAGGAGCAGGAACCTCTAGCAGATCTGCATGGTCTCTAGCGAGAGAAACAACAGGACAAAATCAGGAGTGCGATGGAATATTCCCTAAAACACGCAAGAAGCTTGACAACATCCAGAACAAAACAGCTCACTTGATTGGTACAATATACGCAAACAATCAGTCCCTCCACCACAATCACACAGTCAAAGTCTTATGTCTTAAAACGTCAAGTGTTTTCTTTTTACACAGTTTTCAAATTAAATCTCTGCTCATGGTCTTTATGATCTTCCCACAGAAATCATAATTTAATTACTAAGCCCCTGACCTCATTAATATTTTATTTCCCCAACTTTTTGCCTTCCACTAGCTTCTTTCACTAGCTTCCTTTTGGGATTCAGGAGGATCAGGCAGTGGAAGAGAAAGACTCCTTGAAGGAGGTGACATAGTTTCTCAGTTCTGATTGTCTCATCTCTCATCTTTGAGGCCTCTGAGACAGCTAGTTGGTTACCTGCACAATGTTGATGACTGGGCTTGGTCTATATCACTCTGTATGTCCATTTCAAACCAAGCTGCCTGTCTAAAGATAACAGCCCTAAATTTGCTACCAGTTGGTGTTGGAGACACCATAATGGGATACATGACTTACGTGTGAAATAACGTATAAAAGTCCAGGGAAGTCATGAAGTTGAGTTCTGTTGTCCATTGTTTGTTGATCTAATTTTGATGCTCGTCATTTAGCCTTGTGAGAGCTACTGAGGCCTCCATTGTACTTATTGACAACCATGACAGATCTAATTAGATTGAAAAACAATGGGGTGGGTGACCTGCTGGTGACATGATTTATGTTCAATACATGACACTTGACCTGCCCCACTTGGCTGATGGACGGACTTTGTATGGCACCAGAATGGCTGAGAATTTGACTAAGTAGAAATTACTGAAGGACAGAAAGAACAACACTTTAAAGTCCATGGGATAGGTTTTACTTGTTGGCAATACCAGCACAGGGCCAGACTGTTGCGAATGGAAGTACTCAGTCAAAGAAATGCCAGAGTACTCTTTATTTCTTTCAGCGCAAGTGATGATTTGTTCCGTTTTTTAAAAAAAAAGTTTCATTTGACCATTGACAGAATTTTGGTAAGGGAAAGGTAATAATGTGGAGCTCTCTCTCATCGTTAATTGCTTACTGAGACTAGACTTTCTAATATTTTGGGGGCAGGGGCTTTGATGTGGTCAGTCACTGGAAGGCAGCATAAATCTGAATAGTTTCAGATTTTTGGCAGCTCTGAAAATGTTTCCAATGAATTAAAATCGGGTAGTTCGAATTTCAACAGCATTAATCCTTCCCTTCCCTGTCCCGGGTCGCAGTTCTACATCTGACACATATTCTTTCTTTCACAGATATTGCAGTATCCATAACAATCGGCTACCAAATTCCGCATCACCAACATTTTTTCTGCCCCTCTGCCACTATTTGTCTGATCCTTCTAATAGGCCCTCCTGCCCCAGTTTGAGTTGGAGTCAATAGATGTGAGGTTGGAAAAGCACAGCAGGTCAGGCAGCCTTCAAGGAGCAGGAAGGTCAATGTTTTGGGCTGAAGCCCTTTGTCAGGACTGGGGAGGGGGAGGGGAGCCCAGAAGTAAATAGAGGGAGGGGATTGGGGCTGGGGAAGGATAGGTGGCATGGTGATAAGTGGATGCAAGTAGGAGGTTATTTTGATTGGTCATTGGGAAGGGTGGTGTAGAGTGGTAAGTGGGAAGATGGACAGGTTAGATCAGGAAAGCAAGGAGGAGGGGCATGGGATAAGGCTGGGGGTGGAGGATTTTGAAGCTGGTGAAGTCAATAATGAGGCTTTTGGGCTGTAAGCTCCTATGGCAAAATACCAGTCTTGTTTCTCCAGCTTATGTTTGCCCTGACTCTGACAGAGGAGTGGTATGGGGGATACAGGTCTGGGGAATACAGGTGGGAAGGAATGTGCGTCCATGGTGGAGATGTGTTGTTGGGGGCCAGGGATTTGAAAGTTTTGAAAAAGGCGGAGGATGTGGGTTGTGTCATGAATGTAAATAGGGTTTTCCTGGACCAAAGAAAAAAGAACGGAGTTGAGTTAGGACGAGGTAGGTTCAGTGCAGCAGCACCTGTGAGGTGGGGCTGTCTGACCTGCTGTGCTTTGCCAGTTTCACATCTATTGATAATAAAATGTGAGGCTGGATGAACACAGCAGGCCAAGCAGCATCTCAGGAGCACAAAAGCTGACGTTTCGGGCCTAGACCCTTCATCAGAGAGGGGGAAGGGGTGAGGGTTCTGGAATAAATAGGGAGGGAGGGGGAGGCGGACCGAAGATGGAGAGAAAAGAAGATAGGTGGAGAGAGTATAGGTGGGGAGATAGGGAGGGGATAGGTCAGTCCAGGGAAGACGGACAGATCAAGGAGGTGGGATGAGGTTAGTAGGTAGATGGGGGTGCGGCTTGGGGTGGGAGGAAGGGATGGGTGAGAGGAAGAACAGGTTAGGGAGACCAGAGACAGGTTGGACTGGTTTTGGGATGCAGTGGGTGGAGGGGAAGAGCTGGGCTGGTTGTGTGGTGCAGTGAGGGGAGGGGACGAACTGGGCTGGTTTAGGGATGCGGTGGGGGAAGGGGAGATTTTGAAACTGGTGAAGTCCACATTGATACCATTAGGCTGCAGGGTTCCCAGGCGGAATATGAGTTGCTGTTCCTGCAACCTTCGGGTGGCATCATTGTGGCAGTGCAGGAGGCCCATGATGGACATGTCATCTAGAGAATGGGAGGGGGAGTGGAAATGGTTTGCGACTGGGAGGTGCAGTTGTTTGTTGTGAACTGAGCGGAGGTGTTCTGCAAAGCGGTCCCCAAGCCTCCGCTTGGTTTCCCCAATGTAGAGGAGGCCACACCGGGTACAGTGGATGCAGTATACCACATTGGCAGATGTGCAGGTGAACGTCTGCTTAATGTGGAATGTCATCTTGGGGCCTGGGATAGGGGTGAGGGAGGAGGTGTGGGGGCAAGTGTAGCATTTCCTGCGGTTGCAGGGGAAGGTGCCGGGTGTGGTGGGGTCGGAGGGCAGTGTGGAGCGAACAAGGGAGTCACGGAGAGAGTAGTCCCTCCGGAAAGCAGACAGGGGTGGGGATGGAAAAATGTCTTGGGTGGTGGGGTCGGATTGTAGATGGCGGAAGTGTCGGAGGATGATGCGTTGTATCTGGAGGTTGGTGGGGTGGTTTGTGAGAACGAGGGAGATCCTCTTTTGGCGGTTGTGGCGGGGGCGGGGTGTGAGGGATGTGTTGCGGGAAATACGGGAGACGCGGTCAAGGGCGTTCTCGATCACGGTGGGGTGAAAGTTGCGGTCCTTGAAGAACTTGGACATCTGGGATGTGCGGGAGTAGAATGTCTTGTCGTGGGAGCAGATGCGGCGGAGGCGGAGGAATTGGGAATAGGAGATGGAATTTTTGCAGGAGGGTGGGTGGGAGGAGGTGTATTCTAGGTAGCTGTGGGAGTCGGTGGGCTTGAAATGGACATCAGTTACAAGCTGGTTGCCTAAGATGGAGACTGAGAGGTCCAGGAAGGTGAGGGATGTGCTGGAGATGGCCCAGGTGAACTTAAGGTTGGGGTGGAACGTGTTGGTGAAGTGGATGAACTGTTCGCAAACCATTTCCACTCCCCCTTCCATTCTTTAGATGACATGTCCATCATGGGCCTCCTGCAGTGCCACAATGATGCCACCCGAAGGTTGCAGGAACAGCAACTCATATTCCGCCTGGGAACCCTGCAGTCATATGGTATCAATGTGGACTTCACCAGTTTCAAAATCTCCCCTTCCCCCACCGCATCCCTAAACCAGCCCAGTTCGTCCCCTCCCCTCACTGCACCACACAACCAGCCCAGCTCTTCCCCTCCACCCACTGCATCCCAAAACCAGTCCAACCTGTCTCTGCCTCCCTAACCTGTTCTTCCTCTCACCCATCCCTTCCTCCCACCCCAAGCCGCACCCCCATCTACCTACTAACCTCACCCCACCTCCTTGACCTGTCCATCTTCCCTGGACTGACCTATCCCCTCCCTACCTCCCCACCTATACTCTCTCCACCTATCTTCTTTTCTCTCCATCTTCGGTCCACCTCCCCCTCTCTCCCTATTTATTCCAGAACCCTCACCCCATCCCCCTCTCTGATGAAGGGTCTAGGCCCGAAACATCAGCTTTTGTGCTCCTGAGATGCTGCTTGGCCTGCTGTGTTCATCCAGCCTCACATTTTATTATCTTGGATTCTCCAGCATCTGCAGTTCCCATTATCTCTTCACATCTATTGAGTCTGGTTTCCAGCCTCTGCTGTCCTTGCTGTCTTCAGTTTGTGTTGGGGCTGGGCCTTACCCCAGTAATGAACCCACTGCGGTTTCCTCATTCCTTTACTAAAACGTGGACCCTATTGTCTGTGAAATTTGTTCTGGGGTCATCAGTATACAACAACCAGCTTATTCATAAGGTGAACAGTGATCACATGACCTGGGTAACCTTGAATCCTTACTTGCAAGGTGTAAAACGATGTCTTTATGAGTGTTATGAAATGCAGCAGAATTTTTTTTCAACTGTGCTGGAATGAGCAAGTGTCAATGATGTGTAAGTGAAAGCAGCAGTTACCAAGTCTATTTAATAGAATACAATAGACTGGATGACACAAACACACGGAAGTCTTTGCAAGGGACAAATTGAGTGCCACTAACACTTTCACTGCTGCAGTGTTCCCTTGAGCACAGATTTATGTGAGAAATCACAGCATACCTACACTTGGTAGCAGGCCATTCGGCTCAATGAATATTTAGGTTTGTCAACTGAAATTGAGACAAATAGAAATTATTAACCTTTGATGGCATATTTACAATATGCATGAACCATCCAATATGAATTGACCTCTCCTTAAGAGCAAAATTTATGTCCTTTAAAGTAACTAGACACGTAATGTTTATTACTACTTTTAAGATGTAATTTTAGCTGTCCGTATTATGTTGTGTCTAAAGTAATCATGAAACTAACCTGGCAGTCTCTGCCACTATGATGATTACTTTGTTCATTCATGTAACATTTAAATGTCCCCATACAATAACTTCAACAAAAAAATGCTCTGCATAAACTGAAAAAGAGCTGGTATAATAGCATAGAGATTTTATGGCTGGCCTAGTAATTCAGACACCTGAGCTAATGATTCACAGATATGTATTGAAAGCTCACAACAGCCGCTGGAAAAGTTAAATTCCACCAACTAAATTAATCTAAATTAAAAAGCAGACGTATGGTCAGTAACGATGATGACGATACTACCAGATGGCTGTAAAAATCCATTGACTTCACAAAACACCTTCAGAAAATGAAGTCTGCAATTTGTAGTTGTTCTGGAATGTATGTGTCTCCTGATACACAGATTGGCTCCTTACTGTACTCTGAGATTCAGTTGTATTCAAGAAGGTGGGATGATCTTCAAAGGATTGGTATGGACTTGTAGGACCAAATGGTCTGTTTCCACGCTGTTTGGATTCTGTGTTTGAAGGTAATTGATGATGGATAATAAAGGCCCTTCCAAGGCTCGCATATCCTCCTTTCGAAATGGGCTCAAAACTACTCAATCTTCCAAATGCAGTCATGCTGTTGTATTCTAACTCTCTTGAAATGAATGCTAACATTGCCTGTGCCTTCCTTACTGGCAACTGAATCTGCATATTGTTGCAAAGATTTGTAGAATAATCGTGAATTGGAAAGCAGGAAGCTGGAATCTGTTTGTAAAAAAGAATGATAAGCAGAAGAGTGTGTGGTTCCTTTCAGAGGTAAAGTAATTTTCCAAGCTTAGAGATTTGTACAGAAAATGTGTCTGAGCAAGTGAAGGGAGTACGACAGTTCTGAAATTGAAACATGTATCAGTTGGTTGTGTGTCTTAAAGCCTTTAGATTGTTTTATGTTTTGGCAACTAGCTGGAGTCAGCCAATTAATTTAAACCAAGCACTTAGCAATTGAAAGGGTCCCGATCAGAAACAACAAGCTTTCCTGCTCCGCTGATGCTGCTTGGCCTGCTGTATTCATCCAGCCTCACACCGTGTTATCTCAGATGCTCCAGCATCGGCAGTTCCTACTGTGTCTGAATTTAATTCTGATGTTTTTGACAACTCAGACAAATGCTATTATAAGAAAATTGGGTGGCACGATGGCTCAGTGGTTAACACTGCTGCCTCACAGCGCCAGGGACCTGGGTTCGATTCCCGCCTCGGGCAACTGTCTGTGTGGAGTTTGTACATTCTCCCCGTGTCTGCGTGGGTTTCCTCCGGGTGCTGAGGTTTCCTCCCACAATCCAAAGATGTGCATGCTAGGTGGATTGGCCATGCTAAATTGCCCGTAGTGTTCAGGGGTGTGTGGGTTATAGGGGGATGGGTCTGGGTGGGATGTTTCAAGGGGCGGTGTGGACTTCTTGGGCCGACGGGTCTGTTTCCCAACTGTAGGGAATCTAATATGTCATCCAAGGTATATAAGGAGAGGGCTTTTGAAAATCAGCATGACAGTGAACCACCATCTGAGAAACAAGCATTTAGCTCCCATAAGAAATCATTAAGGTCTCTTAGAAAGCACCATCTATCCATAAAAGTTACCACAGCCCTTCCAGCTAAGAGTCCACACAGAAGACTTTACAGAGAAATGAGTTTATGCCCTGAGAACAGCAGAAAAAAGGCACATAGACTCTGAGAGACAAAGTTTTAATTTATTTTCTTAATACTTACATTTATGTAATTGAGAGTTGTGTTTATTAGAAGACCATACCTGTTGAATTTATTTTGGTTAGTGAATAGTTAGTACTTTTCGGTTTGTCAGTAATTCTGTTAACTTGCTCAGTGTTAAGGTTAAATAAATAAGTTGTTACTTGTTCCTTATAAAGTGAATTTCAGGGATCTTCTATCATTTAACCACTTTTTTAAAAACAGCTTATAAAGGAAAGGTGACCTTCACTGAGTGTTTCAATTTTAATTATTAGAAGTGAATCTCTAATCCTGCCATAACAAATTCACACCCGGCACCTGCCCCTGCAACCGCAGGAAGTGTTACACTTGCCCCCACACCTCCTCCCTCACCCCCATCTCAGGCTCCAAGATGACTTTCCATATTAAGCAGATGTTCACCTGCACCTCTGCCAATGTAGTATACTGCATCCACTGTACCCGGTGTGGCTTCCTCTACATTGGGGAAACCAAGTGGAGGCTTGGGGACCGGTTTGCAGAACATCTCCGCTCAGTTCGCAATAAACAACTGCACCTCCCAGTCACAAACCATTTTAACCTCCCTCCCATTCCTTAGACGACATGTCCATCCTGGGCCTCCTGCAGTACCACAGTGATGCCACCCAAAGGTTGCAGGAACAGCAACTCATATTCCGCTTGGGAACGCTGCAGCCCAATGGTATCAATGTGGACTTCACAAGCTTCAAAATTTCCCCCTCCCCCACTGCATCCCAAAACCAGCCAAGCTCATCCCCGCCTCCCTAACCTGCTCCTCTTCTCACCTATCCCCTCCTCCCACCTCAGCCGCACCTCCATTTCCCACTTACCAACCTCATCCCACCTCCTTGACCTGTCCTTCCTCCCCTGACTGACCTATCCCCTCCCCACCTCCCCACCTATACTCTCCTCTCCACCTATCTTCTTTTCTCTCCATCTTCGGTCCACCTCCCTCTCTCTCCCTATTTATTTCAGAATCCTCTCCCCATCCCACTCACTGATGAAGGGTCTAGCCCAAAACGTCAGCTTTTGTGCTCCTGAGATGCTACGTGGCCTGCTGTGTTCATCCAGCTTTACTCTTTGTTACCTCTTCTTTAGGAAATGTCTCGTGTGTCCACAAGGAACTGGTAGAAGCATAAGCAGTCCTGCACCTTCATTCTGTGTCACTCTGAGGGTTACTTAAAAGTGCCATGAACCATGAGCCATATTCATGTGTGGCCTAGGGACCTTAGAAGAAGGCAGCAACACATAAATTTTCTAGTATACGTGCAGCATTGCAGCTCCCATAATATCTGATTCAGATCTCCAAAGTCTAGCATTAATGGTCACATGTAAGCTGAACATTGATGGAGTAGCAGCTGTTCGTCTTGGCAAGTTGTACAGGTTGGTAATAGGGCTCTCCCAATGCAATTGCAGAGGTGATGGCCTGGTGGTATTATATCTAGACAGTTAATCCAGAAAGCCGATGTTCTAGGGATCTGGGTTTGAATCCAGCCACGGCAGACGGTGGAATTTCAATTCCATAAATATCTGGAATTAAAGAGCCTAATGATGACCATGAATCAATTGTCAATTGTTGGAAAAAAACCCATCTGGTTTACTAACTTGCTTTGGAAAATTAAATTGCCACCCTTACCTGGCCTGGCCTTCATGTGACTTCAGACCCACAGCAATAAGGTTGACTCTTGGGGATGGACAATAAATCCAATCATCAATGGCCTTATCCCATGAATGTATAAACAAAACAATTGGGGTGCAGTTGATAGTGTATGGTGCCTGGGCGAAGCTGTCGATGATTGTGGATCACACTGTCCGGGCTTTTTGACTGTCCTAGTCATGCGATATGGTTACAAATGTCTGTAGTCCGGAGAAACTTCTATTAGTAACCTTTCAGATGCACTTGTGTGTGGGGAATTGGGAGATATCTCCTTGAAGTAAGTCGTTGGCATACAGCTTCAGTGTGAAAGTAGTCTTGACAAACATTGGAATTGAACAGCTACTCAATCTTTACAAGCTCAAACCTTTTTTCAGCAGACAACACGTTTAGGTGGCCCGAGACTTCCCAGGCCTTCTCCTGCATTGTTCTTTTGAGAGCTTCAGTAAATGACGGCGAAACCTTCAGATTCAGGGTCCCAATATTCTCTCTGGCTCCTTGGAAAATCTTCATAATTATGTTCTCCTTTGACATTGTCTTCACATAGGCAGGTAGGCCCCCAGCCACATGAATGTTCATGTAAGATACTTGAGCAAATAATCTATGGGGAACTTTGGAAAGAGAATATCATTTCACTGATGGTACTCCTGAGCCCTCACATCAATCACACCAAAGTATTAGATTATGCCCTGACAAAGTGTACTCTGGAGGCTTCACGAAGAAAGAAATGCCATGCTCTGAGATATATAACATTCTATAACCTTATGCAGATGCAGGTTACAGATTTAGAAGTGTTCATGTTACACTGGGGAAGGGAAACTCTTGCATTTATCCATCATGAAAACCCTTACTTGCAAAAATAGCCTCTCTTCAACATCACAGACCATGTTTTTGAACAGTTTCTGTTCAATGTGCGAATATAGCAGTGTTAACTTTCAGTGTTGGCTAAGAATTGTGATTAAGAAATGTCAAACCCGGGTGACACTTTTGAGTAAGTTTTGTTTAGCTGTCTTACATGAAGGCAATTGTTGTGAACAAAGTAATGATCATGATTGCTTGAGCCTAAAGATCGTAATGTGCATTCTTGCAAAGAGTTCCAAGAAAGTACAATTTTGTTGCAGAAGGGAGACATTACTGAGTCAGTGGATGTAAGATTAATGATATTGCTCTGAACAAGGCCTCAAATACAAATAATATTACTCTGGGCCTGAAGAGAAAAACAGTTTCCCTTTCTGCAGTGGCAGCCAGTTTGTACCATGATTACACAGTCAACTTTATTTTGAAGATAGCAAGGTTGAGTCCTTTTATCCTTGGAAGTGAAACATATGATGATGCCCATACCCCCCTGTCCTCATCATGTTTTGTGTTGCTATCCCTGTGGCCCTGATGAGCTGTCAGCCTCCCTCTGTTTCAATTCTGTTGCTTCATATAGCCATTAATGTCCCCAAAATATTCCCAGGGCCCATAGAAGTTTATAAAGTAATGCGAGTTATAGATAGAGTTGATGGTAATTGTCTTTCCCCTATGATCGGGAATTTCAAGACTGTGGGGCACATTTTAAGGTGACAGAGAGTTAAAAAAAGTCAGAATAGGCAATTTTTTTACACAGAGGGTGACTTGTGTTTGGAATAAACTTCCTGCTGAAGTGGCGGATGCAGGTACAATTACAAAGTTTAAAAGTCATTTGGAAGCGCCATATAAATGAGGAGAATTGGGCTATTAATGAGATGCAAATCCCTGAAAAAGTAGTCACCAGTCATTGATGAGATTTACAACTTGCTGTTTAAAGGAAAAATCAGACTTTGTTTGTGATGTTGAGATTCTCATTCTTTCATTTTTTGCTGTATTTTTCCTAATTTCTTTGCTATTCGCCATGTCACTGAAGTCACTTGGTAACTTGGCTTAGATAAACTATGTATGATGTTTTGAAGCCATTAAAACATTTTCACTTCCTCTTGTAATGATACCATCCATTTTTATTTCAGCAGTTTATATTAGATGGCATGTGTATGAGAAAAGATTTTAATGGTATGATTTTCATGATATTTTAATGGCAGGCTTTCATTTTAGAATAAGACATTCTATAAAAATTGCATCCATTATAATGAGGCAGCTCGAGATTGAAACCCTGTCTAGTTAACACCGTCTTCAATCGCAGCATTGCACACTAAAAGCTACCTTACTCTCACCTAATGTACACAGGATGGTTTGAAGATAGACCTGGAAAGTGAAATGTGTTGTGTTCATATCAAGGATAAGTTCATAAAAATGGCTGCTAGACCAGAGATGGAGAACACACTTGAGGGCATCTTGGGACAACGAGAACCTTAGGAATAAGGAATCTTTTGAAAGAATAGAAGGAAAATTAGCAAAACTTTGTCAGAACAGAACAGGACACTCTCAAGTGAAGACAAGTCAATCCAGGCATGATCAATTTGGAAACTCAGGATGACGATCAACATCTTCCTTGTTTGTAATTATTTCAGGGGATGTGGGCATAGCTGGCTAGGCAAACAGTTTAATTGTTTGGTGAGTATAACCTGTGAATTTTTGCAATGTTGCCTCCTGTATGTTAGTTGATTTGACAGTGGAGTCTAAAACAAAGCTTCTTCTCGTCTCTGAGTACCAAACACTGTTTCTAATATAAGTTTATTACAATGGCACTCTTTCTGATTTGACTTTAAAACATGGAGAACAACATTTGGTAGTTAAATCTTTGTAATGAGTGCCTTCAGCAATACTGCTGCAATAAAGAAGGCTGCATTGGGGAATTAAATATATTCAAGCTGGTTAGAAGTGAGAGACTACAAAATGAGCTCCTTAATTGGCTTGATATCAATTCCAGTACAGTACAGGCAGAATTCATTATTATATGCTTTCTAGTTTCAGGAAGTGTTTCAACTACTGATTTGATTTTCTGCTCTGTTGAAACTGTTAATCATGTAGATAGGACTGCATGCTCCTACACATGGCTGCCCAATGACTGGTGTTCATCTACTGCTTTCTTGATGGCCCAGTCAGCATTGCAAGGATTATAAAAGCTTGTTGTGCCTACCACATCTGTGCTCCATGGGAGCAAAAGCTGGTGTGGGCTCCCTGTTGAGTGAGGGCAATGCAAATGGAAGGAATCTGCATTCAGTGTCAGTTTTGCAGTGGAATTACATGCTGAGTTGAATGCTGGAACAGAGTATAAAGTAGCCATTTGCTGCTACCAGGGAATTATCTAGCCTTGCAGAAACTGCATTCGAGATGGTGGTAAGGGCCCACCTTAAACTGTCGTGCCAGTAACATAAGAATGACAGAGAAACAGCGGTCATGGTAAGGGAATTAAAACACTCCAGGACAGATGAAGTGGATGAAACAGAATAAGCAATGAATTAACAACACAAGTTCACAAAGGAATGTCAAATAAAATGCAGCATAGCATTTAAGAAAAAGAGCAGCATTGGTTAGGAAAGTCCAGGACAAAGGGAAGTTATGAGCATGCTTAAAAAAAAATAAAATTTTAATATAAAATATCTTTACGTGGAATGCCACAATAGTTTGAAAAATGCACATTTTTCTGCATGCGCTGATCCCGATGCCTAATTTCATTATTTTGTCTGATGCCAGATGCACACTGCGCAGTATTAGATGGTCATATGCAGTGTTGAACAATTTTCTGCAGCAAATGTTAATTGTATTAAACCAGTAACAGGGAGCGAATAAATGAAAATTAGGTCACCTCACTGAATTAGTTTACAGTAAAACGCTAAACAATCCGCAAGTCTGGAAGTTGCCCAAGGAGTTGTAAATAGATTTAAGTTGATTATAGGTTGATCGGTCAGAATGAATCATCAACAAATGATCCCAATTATCAACTGAAAGAACTGCGGATGCTGTAAATAGGAACAATAAAAGAAGATGCAGGTAAAGCACAGCAAGTCTGGCAGCATCTGTGAATAAAAAAATCAGAGTTAATGTTTCAGGTCCGGTGACCCTTGCTCTGAGTTCTGAGGAAGGGTCACTGGACCCAAAACGTTAACTCTGAGTTTTCTTCACAGATGCTGCCAGACCTGCTGACCTTTTCCAGCAACTTCTGTTTTGTTCCTGCATTTATCAACTTCTTGCCTACAGTCAACAAAAATAATTTCTACTGCAAAGCAAGATAAAATTAGCCAACCTTATTTCGACATTTTATTGCTACAATAATATCAAACTTTAATTTGCACAAGATATTTTAAAAGGTGGTATAATAGACTATTATTTTTCAATTACGTTCTATTTTCACATTGTGCAAAGCAAGCCCAACATGATAGATGATAACAGACATAAGGAAAGTATAGTATGAAATTAAAAAAACACAAACCAATAAATAAGGTCATGTGATAACTCATATATAATGATCCACTTCATGATTTCTATTCACATAATACAGCAGCACCGTGGCACAGTGGTTAGCACTGCTGCCTTACAGTGCCAGGGGCCTGGGTATGATTCCAGCCTCAGGTGACTGTGTGGAGTTTGCACATTCTCCCTGTGTCTGCGTGGGTTTCCTCTGGGTGCTCCGGTTTCCTTCCACAGTCCAAAGATGTGCATGTTAGGTGGATTGGCCATGCTAAATTGCCCATCGTGTTCAGGGCTGTGTAGATTAGGTGGGTTATAGGGGGATGGATCTGGGTGGGATGCTCTGAGGTTCAGCCTGGACTGGTTGGGCCAAAGGACCTTTTTCCACACTGTAGGGATTCTACGAATGCCACAAAGAAAATATTTCATTGTATGTAATCTATGAAATGAAAATAATTTGATCAAAAGCTGACGTTTCAGGCCTAGACCCTTCATCAGAGAGGCTCTCTGATGAAGGGTCTAGGCCCGAAACGTCAGCTTTTGTGCTCCTGAGATGCTGCTTGGCCTGCTGTGTTCATCCAGCTCCACACTTCGTTATCTTGGATTCTCCAGCATCTGCAGTTCCCATTATCACTAAAATAATTTGATCAGTCACTTTCTGATCAATTTGCACTACCATTGCCCAACTTACTGCAAGCCTTTTCCCTCACATCATTTAACTACACTTGCCCTTATGCCAGGATTTCATTGGCTGGCGACCTTTGGCACTGATCCTGTTTGAGTTGAACCACTCGCAGTGAAACATAGGGCTGTAAAAAGTGGGAATGGGATATGGTCTGTTCATTTTCTTCTGAAAATTGTGGTCTGGATCCTGCAGCAGGTACAGAACTGCAGATTACCATTTTACTTTTTCATTGCAAAATTTGGTCTGTTTTGAACGGGTGTGCTGAGCACCCTATTTAAAAGTTTGTTTGAAAGTCCATTAAAGTGGACAGATAAATGAGCAATATAACATCTAGACTATAAGGAAAGTCCCTCCACAATCTATATCATGGTAATGACGTTGTGGATAATACATCTAAATTTTGAGTAAACTTTCTTATTGTTGACATTTTACTTGGTTGGTGCTTTTTCACACTTTTTTTCTACTGTCTGTCTCTTTCTTTCTTATTTTTGTGCTCCATGACGTATGAACTGTTGACATAGTTTTGTCAACTGGTGCTTACAGGATGCACTGTCTCGCTTGTGCTTATCTATGGTTTTGTTCTGCTATTCATCTCTATATATCTGTCCCTGACTCTCCTTGATTTGTTTCTTTGTGTGCTGTGTTTACGCTCTCCTGTTGCATCTCTTCTCTTGAGACCTGTCAGAAATCTGCTAAACAGCTGATCGAAGAAAATGAAATAGACTTCTAGAGAAATAAAAGTGCATCATAAGTGGCCAGAACAGCAAAAAACAGATCAAGATGAGGTGACAGGAGGAAGATGGAATGTGTAGATAGCAAGCAACCAATTAAATGGAGAGTGGGAGGAATGGAGAAGTGAGAAATGCAGAGATACAATGAAGTTCACAGGCTGTGGTGAACAAGAAAATTTGGATTGAAAATTGATAAAGTGTCTTACCAAATGAAAGAATTTACAGTCAAGTAAGAGAGACAGTGGCAGGGAGCTGCATTTTACAGGCCATATGTGGATGGGAAAATGCAGGTGGACATGGAAATTAGGGTACTATGCTCTTGGTGAGATTCCACTGTTGCTTTGCCTGGACTCTCTAACATATGGCAGTCAAGGATGTCTCAGGTGGATCACCTGCCCATACTCAAACAGAGACCCCGAATCTACCCCAATACATAGCACAGAAGGTCATAACCCTTCTGGCTGCTCAGTGAAAGGAGTGCAGGGAGCTGACATATCTCCATTCCTGATCTGCTTCAAATGGGGAGCCGCCACATCCACAGTTTTGCCTCCCCATCCCCACCTTTCCCCTACTGCTGTGTTCCCCTACTCCCTCGGCTTGGACCTGCCAGCCTGACCCAGCAGTATCTCGGATGCACCTGAAATAGTACGAGGTAGGATTTCCCCCCACCATCAGGGGGATAGCCCACTTTATAGAGCCGGCAGTTAATTGGAGGCTTTCAGCTTCGCACAGCAGTGGTGTTAAGCAAAAGCAGAAGCCTTGCTCATGCTGCAGTGACCTTAAACTCTAGTCCTCCCTCTAGTCCTCAGTTCCCCAACCCTGGGAAAAAGACTGAGTGCATTCACCCTATCCATGTCTCTCATGATCTTATATACTTCTAAAACAATCCTCCCTTAGCTTCCTACGCTTTAAAGAAAAAATGTCCGAGGTTGTCCAACCTCTCTGGATAACTCAGTCCCTTGAGTCCTGGCAACATCCTTGTAAATTTCTTCTATACTGTTCCTAGTTTAATAACATCCTTCATAAAGCAAGGTGACCAAAACTGAACACAATACTCCAAGTGCGACCTCACCAATATCATGTACAACTGCATCACAACTTCCCAACTTCTGTACACAATACCCTGGCTGATCAAGACTAATGTGCCAAAAGCCTTCTTCACTGCCCTGGCTACCTGTGACTCCACTTTCAGAGAACTGTGCACTGAACTCCAAAAGCCCTCTCTTCCACTACACTCCTTATACTCTACTATACGTCCTACTATTCACCATGAAACTCCTATCTGGATGTGACTTTCCAAATTGAAATATCTCACACATCAATATTAAACTCCGTTTGCCAGATCTTGGCCCATTTCCGCAGGTGATCAAAATCCTGCTGCTATTTCTGATAACCTTCCTCACTGCCCATGATACGGCCCATTTCAGTGTTATCTGCAAATTTGCTAAACATGCTTTGTACATTCTCTTCCAACTCATTAGGAAGAAAATAAGATTCCATTTCTTGAAGAGCCTCCAACGTACTAAATCCACTCAACCTGCTAATGAGCTGTAGCAATCAGATAAAGTGTGTAATGTTCATTATATGAGCATCCGGGAATGATCCTGATATTGTGTTTAGCCTAAATCTTTGAATTGTACCAATAACTTTACTTCACCTTGCTGTGGACTGGCTGCTTTCAACACAAAAATGCCAAACGCTAATTTTCTCCTCAATATCATTGAAATCATCCGTCTGCTTCTGAAAAGAACAAAGCTTTGGACCCCATGATCAGTGTTTGTTTATATCTGGTCTGAAATCAGTTTCATCTATGTTTTCTCACTATCAAACTCACTAATTTCATCGTGTGAACTGAACAGATTTGAACCTATGTTTAAATCTTTAAACCTGATGTTTTCAGAAGCTCAAAGACAATATGTAGCTATGTCAAAAAGCATCAAAATACGTTTGGACCCCTTAATTCTTATAGCTATTATGACACTTTCCAAATTCTAATGTTTGAGAGATGACTGTAAAACACTTTCTGCAATGACATCTAATTCCTTTGCTTTTCAATACTGCAAAATCAAACTTTTATCTCTGTTTTTCTGTAGGGCATGGGGAAAAATGGACTCTGCAGCACTTTATTTGAACTGCCATGAGCTCTAAGCTACCAAGATGATTTCCATCATGAGTGTGCACACTTTTGGCAGAAAGTACATGGGACACTCTTGACAAAGGTGTTTGTGCATGTGTAGCCAGCCGGCAGATTGTAATGGCAATGAGCATATAATGGTGTTAAAAAAAAAACAGAATCTAGTGCCACTTGGTCATCTCAAATTGCTGCAATACTGAATGGCTAGCTAGCTTTAAAAGCATCAACAACATGACTGAGTATTTGGTTATTACATCTAAAACAGATAGGATAAGGATGGCCAAATTCCTTCCCTAAAGGACATGAGTGAGCCAGATGGTGTTTTACATGAACTGCTGGTAGTTTCATGGCCAGTGAGACTCAGACTAGCTTCATTTTCCAGATTTGTGAATTGAATTCAAATCCCATCTGCAGTGATGGGATTTGTACCTATGTGCAGATCATTAATCTGGATCTCTGGATTATTATTTGAGTGACACTGCCACTATATCACTGCATCCCTCACATCAGCAGAGTTCACTTTGAAGCTCCATGCTCCAACATATGCCCTTTCCTCACAATTGAACAGGGTTAAGACCAAAAGAGGGACAAACTCACTTCATTTCATTCCGTCTTGCTAGAAAGAAACAAAGACACATACTAGTGGTCCAGGAACTGAAAAACCATTCCACCCACACCAATCTTTGTCTCACGCACTTAACTCCTTAACTTTATTTACCCTGTGCCATTTTGCCCATGGCTATTAATTTGGAAGTTCTACCCTCCAATTTAACTCTTAACTACTCAAAGTCTTCCAGCAAAATCTCTTTTCTAGTCCTATAAATGTCATTGCCTATAACTAGTTCTCTCCCCTCCCTCCCCATGTTCTTCTCCAATCCAATGGAAATGTCCTTGACCCTGACAATGGGCAGGCAAAACAGCCTCAGGGACTCCCGTTCATGGAAAAATATCAATCCCCCTATTTTCACTGTTCTCTGCCACTACTGCATTCCTACTTTCTTCCCCTTACTTGAATGGCTACCCGTACAAAGGTACCATTGCCAAGTTGTTCATCCTTCCTGCAGTCCCCACCCTCAACTGCACAGCTTGGAAGAACCTTGTAACTGTTGGACCATTGAAGGATTCGTCCTCCATTGCAACCCCATTTGGGTTTCCACACCTGCCTCACCTGCAGTCACACTCTCCTGTTTTTGAGTACAGACCGCTTTTGAATTACCATGTCTGATCGGTGTGACCATTCTCTGGGAGCAAAGTGTCCCAGGTAACTTGCCCCTTCTCTGATGTGGCACGCAATGTTACAGCTTCTATTTCAGTTCTTCAACTCAGCTCTGAAGTTCTTCAATCTGCAAACACTTACTACAGCTTAACTATAATGTATGGTGCTCTTGTACACCAAATACCTATTTGCTTACTTTTCTGAATCAAAGAGGTTCTCTCAATGTGCAGCTGAAAGGCAACCACAGGTTTTCAAGGCTATCTTTCATAGTCTGCTGTATGCCGCACAATCTGGCCATTATCATTATTAATCTGGCCACAATCCTCATTTCCAACTAATGGGTAAATCTCCCAGGAGCAGGAAGCAAGAGGTGGCAGGGGAGGAGGGGAAGGAGGAGGTGGATGAGAGGAAGGAGATGAGACCTGGTAACCTAGTAAGCCCCTTTTTGTTTTGGTATACTTTTGCTGTAATTGAGCAAGTGCATTATGATTAATAACAATAGCTACAATCTCACTTTCCAAACCCAGCAATATTTTCAGACTTTCCTCTGTCACTGACCATCACTTCATCCCCTTTCACACAATACAAACTTTAATATAAAATACTTAATCCAGTCCAAATATATAAATTAAACCACATTATAGTGCATTCAAAATCATTAATTTCCTTTTTACACTCCTGTGGTATCAAGGAATAAGGGGATCTCAAGGTACGAATGCACCAAATCACCAAAAGCTGTGACACAGATTACGAAGGCTATAGAAATAACAAACCAAGCATTTGATTTTATCTAAAGGACAGAATTAAAAAGTAGGGATGCTATTCTAAACTTCCATCAAACTTTTGTTAGACCATACTGAGAATACCCTTCTGGTTTCTATATCATAAAGAAATCAAACAGAGGAACTGAGATATCAAGGCGTTGAGCTGGATGAACACAGCAGGCCAAGCAGCATCAGAGGAGCAGGAAGGTTGAAGTTTCAGGCCTAGGCCCTTCTTCAGAAGAAGGGTCAAGGCCTGAAACATCAGCTTTCCTGCTCCTCTGATGCTGCTTGGCCTGCTGTTTTCATCCAGCTCTATACCTTCCTATCTCAGATTCTCCAGCATCTGCAGTTCCTACTATCTATGAAACAGAGGAACTGAAGTGGCTGACGAGATTAGCACAGACTATACAAGAAATGAGTGAGTATTCATATCTGTAAAGTATTGATTTTTGGCAAAAAAGGACCTCTGAGGGATGATATAATCAAGGTGTTCAAAATTCTGAAAAGTCTTGATGCAGTGAATACAAAAAATAAGTTTCTTCTTCTCAGGAAATGCACAAATGGTGATCATCAATGTAAGGAAGATATGAGGGCCTTTGGGGGAGAAAAGTCAGCAAACAATAAGAGTTCAGTACAGTTGAACAAGGGAGTTGAGAAAGGGAACAAACAGGATTTATTTGATGCACAGAGCAAGTTTGGAGCTCAAGAAAAATCTCAGGAGTAGGACTGACGCTAATTGATAGAGCAGAGCTGGAACTCTGTTTATGAATGAGTAATAGAGTGCAGTTTCAGGGGAGTGTAGACTTAGGAAAGGAGGGTAATCAGACAGGAGAAGTTGTTAAGCTAATCAATGATAGACCAACCTTTGAGAGGAAGCTTGAAGACCAGTTTGGCAAAAATGAAACATTGTGATCTTTTGTGTGGTTTGAATAAGATTTGGCGACCCACATTTCATTAACACCTGAGAGGAATTGCTGAGAAATCTGTGGGATCCATCCTGATTGTATTTGAAGTGCACGGCAGCATTTTCTATCACAGTTGAATGCCTTTGTTAACTGTATGTTAATTCTGGATTTTAGAAATAAGTTTTACAAGTATTGTAGACTGTGTTACTGTTGTAATGTTGGGTAATAAAGTTTATTCTTGTTTATTTAAAACCATAGAATCTTGTAGCTCTATGTTAGTAAGGTCTCTGAATTTTATGCTTTGAATACTATCAAAATAAAAGTTACTAGTGCTTGGCCAGATCTAACATAAAGTTGGAGTGTGGACCAGGATCATAAAACCCAAGGAAGAATTTGGAACTCACCATCCCAGATCATAGTCAAAGCAGATAGATGCTTTTGAGGGGAAGCTATGGTTAATGATTCTGAAGTTTTTTTTGTATTGGAGTTGCATTCATTTGATCTAATGATTTCACAAAGCCTTTGTAGGAAGAAACAATTAGTCTTGCACAAAGTCCTGATGGAGACAGACCTGACATACCTACTCCTGGTAATTGTAATTACGTCTGTCTGACTTGTTAATGTTAATTGTACCTAGTCCTATAGTATAATAAGCTACAACTTGTCATATAAGACTAGTATTCCTTCTTATTAAGGATCTCTAGTTGTCTATCCTCTATACATTGATAATAGATAGGCTGTTGGACTCTGCCTATAAGAGAGGATTTGTGGCAACAAAGTACCTTAACAGAAGATACGGTGAGCTCGACAATCATGTAAGGAGGAAGGGAAGAGAGAGTTATGATGATCTATTTAGATATGTAAAAATGGGAGGAGATTTGAATGGAGCATGAGCACCTGAGTGGGCTGGTTGAATGAACTGTTTCTTTGTCATATATCCTGTTTAATCCTATGTGGCAGCTGCTTGCATCTTGGTTGCAGCAGTAAGCATTTCACATGAGTATATAGGCTGTGGCTTAATGAATAAGACTTGAGCCTTAATTCCACCACCCTCCCTGACCCATGTCATTTCATTCTGAAGTAGAGTAAAATGATATTCAAATACCATTTCCCAGACATATACATTTGGAAGAACGTCACCTCTCATGGATTAAAAGATACTGCTTGAACTTGATGAGGCACTTCCAGCCTTTGACTGAGATTACAAAGAATTAGACTATAAATGGTTATGATGCAAAAGAAGGCTATGCGGTATTTAAATGAATGAATATCTTATACTGTCATGAGTATTCAATACAAAATACAGTGAAAAGTGTGTACTGTCGCCATACATAGGTGCCTTTCACATTAACTTGGACCAAAATAAAAAAATCTTAAAGCCAGTCTAACTTTTCCTCCTCGGCTGTTACTGCATGCCACCACCAGAGGCCCACTCCAGACTTCCTAGTCCATGCCATTCCACCGAGAGTGCCCCACTCTGGGCTTCCAGCCCATGCCAAGCCATTGCCAAGGGCCCACTCCACTCAGAAGGGAGGGCTCTGCCCCAGAATTCACAGGCCAACTGACGAACATTTTATGTCCATGCTAGCAAAAACAACTCTGTTCCATTCCCTTGAACTTTCCCCACAGGCCTGCAATTCTTCCTCTCTTTAGATAATTATCTCTTTTGTTTTGGAGGCCTCAACTGAATCTGTTTCAACACGCTTGACATCTCTGAAT
This sequence comes from Stegostoma tigrinum, assembly GCF_030684315.1. Taxonomy (NCBI): domain Eukaryota; kingdom Metazoa; phylum Chordata; class Chondrichthyes; order Orectolobiformes; family Stegostomatidae; genus Stegostoma; species Stegostoma tigrinum. The sequence continues at coordinate 48,328,087 of NC_081358.1, forward strand.
TCATTAAGATGTTTTGGGGATCGGCGAGCACAACTCTCATGGGGCAGTAGATAGATCAGATGGCACAGCAGCCAAAGGTAACAAATAAGATTTCATCAAGTCAGCTGGGGAATTTTTCAATTGTTGACATTCAGTTACTCCCTGCCTGGAAATAAGTAACTATTCTATCATTTCAGAGAGAACAAAGTTTCTGAAACACGGGGGTTCCAACCTTTAGAAGGTGAATTTAATAATATTTGCAAAATTTGTGCAAGTGTCACATGATCATACCTATTGGATTATGTCCAATTAGAAATAGAAGTTCCTTTCATAGTGTTTTAATGGGTATGACGAGTAGGATAAAGGCTTAGTTTAAGGAAAAAGTTTGATTTAAGGTAAAGTTTCACTTTGTAATAACGCATTCAGTTCAAAATCCCAATTGCTCTTTTATTGAATTTATACCAGCTGTTATTCTGATTGAGATCATTGGAGCTCAATTGTGGACGCTTTCACAAACAATTACACCATAGTGATCAGTATTCCTGATATTAAGTTGTAAATCAATAAGCTTTGTGAATATTATGCAGTTTACTAAGATTTTCTCATTAATTCGATCCTCATTAGAATTGGTATTGACGCTGATATTTGAACTGGAAGGAGTCAATAATAGATTTAATGTCACTCTCAATTTTCAGAGGATTACAGCTTTAGTGCAAATTGCTGTCATATGGCAGTTGTGTAAACTAATCGTGAGTGGAATGAAACAGAAAGCTATTAAAACATAGAACAGAATAAGAAAAGTGAGTAAAATGAAAGAAGACATAAAACACCTCATGCCTCCAACTGGTGATGGGAATTAAAGAGTGGGACAGTCTTTTGAAAAGGGCTCTCCAAATATCCTGCTGTATATTCAATGGAAGGTCAGTAGACATTTCAGAAAATAATAGCCATTAACTGTTTCTGCAATATTCTTGACAATCTGGAAGAAGCCTTACGCTGATGGTACATTACAGGTGACGGTGGGATTGTGAAAATTACTTGAAAAGCGCAAGAGAGCATGTGTTGAATGTTAATGAAAGAGATAGCCTACAGCTTTGATTTTGATAAAATTGCCAAAGGTAGAGAAGATCAGAACAAACTTAAGCAAGGCAGAAATAATTTGAAGACTTCCTCAAATGGTAAGATAAGGTAAAGGAAAGGCAAGATGGAGGATATGTTTGTTAGCTTAGATATATATTGAATTAAATTTGACATGAATATACATAAACTACAGTATAGATACAGGCCATTCACTACAACTATTCTATACTGCTCACACAATCAGCCCCTTAACATATCTCATCTCATTCAAACTATATATCCCTGACTTTCATCTCTGCTGATTTAGCTTCTCCTGAGATACATAATTATATCTTTTTCAATTAACTACTCCTTACAGTCAAAAATTCCACAATTTAGTCAATCTCTGAGTTGTTCTCTTGAGTTAACTATTGGACTTATGAATGATTCCCAGTTTTGAACATTTGCCCTCCATATACATCACAAACAGAGACCACATTTTTCATCTTTGAAGATTCCAAGTTCAAGGTTCCTATGCGGTAATGCTTTAAAAATCTCTCATATCAAACAATATTTATTGCTGCATCTGTTTCAGTTTCTAATTTTATGTGCTGAGCATACACTATATATTATATTGAAGCCCACTGCCGACAAATCACAATTTTCCTCCTAAATTGTCAAGCACTATAAAGGTTGAAATTGCAAAAAATGAAATACTTGCATTCATATACAATTTTGGCAGATGAACAGATAGTCCAAAGCAGTACAGAGCTAACTAAGATACTTGGTCATAATGGTTATTCGGGTGTAGTGGCTCAGTGGTACCAGGAAAGATTTTTAATAAGAGAAATGATTAGCTCTAAGTTGTGTTTGGTTGTGTTGTTTGAAAGAACATAGTTATCCAGATCAATAACTTATATTTCTGACCTGAACCCATTGGTACATGTCTTGGTCTAACATTCCACCTGAGAAACAGCACCTCACTTAAGGCAACACTTCCTCCAAACTGCATGTGGTGTGATGTTTTCTTTATGTGAATTTGAAATGAGGGAAAAACACATTGCCAGTGATTCACTAGCCAGTAGTTCAAATAATTGGCAGAAGAACTCAAAGGAAAATGAGGCAAAACTGTTTGGCACAATCTCTTCATACTCTCTCTAACATGCATTTTGTTGTTGAAAGAGACATGTCGTTTTGCTGTGCAGGAGGACTGATCAATCAGCATTCTATTTGTCACTCAGAGTAAAGTGTTATTCCCCTCTGAGATTTGGTATTTTTGCGATTCTGTCATGATGAGTGCAAGATGAAAGCTCTTGTCTCTTTTTTCAACAGCATCTAAGTTTCTATACTGTCAAGTGACTCTTATATTATTTCAAATATGCACATCAACATGACATTTGTTTTGTTCGTTTTTGCTCTATATTTTCTGGCCATATTCTGTACTGAGTCTTCTTAGTCGCCTTTGGTCTCTTCAAATTTTATCCCCAGCTCTTTTCATACCATTCATTAAATGTGCACTTTGTTCATTTTTCCTTCCTATCAGAAATAAGTTTATATGTGTTAAATTTCGCCAGTATTTTTCAGCATATCCATATTTTTTCACTCTTGCTGTATTTTTTAGGCTAACTTCTAAAAGTTCACTGCCCCATTTAATTTGGGATTATCTGCAAATTTAACGAAGTTGTACTGAGTTTTTGAACCCAAATGAAGCCAGTGATGGTTTCAATACTGAGGCTTATGTTATTTGACACAATCATGCCTGTCAAATTGAAATGCCCCAATTTTTGGTGTTTATTATTTTCTACTATACAGTCCAGCAGGATTCAGCAATACTGCTTTCTCATTTCACTTATTAAAGTTTGTGGAGATCACAGAATTTATTTCAGGTCTGGCCAGGTAATGAATACCTTACATTTAAACAATAGCGACACCCTTTTAAAAGCTGTATCAAGATAATGGGAACTGCAGATGCTGAGGAATCCGAGATAACAAGGTGTGGAGCTGGATGAACACAGCAGGCTAAGCAACATCAGAGGAGCAAAAAAGCTGAACTTACAGGCCTAGACGCTTCATCAGAAAAGGGGGAATGGGAGAGGGTTCTGAAATAAATAAGGAGGGGGGGGGGAGGTGGATCGAAGATGGACAGACGAGAAGATAGGTGGAGAGGAGACAGACAAGTTAAAGGGGTGGGGATAGAGCCTGTGGAGGTGAGTGTAGGTGGGGAGGTGGGGAGGGGATAGGTCAGTCCAGGGAGGACAGACAGATCAAGGGGGCAGGGTGAGGTTAGTGGGTGGGAGTTGGGGGTGGGGTTTGAGGTGGGAGGAGGGGATAGGTGAGAGGAAGAACAGGTTAGGGAGGCGTTTCACAAGCTTCAAAGCAACTCATATTCCGCTTGGAAACCCTGCAGCCCAATGGTATCAATGTATATTTCACAAGCTTCAAAATCTCCCCTGCCCCCCACTGCATTCCAAAACCAGCCCAGCTAATCCCCGCCTCCCTAACCTGTTCTTCCTCTCGCTTATCCCCTCCTCCCACCTCAAGCCGCACCCCCATTTCCTACCTACTAACCTCATCCCACCCCCTTGACCTGTCTGTCCTCCCCTGGCTGACCTATCCCTTCCCTACCTCCCTACCTACACTTACCTCCACAGGATCCATCCCTGACCCTTTAACTTGTCTGTCTCCTTGCTACCTATCTTCTCCTCTATACATCTTCGATCCACCTCCCCCTCTCTCCCTATTTATTTCAGAGCCCTCTCCCCATCCCTCTTTTCTGATGAAGGGTCTAGGCCTGAAACATCAGCTTTTGTGCTGCTAAGATGCTGCATGGCCTGCTGTGTTCATCCAGTTTCACACTCTATTATCCCTTTTAAAAGCTGCTGTTATGCCAGAAGCCTCAAGCAACAACCTCCCAAGAGACAGATTGTTGGAACTATTTAAATTAATAACCTCAGAAGAACACGTAACAATTCATAATGTTGTTTTAAATTTTTAGTTTTCTTACACACAATACATTACTAGAGAATGGCCGGTTTTCTATTTATATTTCTCTCCCATCCAGGAACAATGAAAGAAAATGTCTAACTTTAGTTGTGGGGAAGTCTTCAGTTTTCACATGGACAGGAGCTGAGCACTTGGGACTAAGATGGATGGAAAACTGTTCTACTCCTTGGGGGAACGGTTTTAATTCCTGGGCTGCTTCTGTGTCATTTCCACCTGTTTAGCTGTGAGGAAAATGTGTGTTAGGAGGGAGGGGGCTTGGGTAATGTGATGTTGGATGAAAGGAGGCCACTACCAGGAATTGACCTCAACTCTAATGTTTGTGCTGAGAGGGTTTACAAATGTCCTTACAGTGGGGGTTGTTGGGTGTTTGTGGTTTTGGAACAGGTTGGAATTGGTGTAAACCATAGACCAGTGTTGGATTTCCTTAAACTCTTGGATGAAATAGTTGCAATGAAGTGCACAAAATCATGAATAATAAATAGATTAAAGACGGATCAATAAGCTCCTTACGGTCAGGAATGAGAGACTACGTCCTCAGTGAGAAACAATCTGAGTGAGTATGTGTTTCAGGAAATTTGGAGGCAGCATGGGAATTCTAAGTACAGAGCGCTTTTTGCTTTCTCTTTTTGGCTCATAATTTTTATTTTTAAAACAGGACAAATTGAGGCCCAGGATTGGGGTGCCCAGCACAAAAGAAAGAGTGACAGTACAGAAAAAGTGTAAGCTCTTGGTTGGTGATAGCTAATAATTTGACTATCTATCATAAGTTATTTTCAGATTGAAGGTAAATAGGGGAAATATTTACAGGCTACATTGTAAAAGCTCAGTATGACATTTTAACAAATGAAATTAAGAATTGCGTAATTAAAGTAGAAATATAGGGAGAGGCAATGTGTTGTAACTGCATAATATGGGAACTGGTGGATCCCATTGTGGTTCATAGTGACCACATCTGCAGCAAGCATTGGTTGCTTGAGGAACTCAAACTCAGAACTGAGCTGGAATATGAGCTTCAAACATTGCAACACAGCAGAAATGGGGAGATTTACCTGGGATTCTGTGTTCCAGGGGGCAGTCACACCCCTTAGATTAAATACCTTGATTTTGCTCACTGATCAGGGTTAGGAGGGTGTGACTAGGGGGTGGGGCAGGCAGAGGGATCAAGGAGGTAGTACTGAATGAGACTCAGCCCTGGAGACTGTCTGAGATAATGGGAACTGCAGATGCTGGAGATTCCAAGATAATAAAATGTGAGGCTGGATGAACACAGCAGGCCAAGCAGCATCTCAGGAGCACAAAAGCTGACGTTTCGGGCCTAGACCCTTCATCAGAGAGGGGGATGGGGGGAGGGAACTGGAATAAATAGGGAGAGAGGGGGAGGCGGACCGAAGATGGAGAGTAAAGAAGATAGGTGGAGAAGGTGTGGGTGGGGAGGTAGGGAGGGGATAGGTCAGTCCAGGGAAGACGGACAGGTCAAGGAGGTGGGATGAGGTTAGCAGGTAGCTGGGGGTGCGGCTTGGGGTGGGAGGAAGGGATGGGTGAGAGGAAGAACCGGTTAGGGAGGCAGAGACAGGTTGGACTGGTTTTGGGATGCAGTGGGTGGGGGGGAAGAGCTGGGCTGGTTGTGTGGTGCAGTGGGGGGAGGGGATGAACTGGGCTGGTTTAGGGATGCAGTGGGGGAAGGGGAGATTTTGAAACTGGTGAAGTCCACATTGATACCATATGGCTGCAGGGTTCCCAGGCGGAATATGAGTTGCTGTTCCTGCAACCTTCGGGTGGCATCATTGTGGCAGTGCAGGAGGCCCATGATGGACATGTCATCAAGAGAATGGGAGGGGGAGTGGAAATGGTTTGCGTCTGGGAGGTGCAGTTGTTTGTTGCGAACTGAGCGGAGGTGTTCTGCAAAGCGGTCCCCAAGCCTCCGCTTGGTTTCCCCAATGTAGAGAAAGCCGCACCGGGTACAGTGGATGCAGTATACCACATTGGCAGATGTGCAGGTGAACCTCTGCTTAATGTGGAATGTCATCTTGGGGCCTGGGATGGGGGTGAGGGAGGAGGTGTGGGGACAAGTGTAGCATTTCCTGCGGTTGCAGGGGAAGGTGCCGGGTGTGGTGGGGTTGGAGGGCAGTGTGGAGCGAACAAGGGAGTCACGGAGAGAGTGGTCTCTCCGGAAAGCAGACAGGGGAGGGGATGGAAAAATGTCTTGGGTGGTGGGGTCGGATTGTAAATGGCGGAAGTGTCGGAGGATAATGCGTTGTATCCGGAGGTTGGTAGGGTGGTGTGTGAGAACGAGGGGGATCCTCTTGGGGCGGTTGTGGCGGGGGCGGGGTGTGAGGGATGTGTCGCGGGAAATGCGGGAGACGCGGTCAAGGGCGTTCTCGATCACCGTGGGGGGGAAGTTGCGGTCCTTAAAGAACTTGGACATCTGGGATGTGCGGGAGTGGAATGTCTTATCGTGGGAGCAGATGCGGCGGAGGCGGAGGAATTGGGAATAGGGGATGGAATTTTTGCAGGAGGGTGGGTGGGAGGAGGTGTATTCTAGGTAGCTGTGGGAGTCGGTGGGCTTGAAATGGACATCAGTTACAAGCTGGTTGCCTGAGATGGAGACTGAGAGGTCCAGGAAGGTGAGGGATGTGCTGGAGATGGCCCAGGTGAACTGAAGGTTGGGGTGGAAGGTGTTGGTGAAGTGGATGAACTGTTCGAGCTCCTCTGGGGAGCAAGAGGCGGCGCCGATACAGTCATCAATGTACCGGAGGAAGAGGTGGGGTTTGGGGCCTGTGTAGGTGCGGAAGATGGACTGTTCCATGTAACCTACAAAGAGGCAGGCATAGCTGGGGCCCATGCGGGTGCCCATGGCCACCCCCTTAGTCTGTAGGAAGTGGGAGGAGTCAAAAGAGAAGTTGTTGAGTGTGAGGACGAGTTCCGCTAGGCGGATGAGAGTGTCGGTGGAGGGGGCCTGGTCGGGCCTGCGGGACAGGAAGAAGCGGAGGGCCTTGAGGCCATCTCCATGCGGAATGCAGGTGTACTGGAGACTGTCTAACAGGTTTGAGATTCTTGCTCCCTTTGTGGATGGAAGTGGGACTGCAGGGATGATGAGCAAACTGACCATAACACCACAGTACAGGGAGCCATTCAAGACCGGGGAGAACAGAGATATGTAGTTGTAATTGGAGATGGCAGAGCAAGGGGAACAGATATTGTTCTCTGCTGCTAGAAATGAAAATCTCCAAGGCTGTGTTGCCTGCCTAATGCCTGTGTTCAGGGTATTTCATCTGGGCTGCAGAGGAACATGGAGTGGTAGGGGAAAAGTCCAGTTATGGTGGTCCACATAGGTACCAACAATATAGGCAGAAAGAGGAAGGACGTTCTGTTTAGTGAATACAAGCAGGTAGGGGCTAAATTAGAAACAAAACCAAAAAAGTAATCTGTGGATTATTACCTAAACCATGAGCAAAATTGCACGGGGTCAACAAGATTAAACAGTTAAACACATGGCTCAAATACTGTTGCAGGAGAAATGGGCTTGAATTCATGGGACATTGGCACCAGTATGGGAAACGGAGGAAACTATTCTGATGGAGTCACATAACTAGGGCTGTGGATAGGATTTCAAACTTCTTAGGGGGGTGGACGAGGAGGGATGTGAGTTCAGTTGCATGGAAAAACTATGAAAAAATTTAAAGAGGGTGCGGTATCAGCAGAGGTTATTAAAGGTTCCAGAACAAATAATTGGACAGAGAATATGGAAAAGTTCTGCAATCTAACTTCAGGCACAACAGATAAGGTGACAACTATGAGAAGGAATGCAGTCACCGTGGGGTTGTTGGTGTTGCATTTAAATGTACACAGTACATGAGACAAGATAAATGAGTTAGTAACGCAGATTGAAATCGACAGGTACGGTGTTGTGGGTACCCAGAGACATAGCTGGGAACTAAATATCCAAGGATGCACATCTTATTGAAAGGACAGGCAGATGGGCAGAGGGGCAGGTTTGTCATTATTAAGAATAAGATTGCAGAGTACATGGAAGTACTCTGGAAGTGGAGCTGAGTCAGCACAGCCTCATTAGGGGAGGTCATGCCTGACAAACCTGTTAGAATTCTTTGACAAAGTAACAAACAAGTGAGACGAAGGAGAGCCAGAGGATGTGATCTACTTGGATTTCTGGAAGGCCTTCAAAAGGTGCTGCACAGGATGCTGAGAAGTAGATAACAGCACATGGTGTGAGAGGCAAGTTACTGGCATGGATAGAGGATTGGTTGGCTGGCAGAAAGTAGAGAGTGGGGATAAAGGAATACTTTTCAGGATGGCTGCTAGTGACTAGTGGAGTACCACAGAAGTCAGAGTTGGGGCCATAACTATTCATGTTATACATTAATGACCTGGACTAAGAAGTGAGGTCATTGTGGGTACGTTTGCAGATGATACATAGATAGGAGGAGGGACAGGTAGTGTTGAGGAAGCTGGGAGCCTGCAGAATGACTTGGACAGGCTGGGAGATGGGCAAAGATATAGCAGATGGAATACAGTATGGAAAATTGTGAGTTTGTGTACTTTGGTAAGAAAAGAAACATAGATAATTTTCTAAGTGAGGAAAGATTTTGGAAATCTGAAGGACAAAGGGACTTAGGTGTTCTAGTTCAGGATTCTATTAAGGTTAACATGCAGATTCAATTAATGGTTAGGAAGGCAAATGCAATGTTAGCATTCATTTCAAGAGGATTGGAATACAAGATCAGAGATGCACTGCTGAGGCTATATAAGGCTCTGGTCAGACTGCATTTGGAATATTGTGAGCAGTTTTGGGCCTTATATCTAAGGAAGGATGTGTTGGAGGATGCTCCAGAGGAGGTTTACAAGAATAACACTGGGGACGAAGGCCTTGTTACATGAGGAGAGGAATCTGGGTCTGCACTCAATGAGGTTTAAAAGAGGGAATTGAATCAAACATATAGAATACTGAGAAAACAAATTGTGGAGCTGGATGAACACAGCAGACCAATCAGCATCTTAGGAGCACAAAAGCTGGCGTTTCAGCCCTGGACCTTTTGTCAGAAAAAAGTACTGAGAAGTTTGGATAGAGAGGACGTGGAGGAAATGTCACAAATAGCAGGAGAGACTAGAAGTTAAGGACATAGTTTCAGAGTGAAGGGGTGACCTTTTAAAACTGAGATAAGGAGAAATTTCTTTAGCCCAAGGGTGACTAATCTGTCAAACACATTGCCAGAGAGAGCTGTGGAGGCCAAGTCATTGTGTGTATTTCAGATAGAAAATGAGATGTTCTTTATTTGTAAGATGATCAAGTGTATGGGGAGAAGGCAGGAGAATGAGTTTGAGAAGCATATCACCCATAATCGAATGGTGCAGCAAACTCAATGGGCTGAATGGCCTAATTCTGCTCCTACGTCTTATCGTCTTAAGAAGAAAGTCTTTCCAGTGGTAGAAGGCTCAATAAAGCAGAGAATGATGATATAAGGTGCATGGTAAAGAGCAAAAGGTTATGCATGTGGGGATTTTTTTACATAATGACCTGTCATAACCTGGGATACGCTCCATGACGAAGGAGAAAGCAAATTCAACGTAAAAGGAAATTGAATCATTACTCAAGCAGAGGAAACAAAATAAGGTCAGTGCAACGAATTGGATAGCTCAGCCAATTGCCAGCAGAAATGTGATGGGATGAACAGCCTTCCTTTCACATTGCATCATTCTTTGATTTTTACAAACTTTAAATACAGTATCAGAAAGGCAGAATGTTTGATCAACAGTGGCAATGAATGCCTTTATAAGGAAGATACAAATGAGGCATAACACAGTGTGCAGACAGGCAACAGACACAATGAGAGTTTTTGAGTGGAAAACCAAGAAATGGACCCTTCAAAATAGTAAATAATAAGTGAGAACTAAGAGTTTAAATACATAACTCTGTGAAAGAGAGTGTGCAGGTATTAAAAAATGGAAGAAAAACGGCATAACTTTGCATTCCATAAATAGATGCATACAATAGAATCCTTGCAATGCAGAAAGAGGCAATTTGGCCCATCTGGTCTGCACTGGCCCTCTGAAGAGCATCCCACCCAGACCCACTGTCCCCACCCCATCTCTGTAACCCCACATGGAGTTTTTACTTCACTTGCACATTATGGGACAGTTTTTTTTCTAAGCATGGATAATCCACCTAACCTGCATATCTTTGGACTGCGGGAGGAAACCAGACCACTTGGAGGATATCCAAGCATATACGGGGAGAATGTGTAAACTCCACACAGACACTCGCCTAAGGCTGAACTCAAACATGGATCACAATAAATAGTCACAAAGGCTGTTATGAGAGACGTGAAGTGAAACTTGCCTTATGTAGAGGTGGACACACAGGAGGAAATACTGGATTGGTTGGGATCAACGTAATACTTGTAATAAGGCCACCCAGGTAGACCCCATACAATGAATTCCCTGACTGGGGCTGTTAACCTGGTCCAAGCAGCGAGTTCTGGCTGAGAGATAAGAAGAGTATCAGAAGCTCTGTTCACTCTGTGAGCTGGCTCTGAGGGAGCTGGATCAGTGTTAAAGACTATCAGGGATAATGGGAACTGCAGATGCTGGAGAATCCAAGATAATAAAATGTGAGGCTGGATGAACACAGCAGTCCCAGCAGCATCTCAGGAGCACAAAAGCTGACGTTTCGGACCTAGACCCTTCATCAGAGAGGGGGATGGCGTGAAGGTTCTGGAATAAATAGGGAGAGAGGGGGAGGCGGACCGAAGATGGAGAGAGAAGAAGATAGGTGGAGAGAGTTTAGGTGGGGAGGTAGGGAGGGGATAGGTCAGTCCAGGGAAGACGGACAGGTCAAGGAGGTGGGATGAGGTTAGTAGGTAGATGGGGGTGCGGCTTGGGGTGGGAGGAAGGGATGGGTGAGAGGAAGAACAGGTTAGGGAGGCAGAGACAGGTTGGACTGGTTTTGGGATGCAGTGGGTGGAGGGGAAGAGCTGGGCTGGTTGTGTGGTGCAGTGAGGGGAGGGGACGAACTGGGCTGATTTAGGGATGCGGTGGGGGAAGGGGAGATTTTGAAGCTGGTGAAGTCCACATTGATACCATTAGGCTGCAGGGTTCCCAAGCGGAATATGAGTTGCTGTTCCTGCAACCATCGGGTGGCGTCATTGTGGCAGTGCAGGAGGCCCATGATGGACATGTCATCTAAAGAATGGGAGGGGGAGTGGAAATGGTTGGCGACTGGGAGGTACAGTTGTTTGTTGCGAACTGAGTGGAGGTGTTTTGCAAAGCGGTCCCCAAGCCTTCGCTTGGTTTCCCCAATGTAGAGGAAGCCACACCGGGTACAGTGGATGCAGTATACCACATTGGCGGATGTGCAGGTGAAACTCTGCTTAATGTGGAATGTCATCCTGGGACCTGGGATAGGGGTGAGGGAGGAGGTGTGGGGGTAAGTGTGCTTGGGGGCCGCTTTGCAGAACACCTCCGCTCAGTTTGCAACAAACAACTGCACCTCCCAATCGCCAGCCATTTCCACTCCCTCTCCCATTCTTTAGATGACATGTCCATCATGGGCCTCCTGCACTGCCACAATGATGCCACCCGAAGGTTGCAGGAACAACAACTCATATTGGGCTTGGGAACCCTGCAGCCTAATGGTATCAATGTGGACTTCACAAGCTTCAAAATCTCCCCTTCCCCCACCGCATCCCAAAACCAGCCCAGTTCGTCCCCTCCCCCCACTGCATCACACAACCAGCCCAGCTCTTCCCCTCCACCCACTGCATCCCAAAACCAGTCCAACCTGTCTCTGCCTCCCTAACCTGTTCTTCCTCTCACCCATCCCTTCCTCCCACCCCAAGCCGCACCCCCATCTACCTACTAACCTCATCCCACCTCCTTGACCTGTCCGTCTTCCCTGGACTGACCTATCCCCTCCCTACCTCCCCACCTAAACTCTCTCCACCTATCTTCTTTTCTCTCCATCTTCGGTCTGCCTCCCCCTCTCTCCCTATTTATTCCAGAACCCTCTCCCCATCCCCCTCTCTGATGAAGTGTCTAGGTCCGAAACGTCAGCTTTTGTGCTCCTGAGATGCTGGTTGGCCTGCTGTGTTCATCCAGCCTCACATTTTATTATCAGTGTTAAAGACTGTCCACTTTTAAGTAAGGAGATGCTTGGTGAAGGGATATTGGCCTCTATAGAGTTTGGAGTTATTAGAGTGGAGACGACTGTATTTTGTTGCATTACATTTGCCAGATGTACCTGAAACAAACATGACTTTGCACAGGGAATGTGCCTGTGTGTAAGAACCAACATTTGCACTATGTCTCCCCAGCTGCTGTTTTTCTTTGGAAAACATTTTGTAACACAACAATATGTCTGCCCTTGTAATACACTATATTGAGCACTGGAACAAAGTCTGGCATGTTGCTCTAATATGTAAAACTGTATTTAGGAACATATCAAAAGATTAATTGGACATCGTGCATCATTTATTTTCAATACTATTTCTACAAGACTACTTTGTTGAGAGAATGGTGCAGTCCGTGAGTTTTCTCTGTTGTCCACAAGCTTGCAAAGATTGATGAGTAAGACGCTATGTTGTCCCTGTTTTCCACTATTCTTTCTAATAATGGATTGATCGTCAATTTGTTCTTTAATCCTAAATGTAGTATGTCACACAGTTGGCTTCAGCATGAGTTTTCTTTCATCACGCTTTCTTTTGTCAGCAAGGCTGTCTGGGTAAGAATTCATCAAGATTTTCATTGTTGGCTTTGCTGCAATTGCTTGCAGAACTTTCTCTCCATGCTCTTCAGTATTTCACAATTGTGTGTGACTTACTAGTGTTTGATAGATGGCTGGTCATCCTAGCTCCACTTCAGCATCCTGCACCACAGACAACATGTACCAGAGATCATCAAGTGCAGAACTTAGGTGAACAGGAATCTCAGATAAAGGTGAGAACCACATCGTTGACTGTGAGCCATGCACTATTCACAGGCTTGAGCAGCAAGAACAATGGTACCCACCACCATCCCCCACCATACCATAGGATGAGCTAGAACTGTATAGGATGCACTGTCAAAGAGATCAGGAGTGTGGAGCAGCCTTGTTGTGATTTAATGGAGCTTCACCAAATAGTTAAGACCACAGAGTGAGTAGAGTTAGAACATTAAAGTAAAAACTGACTAGAAAACACACTGAAATGTGAGATTCTCTGAAAAAATACCGAAAATGTCTGAATTCTCAAAGAAGATAGATGAATTATTACATAATGGGAGTCAGGTACATGTTTAATATATATAAAGATGGTCAGTATGGAAGTATAATTAATTTGTGTTTACAGTGAAGTTCAAGCCTGAAAACAGTAATTGATTTTACCTTCCACACCAGCAATCTGTTTGAACCCAAATTCAGTATGGCATCAAATGTATGACAGAAGGTAGTGTCCATGGATGGATTATCTGATTTTATTGCCATCATCTATTTTACAAAATAAATAAAGATGTAAAAGTTACACATCAGCACCATAGATGCAGTTATCAGGTCTTGCATGAACTGTTCAGAACACATGAGATTCCTGATGTGGTTGTCAGAAATTGAACCACTGACTGCTAACATATCTTTTGGTCTATTTACAAACAGTGCTAGGATTGAAAATGTAACTACATTGCCAAGGTACCCACTGGAATAGGGGTGATGAGTGTGGGGTAGCTACACTGAGTTTTTTGTTTAAATTAATATGCTGACCTTTACACCTGCTAAATTACCTGTTCATTGTGGCTTACCACCACTCAAATTGTTGATGGTCAGATGCTTGAAGATCAGCTCTGGACCCTGCCAAAGATGTAGATGCAGCTATGTCTACTGGATCATAATAGCGTATGTAACAAGGAACAATCTAACTGGCTGCAAGATACTACCACGCACAATGACTGCCATACTTGGGGCAAGGGTACCAGATATGGATTTGGAACTTGAACAAAAAGGGTGCAGTCATTCAAGTAGCAGAGACTAGGAGCAGTCACATATTATCCATTTGGCTGAGTAAAATTGTGTGAAGAAACTACAAACCTCATCTCTTTGAAGAACAATCATCCACCAATAATTACGAACAAAAAACAGAAGTTGCTGGAAAAGCTGGCAGCATCTGTGAAGAAAAAAATCAGAGTTAACATTCAAGTCCATTTTGAACTCTGAGGGAGGGTCACTGGATCCGAAATGTTAATTCTGATTTTGCTTCACGGATGCTGCCAGACCTGCCGATCTTTTCCATCAATTTCTGTTTGTGTTCCTGATTTACAGCATCCACAGTTCTTTCAGTTTTTATCCAAAAATAATTGTTAGAGACAAAGCCAATGAGGAACTGTTGGGGATGTTTCCATCCCCAAGATCTGTGTCGTTTACTCATTGTAGACGGTTTGTTTTTCCTAAGGTTTGAGTTTCGAGTTTTTCACGCCGTTTCCGCCATGTTGCTTTCCCGGCCGTAAAGACCGCCTATCAATAAGCTCGCTTCTCATTGGCTGATGGACGCTTAAGTACGCTACTCCGTATTTGATTGGCCAAGTTGTGTCCATTTTGTGTCTTTGGACTGAGACTGTAAAAGCTCTTTTTCTAAAGGCCTTGTGTCCTCTCTTCCAGTGTCAGTAAGTTTGGGGTGCGACTCTAGCTGGGGCCTGGGGCTTGTCCGCTATCATCTAGTGTCACCGTTCGCATCAGCTTGTGCCAAGTTGTCCGCGTACAGTCGATCATACCTTGAGTCCATAGCTACCAAGGTACCGCGAAACATAACAGGAACGTTGCAATACCGATGATTTACAGACTTTAAGAACAAAATTAATATCATCTGTCAAACACTTACCAAGCTTCCAAGTTCAAACAGAATGTGTCCTAGTAGAATTGTCAACTCTCCAATTTACCTCAATTTCTGAAATCTGAGATTTGACGGAAAATGCTATTGTAAACATGAACGTTGAATTGTTAACTATGGGAATAATGCTTGGGGTGGATGATGGATAAAATAATAGTTTGGCAATGGTTGATGTTAGAAACTGCTGTTGAATGTGTTTTAGACACTTTGGCCAGTTTATGCATGAAAATCACTTTACCCAAGTGCTCATATCAGTGAGGACATAGAACTTGGTTTGAGTTTCAGCTTGGCTTCATAAACAAAATATTCCTCACTAAAATACTATGTAAACATTTTCCAAATTTCCACAGTATTTACTTCTACTGAGCTCTTTCCATTGGACAAAGGATATTACCTGCAATGATTTGTGTGTTTGAGCAGAACCATTGGAATCTCCGTCCTCTCTGACTTAGAGCTGGCTCTGTTCCACGCAGGTCGGTCTCTTCCTGGGTCTTCTTGGGTTGTTGCACGTTCTTCTGCCATGAGTCTTCTCCTGCAAGATTTCCCTGAGGGTGTGGCATCCAAGTTTGTGATTTTATCCCTCCTTGTAGCAGATCTTCCTGAAAAGATTGAGAGGTCCTTTCTGAGGTGTTCAACATTATGAACAATTTTGATGAGGTAAAGAAGGATATTCTGTTTCCACTCGTTGGTCTATCATAATTCGGGGTCACAATTTCAAGATTGTCAGCAAAAGAGTTAGGGCTGAAATGAGTTCTTTTCTCATAAAGTTGTTAGGATTTGGAATGTGCTGCCTGGAATAGCAGTAGAGGCGGGTTCTGTGGAAGGTTTCAAAAGAGAGCTGGATATATACTTAAAAGTGATGAATTTAGAGGGCTGCAGTGAAAGGAATGAAGAATGGGAATAGCTGGGTACCTGGGCCAAATGATCTCTTACGGTATTGTAAAATTCTATGATTCCAATCTATAATGTTCTCTGTCCTTCGGCCAATGGGAGCATGTGCTGTGTTTAAATCCTCCAATGGGATGGCACCAACACCCTCCACTGTTGCCATGCCAGGATTGTAAAGTGCATATGCTCAGAAAATCAAGATACCAGAATGTCTGATCGACACTTCTCCAATACACAGCCATCAGACTGGTTGTAACTGGTTCCCCTTGAGCCGTTTGTGGCCTCTTTGACTTTGGTTCTCACTATTCGTTTTAGCTGACAGCTGTTGGCTGCTATATAATTTGGTTTGACGAATTTTCTGTCAACCCTGATTTCTCTGGCTCGTGGTCACTTGACCACAATTTCTGCTGTTGATCCCTTGAAGTGTCTAGAGAAGATATGACCACAGGCTTTGGGTCACACTCTCATGCAGGCACATATCAAATCTCAGACACCCTTAGTATCTGGGTTCCCCATGTACATAGACAACAATACTTGATCTTCCTTGTGCACATCAATATGTTCAACAAAACTATATCCAACTAATTGTATATTAATTGAGATTTACCACCATTTACAAACACTGGCTTATCCCCAAGCTTCTCTGAGAATTAGTACTCAATAGAATAAAGTTCATACCATGCAACAATTTACATCATCCTTCACAACATAGTCTAGTTTCAATAATTTCTTGGCTCCCGTTGTAGGAGCTTGGAGTCTATAGTTGGTTTCTGGATGAGTTCCTTCCTCCACCATGGGGTTTGGTGGATCAAAGTAACCAGGATGAACAACACAGCCAGGTATGATCGGAGAGAAATCCACAGCTGTACCTGCAAATTTGAGTCCCAGTCTCGGAATTCATCTCACCAAATAATCACTTTGATTTCCCTAATATCCTTTTGAATTTGCTCTGTCTGCAGAGTAACAGTAACAAAAACTTCACGTATTTTTGCCAGTTGTGTCCAGACCTGCTGTAATTTTTTCTGGTAGGAGTTCAGTGTCAGTGTTGTACTTCTCCCAATAACCCCAAAGTTTTGCCTGAGTTTGTCACCAACATTGACAAAGATTTCATTCTTCCTGCAGATGTCTGTGAACTCAGTTAGGCCTACCCTGCTTGGTATGTGTTGTCCATTACAAAAGGTGGTGTTTCAGATGTTACATGCAAAGGTCCAATGCTGGTCATGTTTTAGGGAATTTGTGATACGGTATTCACCCTTCTACCTATATACCCTCCTGCTGATGTGTTTTGTTTTGGCTCCAGATCTCTAAAGTACAATTTAGAATGGCGTTTGTCCATAAACCACATAAGACATGTTCATTTGAATATATGGGGTAAGAGCACAAAAGTACTTCTTTTGTCTGTTGACATTTATTTAGAGTGGTGCCTTTGAACCCTCCCTCTTTCTCAGCAGCAAACAGAGGGTGCCATCATATTCTAACTGTACTCTCTCTCAGATAACATTGACATTTTCCACTTTGAAGACTTGTAACCCATTTTGACTTGGTGTTATGATCAGGATCCCCATTACCATCCCAAAGGCCTTTCCTAGGATCCCTTTCATTCATTGTTTAATTTGACCGTGGTCAATTACTGTAATTGACAGAATTGGGACATCTGTTCCCATTGGACAAGTGCTTGAGCTGCTCATAGTCTGGGCTTGACCTCTCACATGTAAATCCCTGTTTTCCATCCTCATAGCTGAGGGTTCTAATACAAGTATAATTTTTAGAGTTCAGAAAGGCACTACTCTGGCAGCTGAGTTCCAGATATATCTAATACCATCTGTGCCCATTTGTGGTGTAAATTGTTGCACAGGGCTTTGTCTCTGTATTTTAAAACCAAACCATTTTGTCACCCTGGGATACCTCTGAGGTGCACTTGTAGGGGGTGAAAATCTGGCTGGCTT
Organism: Stegostoma tigrinum; assembly: GCF_030684315.1. Classification (NCBI taxonomy): domain Eukaryota; kingdom Metazoa; phylum Chordata; class Chondrichthyes; order Orectolobiformes; family Stegostomatidae; genus Stegostoma; species Stegostoma tigrinum. The sequence continues at coordinate 48,345,824 of NC_081358.1, forward strand.
TAGCCCATTTCTAATTTTGTACAGGACATAGTTCCCCAGTATGACCTTTCCAGCATATCACTGCTGTCTATCATATCCTGGAGAGAGAACCAAGGCAGAATCTGCTATTATTGTTGTATAATATCTGGTGGCGTTTAGATACCTGTTCACTCTTCTCCACCAGTTGAGTATCTTCTTTGACTCTGCCTGGCTTTGACATGCACTCGACTAAACTGCTCCCAAAATTTGTTTTGCTTTTCGAATTCTCCCAATTCCCCTTTTGTCGGTCAGTTGCGTGTGTGTCAGGCCTCACTCAGGCCTCACATTTCCTAATCCAAAATGGTGGAGTCAGAAGCAGGTCAGTGCATTTGCACCGTCAGAGGTCCAGTTGATTAATATTTAGACAACAAGATGAAAAATGGCCAAAAGACAACAGTGATGATTAAGGCTATCTGTCATACCATATGATACTGTATCCCCGTATGACCAGGATGCTCTGGCAAATTCGGGCCACAGTAGTAGCAGAAGTTTATGATGATGCTTTTCAATGACCAGGATGGATTGCGGAGCACCCAGGGTTCAGGTGTAATGGGAAGGGGTTGGTGTGAGAGAATCTGGTCCCCTGCTGAGGTGGGAGGGCCCAGGATGCCAAGGACTTGCTCTCCATTATGTCTTGATGGGAGCATCGAAAGGACTGCCTTCATAAAGGGGTTGTCTTGCTCTCTGGACTAGGTCAAAATCATACCATATCAGGTTATAGTCCAACAGGTTTAAACCAGTCCAACACCGGCACCTCCACATCTCTGGGCTAGAGAGCTGCAAAGGGTGCTTTTTCGGGCAGAATTTGCCTGACTATCTCTTTCTCTTCAGAGCTACTGCATGCTGAGCCCTGCCTCTTCTGGAATTTTTGGGGCCAGCTGTTGCTCAGTTCCCTCGGTTGAGGCCTCGGGAGGGACAATGTTCAGGGCTGGTCAGGGATCTTGGTGTGGATTGATGACTAGGGCTGCATGGGGATCGGGAATATGGATGGGGTTTGGATTAATGACCAGTCTGAATCTGGATCAGTACTTGAGTTAGGTTCTGCTTCTCCCAGTTCTCCGAGAAGAAGGTTGGGTTGGTGGCTGATAGGACTCCATAGGTATCGGATTGATTAACATGGTGCCCATCCGGTTTTCTCCTATATCTAGCAAAATTCTGTACTGGCCTTGTCCACCATGGAGTGGAGATCTGAAAATCGGGGGGGACAGGAAATGTTCCTGGCTAAAAAATTTATAACATTACTCTACTGGGTTCACCTTCCCATCAAAGTACATCTTGCTCTGTTTTTGTTCCTCTTCACTGTTCTGGTGCTTTGTGTACATTCTTTATATTTTCTAACAAAATTTTCACAGTTTTCTTGTGGCAGAGGGATTCAACTTGGGGGTCTGTCAAGTTGAGTCCTATTAAGTATTTGTTATCTCGCATGGGGAGTCTAGTCAATAGAGTGTGACAGGAGCATATCCAGACAAACTGGAGAGTGAATTCATTATGATCAAGGGGACAAAGGTAAAATTACATTTCAGATCAAGATGTTTTGTTGGATGACCTTTCACAGCATTCCTTTGAGGATGTGATTCATCCCCTCTCCAATCTCACTGGATCCAGCATGCCAGGCGATGCTGAAAATCAAAAACAAAAACAGAAATGCTGGGAAAACCCAGCAGATCTAGCAGCATCTGTGGAGAGAAATCAGAATTCATGTTTCTGGCACAGACCCTCCTCTTCAGAACTGGGCTGTGACATGGGTTGTCTAGACGAATGGTAAGACCCGATCGAGTGAGAATGTGCTGAATTGAGCTGTCTGCTGCAACTTAACAGTGTTCGTTCGAGTGAGGGAAGCCTCTAGCTATTCATAAAAATGTCCACGATGACAAGAATATACTTTTCTCCCCTTTTGCAGGGTGGTAGGAGGCTGGCATAGTCTATTTAAAAATCAGGCCGCAGCCCTGCTATTGGCCTAGAATGCCTAACTCTCCTTTATTGGCATATTTTGTCAGAATTATTCTCTGCATAAAGATACAATTTTCAACATAATGTTTTATGTCTTTTCTCATTTCTGCTACCAACACAATCCCTGAATTTTGTCAGTCATGGCTTAGTGTCCCTTGATGACATTGGACATCATGGCTTTGAAAAATCATATGCTCCTGCACTGGTACCATATACCATTCATCTTGGAGAACAAGTCCATCCTTAGCACTGAGCCTGTCCATCCACTTGGTGCACTGTTCCCGCCTCTACTTGCTTTAATTCGGCGTCACTGGTCTGAGCCTGCACTAGATCTTTGACCTTGTTTTCATCTATAGTGATGGCATCTATTTGTTCCGAAATGGTGGGGGCCAGTGTGCTACTAGATTCCTGATTGTGGGCTTTGCTAACTTATCTGCCCTTTTGTTCCAAACTGAGGGAGTTCAGTACTGGGTTAATGATGTTGTATTCGTCACCTTGGGCAGTTCGGAGAATGAGGTTGAGCAGAGGTACAGATGGTAATGGCATCCTATCTGCTGAGTGAATCCTCCAGCTTCCCACATGGTAGGAAGACTGTTAAACTATTGCAGATATACACTTAGACAGCATGTATCTGCAACATTTTAACTGACTCCCTGCCAATTTGGAAAACTACGGGATATATCTTGGCAGATGGGAAACCACTACTGCCTGAACCTTTGTTCAACTTTATTCTCCAGTCTGTCCAAGGTCATGAATACAGCATCTTTAAGGTTAGAGCTCTTTACTGAGGTACAAGCACAACATGTATTCTTACCGGGCATCTCTCTTCTGATCTCCAGGTTCCTTAGTGTCTTCCTGTTTGGGCATGAATATTCCCTTGGGAATATTTGTTCCTGCGACGTGACACTCTTGGGGTTCTGGAGTTCTCCTCCATAGCTCAAGCTGTGGGCCAGGAATATGGACACTTTGACTGCACTATCATGATCCTGTAACATCAGGGTCCAGCGCTAGGCAGTTTTTGGCTGACTGTGCTGTCTTTAATCCTGCCATGTAGCAGAAATTGAATAGGAATCTGCTCTTTCAGAATGATCTGGAAGTTCAGGCCAAAAATATGAGAAAGATGTTGTATCATCCAGAACATAGCTAGCTAACGCTTTTAAACATGTAGAGAAGACCTGCTCTACGAGTGAAAAAGTCTGGGAGGTATAGGATAGGGTCTGAGTTTATTGTGTTGATCTTGGGGAACAACCATGTGGCATCCATGGCTGCAATGTCCAAGGCAAAGGGAAGTTCTGGGTTGGGTACCTGCACTACAGATACCTGTGCGCGAGTCTTTTTTAATTTAACAGCATCTGTGCGCTGTTCAGTCCATTCTTATGGGGCATTCCTTTTAAGGAGATCAAAGAGTGTGGCAAATTTAGTGGTGAAACCATTGATGTGGTTCTGACAGTATTCCACTAAGCATAGAACGAAACACCTTGAACCCACATCCCCGGGGAGGAGCAGATGAGTTCTGACCCTGATGTCCTTTCCTTCTATTTCATGCTTCCTGAGCTATCACAATTCCCAAGTATGAAGCCTGGGCTGTCTTGATCTGTGCCTTCTTAGGGTTTAATATTTCTCCCTGGGAGGGCTAACAGTTCCTTTACCAGTGGCAAATGTTGGGCCCTTGTCTCTTACTGCAGGAGGAGGCCGTCCATGTACTGTACCAAACAGCCTGCTTTGGGGAGCCTTCTTTAAGCTCATTAACCAGCCTCTGATGAAATATTGTTGAAGAATTGTGAAAACCCTGTGGCAACCAAGTCTTTGTGTATTGCTGGCTCTAAAATGCGAAGGTAAATTTAGATTAACTATGTTGGTGGAAGGGGATGGATAAAATTCCAATACTAAAGTCCACTACGGTGAAAGATTTTGCCAGTGGGATCTGCCTCATCATGATTTCAGGGCTAATTGTTATTGGTGCCATGATTGAAGTGGTTTAGTTTAGCTCCCTATAATCAATGGTGAGCCACCAGGAGTTCTCCGGCTTCTTAACCGACTATATTAGTGAGTTGTTGGTAGATGCTACAGGGCATAGGACTCCTTACGTTTACAAGCTACTGATGGCCCTTGGCCACCTCACCCTCAGTCTGCCTGGGAGAGTGTATATGTGTCAAGCCTGGCTAGTTCTAGTTCTAGGGAATTTGTCAAATAGAACAGTTGGGCAAGTCAAAAAATAAATTATATTCTCTTATAAGGCCCAAGCTTAAATGTGCTTAGAGTGGGTGTGGAAATTAACCAATATTGCTGGATAATGACAAACTATTTAAATTCTATAGGTTCTTTCTCTACCCACTCCTGTAGATGTCCAGTGAACCGACTCAGAAACATTTTCTTACAGGTGTGCCATGTGTTATCAAGATCTTAGAATGTGTTAAGCGTCACTCTGGACCCCACAAAAACTCAGCACTGCGACTTTCCACTTTGTTGACTAGACAAGCTGGCTCACACTGTCCTATTCATTGCTCCGCATCTACGGAGGACATGCATAGCTTCATCATGATTTGTGAAGTGTATCCAGGTGGCAGGGTACAAGGAATTAGATTGTGGGATTTCCTCCGATGTATTTGGCCATATGATCTCCCCCATCAAACTAACTGCTGCTTGTCTCCCTCTGGTCCTTCTAGTGGCAGGTACCGGGATCTTGACCCTGTCTGTTCAAGAGTTCATCTGCAGGGATTATACAAACAATTCTTATCAAAGTTCATCCAGCTATGACAAAGTTGTCTGTGCTTTGAACACTTTGACTGGTTTGTGTATTAAAAACACTTTGCTCTAACACTCTTGTTGGTAAGGCAGGCTAATACACACAGAATTCAGTTTGCAGTTCAACTTAATTTTATTCAAAAAATATTCCTTATTAAAATAGGATGTAAGCATTTCCCAAATACTCACTATATTTACTCTCTATTTATCTCTAACCATTTGAGAAACGATATTATCCATAATGGCCCATGTTTTTGACCTGGACCATTGGAATCTCCTTCCTCTCTGACATAGGGTTGGCTCCCTTCCACAAAGGTTGATCTTACACAACAGGGCAGATCTTCCCCTGGATCTTATCAGATTGCTGCATTGTCTTCTACCAAGAGTCTTCCCTATGAATCTTTGCTGAGTCTATACTGAGAATGTGATGTCCAGGTGTATGTTTTGATCTCTCCTTCCATTGGACCTTCTAGAACATTCTGTTGTCTTTAGTCTTCAGGGTCATGAGCTGGGTTGAAATCATTCAATGTCGCCATGCCAACACCCTTTGATGTTGCCATATCAGAAGGTGCACATACTCAGGCAGTCAAGATACCAGAATGTCTGATTGATACTTCTCCAAAACACAACCCTCAGGGGGCTTATAATTGGTTCACCTTGATCCTTTGTAACCTCTTTTATTGGTTTCCACTGTTCTCTGTAGCCAATAGGCACTGGCTGCTGTTTCATTTAGTTTGGCCAATTTTCTGTCAGGCCTAATTTCTCTAGCTGTGGGCCATTAGGTCCATCATGTCCATGTCAGCTCTCTTAAATAGCTGTGGAACTAGTTCTCTTATTTTCTCAATGCCCTGTTTTTTATTTGCATTTCAGATACTATCCAGTTGTTTCTATGATTTGTTATTAAATCAGTTTCCACCACCCTTTCAGGCAGCACATTCTAAGCATAAAACTGACTATGTGCAATAATAATTCTTATCATCTCTCTCCAATTTGTTTTCCAATTATGATAAACCCATTTGCTAACCCTCCTGCCAGTGGAAATAGTTCCTGTTTATGAATGGTTTTGACGGTGTAAATAATGGTGAACTGCTCTATTAAGCCTACCCTAAATATTCTCTGTTCAAACGCAACCAATCCCAGTCTCTTTCGTTGTTCCACATAATGACAAATCTGCATTCCTGATTTCTCTGCCTTCTTTTCTAATAAGACCTTGATCCTTTTCCTAAAATGTGACGCCCAGACTGGACACAATATTCCAGCTGAGAGTTGAACCAGAAGCTCAATGTTAGTGAAACATGCTCCGAGCCAAGCAGGAAACATCAGAGGAAAAGGGGTTCCATTAAGCCAGCAAAAACAGGAAGGGTGGGAAAAAAACTAAATCAAAAAACAAAATAGCTCATTCAGAATGTAGCTTGATGCCAATCTGAAGTAGGAAATGTCACAGAGGCACCAGAAGCTAAATCACTAAAGGAAGGACATCAACTAACCTCTCCCTCTCCAACAATGGTAACGAATGTCTTATCTTAATAAAATAATCCGTTGGATAAAAAACAGTTTCTTTAAAGTAACAGGCCAAGATATTCTCTCATCTGGGAATTGTCCCTACCAGACTGACCCATGCACTGACTTTTACTACTGTCTCCCAACATTATGCTCAGATACATTTAGGCAAGGAATTCCAGCATTGAAAAATAAATTGTGGGGGGAGCATTGGAGGCAAAATGTAGGACAGAACCTTGTGGAGGTAACAGGTACTCTAGCTGGAAAGCAAGCAAGAGCCTGTGTTGCCTCTTTTGGAGAAGGCAAGGCTGATCCTGTTCCACTTAAAACTTGAGACAGCTGCAGTGGGCCATTCCTTGGATTTAATGACCCAGTCAGTCAGACCGTGGCAGATCAATGAAACAGTAGCATCTCTGGGGGGGATGGTGGCTGCTGTCAGTACAAAAACCAGCCAAGCGGCATGTTTGTCACTGGCTTAGGTGACAAATGGTTAGACAGTGGGGTAAAGGTGGAGGAGGGTGGAGGGGGGAGGGGATTGTGGGATCAGAGGGTGTATGTCACGGTGCAGTGGGCATTAATTGCCAATTTAAGGGGTTTGCTTGAGAAGCAGAAGGGCTATCTGCCATGAATCAGAGATGGGAATGCGATGGGGGTCCACCTGTAATGTTCTTGTCACATTTTGCAGCACTGATCTCCCCTTTCCATTGGTACAAAACCAGCAAAAGGGTATGGAAGATCTGCCTGCTCTGGATGATGCTGAAATTATGAGGTCCATTATACAGTGATATGCTGCAGTACTCTAAAGCATTGGAAACCATTGTTTCACCACGATTGTGGAAACTTGTAATATGCTCGACATCTGATACAGACAATATGTATGATAACATGATATGAACAGCCTGGAGCACTGAAAAGGCTGTGCAACCCTTATGCAAAATAATTTCTTTAAAATATTAACATTTATGACAATGTGATTGCATGGTTGAAGTGTATGAAAACATGTCCAGATTGTAAGCATCGTCAAGAAATCGCTATTGAATGGAATGCCGTTCCCAGTGGTTAGCCATTTTCTTTTAAAGGCATTATTAAATGTTAGACTTGTTTTGCAGAGCTACTGTGCTTGCTATCACCTTTCAACCCTTCACTGCGGAATCATTGTAGGCCCATGGAGATATTGTATTGCTTCGATGCATTGCCAGAAATGAACTTTTAGAGGGAACATTTAAAACTCGATTCCAACTATTCTCTCTCTCTGTCTCCCTGGTGAGATTTCACTGTGTCCTTCTAAACAGGGAATAGGTTTATCCTTCAACCCACCTCTATTGCATTTTCAGTTGGTGCAGGAAAGGAAGGAATGTAACAAACAAAATTACTGACATTCGATGAGCTACTGACAACTTTCTCTTACAGTCCACAGCTGATAAGACCTGAACATGTTTGAGACAATCAGCAGTCAGCCACTGAAAGTCCCCAAGGAAGCTATCAGTGTTAGTAGGACAGTAGAGAGGGGTACTTTATTAGTGTCCATGGGTAATCAGTACTTTGGTCTTTGACATGTCATTTAGTCTTTACCAGCTGACAGTATTTATCAAATATTGCAAATGCATTTACGTGGTTACCTTATACATATCACAGTGGTCTGTTTGCTTTAGTCAATAAATTCAGCTATTTCTCCATGGAAGATGCAAGGCAACCCTGCACTGTTTTTACCTGAATGTTTGATAATTCACCATTACAGTGTTAATGATGAGATACAGCAATCTCCTTCACGAATAGCTGGGAGCCCATTCTGGCTCACTACACATACAATATTGTGCACTTGAAGTTCTATTACCCCAGCAGTTGCCATAAAGTCATTTTGTGCCAAGATGTGATGCCCACCATTGTTTCAAATAGATGTTTTGTTGCTGCAAGAGCACTGCAGATGTGATTACTTTTCCTGCTCCACAGCAAGTCTTGATGTGTGATTATACTTTAATGTATGCCTGTGAATGAGTAGGCAAGGAGATTAAGAATCAAAAGCAAAAGTTCATTCTGGTTATAAGTGGGAGGTGGGGGCAGAACTCCAAACTCACCAGGGCAATGGGCTGACAGGCAGTCAATGGCCTTAATAGAGATAACCCCATTGTTATTTGCTGAGTACTGACTCAGTGACTCCACTTAGGGAAGACATTTTCGAGATTATATATCAAGGTCATTTGGGTGTCACCAAATGTAGAGCTAGGGCTCAGTTGTCAGTCTGGGATGCCCAGAATTTTAAAGTATATTGAAGAAATTATTTCCAACTGCCAAACATGGGCAACACAATGGCCAGAACAGAGACAACCATAGGCATCAAATAAATTTGCAAGCAAGCCAAAGGAATGGATAGGAATGATCTATTTGTCATCAATGGCGAGTCATATTTTATTGTCATTGGCTACTTTTCAAGATCAAACAAAACTAAAAAATTGCATAATATAACTTTGGAAATAGTCATCAGAAGATGAAAAGAGATTTTTACAACTTGTGGAATTCTTGGTCCAGTTGTTACTGATAACAGAACTTGATTTAGAAATGTTTTCTGCCATTGTATGAAGACTTCAAATGTAATCAATTTTGTTAAAAATTAACATTGGTTATATCGTTTATATATATAACCTGAAATGATATTCCAAGGCTACTCATTTCTACAGCATTTGCAATACAGTTTTTGCTATCCCACTTACCTGACCCAAGAGTTTAATTTGATTCATCTGTGGCGATACATGGGTAATGAAAATCTATACCAAGGTAGAGAAACACTTGACGTAAAAGTTAGTTCAGAGAGTTAATTGACCTGCTGGCTCTTGCTGAAGGGTATGCATTGACATAACTGCAGGAAGTTATAGAAAAGAAAGTTTGTTTCTTCTCCTTCATTAACATCTGGATTAGGTAATGATGTTATTTCTCTGATAAAAGAGTCTTGTTATTCAGGATAGCTGGTTCAGACCACTTGATAATGGTACAAAAGTACAAAGCACGCTCCATCAATTCTTAGTCAGAATGATGCTCAGTCTGTGATCTGACGTTGACTTGTATCTTTTAACCAGGCCTCTGCCTACTTCAGGTATCTTTATGAAGGCTATGGGCAATATGGCAACAGTGAGTCAGAATGAGATCTAAGCTAATGATCTGGTAGAAGCAAACCCAAATTCTATGTGGCAGTTTGAGAATTTAATGCCTTCCTTGAATATTGAATGTAGTGCGGGCACTTATTCAAGTGGGAGCTATCTCCATGATCTTGCTACTGACCTGTTTAAAACCATCCTGTCATCACTCACCTCTGGTCTGGGATCCACTCACGGCTTGTGGTCTCCAGTGACTGCCACACCAGCAGTTGCAGTTTCCACCTTCTGTGCTGGTGTTGCCATTCAGCAGAGCTACAGGCCTCTGGTCATGGGTAGCTTTTGGCAAACAGAGCCTCATCTTGAGGTCTGTGATTAAGAAAAGGCCTCCTACTGTCTGTCATGTGCCTGAGTGGCATAAGGCATTTGCTTCAAAGAGGTGACATTGGAATTTTGTAGGGTTAGGGACAGGAATCACATGGCCTGATGGCCACATGACCAGAGTTCCTGGCCCATATCACAAATACAGAGGTCAGATCCCCTGCATACCTAGACTCTGGCTATTAGACCGTTATGTAAAAGCACTTGCCAGATCTCCAGTCATTATCTTCATTAAATGTCATCCTTTGAATTTAAATGTCCCAGAAGAGGACAAAAACGAATAATAACCTCGTCCTGTGCTGTATCATTCTACAGGTCAGGGAAATGGAATTGCATTAGGGCACAATTACTCCCCAGGAGCCAGAAGCCCAGTCCTTCCTATGATGCAGTGAGGAATCTCTCTCGGAGGAATTTTGGAACTCGTAGCCTGTAAATCATGATTCTATTCAGATATTGAAAAGAACATTCATTTTATGTTTACTGATAGTAAGTTCAGGTACAAGAAATTTAATTTAAAATCTGCTCATAAAAGTCTTCAATTTTACCCTTACATCTTCAAAAATCCACAGTGGGGCTTTGAGAATTACAATTTGGTCTGCACTTATTTTAAATACCAGTGATGACTGTAGTTTGGAAGCTCTTGCTGGGAAGAAAATGAGGAGATTCAAAACAAATTTCTCATTACCAATTCCAGTTTTAAAAGCTGAAAGCCACCGTCAGAAGCAAAAAAAAATCCATTAACCGGCATTTTCCTTTCAGAACTGCAGCCTTTCCATGTGGTTGTTTGAAAGGAGTGGCATTGCAGTCAGATCAGTAGAGGAGTAGTTGAATGGGACTGTACGGCTGAGCCTTCCATCCGCTGTGCTGATAATTAGGAATTTCAAATATTAAAAGCTTATACATCATCCATCATCCCTGGCCCTGGTTACTGATCCAGCAATTAGAATTAGAATTAGAATTAGCCTTTATTGTCACATTTACTCGAATGAGTGCAGTGAAAAGATTGGAATGTCACCTCTCGGTGTCATCTTAGGTGCGGGGTACCTAGATACAGATGCTTTAGTATTTGTCACACACTTGAGAGAATCATAAATGCAAATTCAGCATAAGAATAAAGGATAAAGAAGCTTTCTTTCAAAAAGTGCTCACATTTTAGCCTTTTAACCAAGTCCGTGCCAGCTTTCGGAGATGCTGGCCATCAGTCCTGGAGGCCTCGTTTGCTGTCCCCAAGAGGATTCGCCGCTGCCCCTGTGCTGACCTCTACTCCACTCACCTCCTGGACCTCACCTGGGCTTGCTGTCTCCATGCAGGCCTGGACTGGCATTGCCTGCAGGCTCGCCTGGCCTGGGACTTGCCTGGAATTGCCTCGCCTCCGTAATTCACTATCTCCATGCTTGCCTGGCCTGGGCATCACCTCTGAGACTCATCTGGACTTGGGGCTGCCATACCGACTTGGCCCATACCAGTTCCCTTCGGTCTCCACCATTAGCCTCGTAAGTAGAAGTTGAAAGTTTGAAAACAAAAGAAAGAAGAAAGGAAAAGAACAGATGGAACAGAGAAACTCCAGCTACAGCGTCTCACTCTGCTGCGTTCTTGGACATCTCAATTCTAAAATTCTCTCCCTTAATTTAAGTTTTTCCATGATCTTGCCCCTCCTATCTGTATCCTTCTTCAATCCTCCAATTCTATCTTGTGCATCCAATTTTCAGATGTAAAGGCCTAAAGTGCTGGAATTCCTCCTTAAACCACTCTGCTTCCTTCCTCTATATCCTCCTTTTTAAAAAAAAGTGATTCCCCAACAAACACTTGTTTGACAAAACCTTTGGCCACCAGTCCTTATCCCTCTTTTCTCCTTTGCTCAATTTTCTGTGAAGCTCATTGGGATGTTTTACTTTGTAAGTGGTGTCATATAAATGTAAGTTGCATTTTCATTTGATTAGAAGCTCCATCTCTATTTAAATTACAGAAATGTAATGATCTAATTATATTGTATCAAAAGTTCTAATAATGGGAATAATGAAATTTATTGCCCAGGGCATACATGGTCAGCAGTCACATGTAATAAATTTAAATTTTCAAGTTAACTCGAGCAGATCAGTCATGAGTGAATCGAGATAATAGTCATGAATAGAGATACCTATAAATTTCTTCCTGTTGTAATGGCAAGGTAAAATGCTATTACATATGAACTGAATTATCCCTTTTGTCACATTCCTGCTATGCTGGTCACACAAATAAGGACCAATATTTTAATTCCTTCCCCTATTCCCATTTAAATTACATTTTCTTTGTTTCAAAATGTTAATCATCACTTTGTGCGAAAGGACAGATATATTTTGAAACACTGAAGCCAGTAACATAGTTCTGCTGGGCCCATACGTTGAAGCACAAATGATTCTTGCTCTTAGGAGCTCCAAAGTGCGGCAAAATGCTTAGCGTGTCTTGATCTGTGTACCAAACTCATTTAGTCTTTGATTTTGATTTAACTGGGAAACTGATTGAAACAATGGGTGGAATGTTGTGTTACTCCTGGGAGCAGGATGCTTGCTGGGATGAAACCAAGGGTTGAAGTTCTTGAAAGGTTGATGACAGGTCAAGCTTTTAAGTAGCAATATTGGTAATCTCACCAGCAAGGTAGTCAATGCTGGAGGTGGACTGTGATCCCAGTGCTATCTCCCTCTTGGGGAGTGTTGTTCTATCCAACAGACCATGTCAGTAACTATGTGGCAACAGTCAATGGGGCAAGGCTGATGGAGGAAGGTAGAGAAAAGAATGAGGGTAGCTGCATTCAAATGCCTTACAATGGCCATCTCCAACAAATTCGATCTAACCACTACCCTTTCACGTTCAATGCATTATTATTGCTGTGAACACCCCTGTCAACATCCTGGTGTTACCATTGGCCAGAAACCGAATGGACTAGCCATATAAATAATGTGATGAAAAGAGCAGGCTTGGAATACTGAAGCTAGTAACTCACCATTTCCCTCCCCAGAGTCTGTCCATCATCTCCAAGGCAGAAGTCAGGAGTGTGATTGAATGCTCCCCACTTGTCTGGATGAGTGCAGCTCTAATATCACACAAGAAACTTAACACCATCCAGAACAAAGCAGTCTGCTTGATTGGCACCACATCCACAATCATCCAATCCCTGCATCACCAATGCTCAGTAGCTGCGGTGTGTGCTATTGACGATTTGCATTGCAGGAATTCACCAAAGATCCTCAGACAACACATTCCAAACCCTCAAAGTTGAAGGACTAGGGCAGCACACATATGGAGCACCACCTGCAAGTTCCTCTCCAAGTGACTCGCCATCCTGCCTTGGAAATATATCAGCCATTCCTTCATTGTTGCTTGATCAAAATTCTGGAAATCCCCATCCCCATGGCATTGTAGGTCTATCCGCAGCACATGGACTGCCCCCAGTCAAGAAGGCAGCTCACCAAAACCTTCTCGAGGACAGTTAGGAACTGTGAATAAGTGAGTTTTGAGAAGATTTGTAGCTCAGGTTGAGGTTCTGGATGTGAGTTTGCTCGCTGAGCTGGAAGGTTAGTTTTCAGACGTTTCGTCACCATTCTAGGTAACATCATCAGTGAGCCTCCGGTGAAGTGCTGGTGTTATGTCCCGCATTCTATTTATCTGTTTAGGTTTCCTTGGGTTGATGAGTCACCAACCCAAGAAAATCTAAACAGATAAATAGAACGCGGGACATAACACCAGCGCTTCACCGGAGCCTCACTGATGATGTTACCTCGAATGGTGATGAAATGTCTGAAAATGAACCTTCCAGCTCAGCGAGCAAACTCACATCCAGAACTGTGAATAAGTTCCAGCCCAGCCAGCTACGCCCGTGTACCATGAATGAATAACAAATAAAAACAGCCCCAAAAGTGCAGTTGCTCAAAGTGGGAGGAGAGTTGTTGTGGGTGAGTTATTGGTAAGCATAACTGGGTGATAAAGTGACCCCCTAATAATAAGTGAAATGAATGAGACACATAGACACGTGTGCTCGCATCTCTACAGCTGACACATGGAACACAGGAGCATCGCTATCAGCCAACTGAGGTTGAAGTAGGGTGAAGGAGGGTTGGATGTGTTGAAGGATATCTCCTGCTGACCAAGACACCTGAGTGAGGGATGTGGTAAACCTATGACCACTCATGGTATACAGAGGCAAATACTGCACCACGCCAGGAAGTTCAATGTTGGAAAAGCATAGAGACAGCAAGGGTGATACCAGGAAGGTTATTCCCAAAATGATGAAACTCAAGGGTAAATACAGAAAGTTCAAGGAAGTTAGAGAGGATGCTGAGAATGCTAAATGGCAGCTTAAGTTTAACAGTGGAGGGAGGGGTTTCACCACTGCACCAAGAGTCCCTGGTAGGTGGCGATGGTTGATATGGATGTTGGCTGAAGTCAAGGCAAAGGTGTTAGCTTGAGGCTCAAGCTTGAGGCTTGAAAGTAGTCAATCCGATAGTGATTAAGGAAGGTGCATAGTAAGGGCTTCCCTTTCCGGGTTCACTGCTCCAGTAGACATGCTCAAAGCTGCATCAGCAATATGTGCTTTCAGCAGCGATCATCCAGGGTGGTATTGATCACGGTCGATGCAGGTAGAGGCCAAGGTATACCCAAAGTTTAGGTTGGGCTTTGCATTGATTGAAACTGTTCAGGACAGGAAGGAGGATCTTAAAGAATACACTGACTGGATCCTTCCCTGCGATTTGCTCACAAATTACCTCAGGCAGAAATGGTGACAGGTTGAGGGCAGAAATTCTGCGGGTCTGGCAGCATCTGATAAGAGAAATCAGTGTTGACGTTTTGGGTTGAATAACCCTTCCTCCAAACTGCTGTCATGCCACCCTAGCAATTCTCCTAGTTCTGGTGCAGTGGTGGAGGAAATAGTGAAATGTGGTACAGGGACAAGTAGAGCAGCAGCTAGAACTGTAACAGAGAGCTGTTGAAGGTTAAGCAGTGCAGGATGGCTGCAACCAGGAGCAGCAGCACCATCCAGAATGAGTGTATCATTGAATATCTTGTAGGTGGGGCAGCTACTTGCAAATATTAGAGAGGCGATATTAGCAGCAGGTGAGGATGTCATGAGCTGCAGTGACTCCTATAAATCCGCTAGGAAGACCTGCATCAGTGAGAATAGGGAGGAAATCCATTTCTGTTTCACTGAAAGCCTTCACAAAATTGAATTTTCAGCTCTTTCCAGGACCTCAATGGGGACATGTCCATGATATTGTAGTCTACAAATGAATGTGTTAGATTCTCAAAGTTGCAGGTGAAGTTTACTGCCTTCACAATTGATGGCACACATACAGTACTGAGATTTTCCTGGCAACATTCATAAAGTGAAAGCGGTTTCACTGAATGTGCAGCTGCCCCATGAAACAAATCCATTTGTTATGGCCGAGTGCTGGCCCAGAGAGATCTCATGATTCGTGCATCCTCAGTGCCTCACAGGTTCTCACAAGTGTTTGCCTCATCTCTTTAAGTGCAGGCTTATATCCTTGTTAGAGGAGGATAGACACAGAGGACCTGGTTAATGACATCAGTGCAGAACCTGCGAAGTGAAGCTGAAGAGAAGTACAAAGTCCCACCTGCACTGCAATAAGAATGACAAGACAGGAAACAACTGGATGGCTAAAGATGATGTCCTGCTGCTTTATATGCCTCAGGTAGAGAAAAGCATTACCGACCAGCCGAATTCCAGGATTATGCTCAGCAAAGTAAGGAAGAATTTGCAGAAGGGGAACTGGAGGAGCTAGATGGCTCCTCTGATGATAAAGAAGTGGAAGACAATGTGGATGGCGGGGGGGCGGGGTGCATGGTGCGCATACCAGGGGATGGTGTGATGTAGCAGACAAGACTGCGGCACCTTTGTTACCCCCAGATTTCTGACCATAAAAGCCACTGCATTCTACACCACTACACCACTGAAGGTTATCAAACTCTGGTAGTTGGGATCCCAGTGTGGACGTGGATATTTTTGTTTCATTGCATTGTACTTGTGTTTGGGCACTGCACTAATGTATATAGTTTTATCTGAACACTGCTGGGCTTGTAATTCAGTCTATGGGCCCACCTCAAATTAAACAATTTACTGGCACTGATCTTGCCATTGGAAGGTTCTGCCCAACGTAACTGAAACTCTTGAGCAGCCGAGTAGGAAATAGTTGATGAAAGGCTTCATTCACACCTTTTGAAAAGTTCAAAAGTGACCAGACTGGCTGTTCCCCAAACATAGGAATGACAGTCCCTCAAGCCTGCTTCACCAGTCAATTAGATTGTGGTCAGCCTGTATATCAATTTATTACTAACAAATGAGGATGAACAGATTATTTCACTAGCTCATGTTAGTTATGCATTTCTGCAAATAGAAATTCGCTCCCTGCAGTGGAAACGTGGGAGAGCGCCATCAATCCTAACATACTTCAAGTTGTTGGGTTTCATGTTTTTAATTAATTGCAACTAAAGATATTAATTGTTAATGTGGTAAACCTCAAGGCTGCATTTTAAAAGCTGGTGTTTGCTAGCAGAGTGAGACACTATGCTAAATCCAATAAAAGGATTATGGGCAAGTGGGATTTTTGTTCACCTCTTAGGATCTTAGAGGGTACCTTAGAGGGTAAAATGTAGCAAAGATACAGCTTCTGGATAATAATGATGTAAGAAATTGTGTTACAGTGATGAGAGAGATGATTCAGTGTAAACATTAAATTATATCATTCCCATTGCGTGAAAGCAACCCCTTGTGTTATGCGTAATCTATGGAGATTCAATATTGGGCATCATAATTCAGAGGAAATTGCAAACAGACATTATGTGTCTGGTCTGTGGCTTTATCTAATGTCTCTACTGGATTGATCAGTAAGTGATATGTTTACTAATTTTCTCTCTGATATTGCTGCATCTATATTTCTCTGTTTTGATGATCTTTTAAACTCTTTACTTGACCAGCTATTTTTGTGACTCTTTCTCTCCCAATTTGAGAGGGAGAAGCTGGAATCAGATGTAACAGTATCGCAGTTGAATAAAGGCAACTATAGAGGCATGAGGGGGGAGCTGGCCAGAATTGACTGGGTGAGGAGCCGAGCAGTAAAAACAATGGAACAGCAATGGCAGGAGTTTCTGAGAGTAATTTGGGAGATACAGCAAAAAATCATCCCTAGTGAAAAGAACCGTACCAAGGGGAGGATGAGGCAACCATGACTGACAAGGGAAGTCAGGGATAGCATGAAAGCAAAAAAGAAAGCATACAATGTGGCGAAGGGCAGTGGGTAACAAGGGATTAGGAAACCTACAGAAACCAACAAAGGACAACTGAAAAAAGAAGTAAGGAGGGAGAAGATTAAATATGACTGTAAGGTAGCCAGTGAAATGAAAGAGGATTGCAAGAGTTTCTTCAGATATATAAAGAGCATAAGAGAGGCAAAAGTGGACATTGGGCCCCGAGAAATGATGCTGGAGAAGTAGTAACGGGGAACAAAGAAATGTCAAATGAACTGCACAAGTACTTTGCATCAGCCTTTGCAATGGAAGACACGAGTAGCATCCCAAAAATTCAAAAGAGTTGATGGACAGAGGTGAGTATGATGGCCATCAGCATGGAGAAGGAGATAGAAAAACTGAAAGTTCTGAAGGTAGATAAATCATCTGGACAAGGTGGACTACGCCCCAGAGTTATAAAGAAATAACTGTAGCGATAGCGGAGGCATTAGTGGCGATTTTCCTTGAATCACTGGACTGTGGGAGGGTGCCAGAGGACTGGAAAATCACTAATGTA
This sequence comes from Stegostoma tigrinum, assembly GCF_030684315.1. Classification (NCBI taxonomy): domain Eukaryota; kingdom Metazoa; phylum Chordata; class Chondrichthyes; order Orectolobiformes; family Stegostomatidae; genus Stegostoma; species Stegostoma tigrinum. The sequence goes on from NC_081358.1 coordinate 48,363,296, forward strand.
ACTCCCCTGTTCCTTTATTTGGTAACGGGATGAGGGCGCTCCTGGCGAGGCAGCATTTATTGTCCATCCCTAACTGCCCAGAGGGCAACTGAGAGTCAACCACATTGCGGTGGGTCTGGAGTCACATGTAGGCTAGATCAGCTGAGGAGGCAGTTTCCTTCCCTAAAGGACATTAGTGGAGGAGGGAGTAAGGCAAACAAGAGTAAATTACAGGCCGATTAGCCTGAACTCAGTCATTGGTGAGATTTTGGAGTCCATTGCAAAGGATACTTGCAAGTAAATAGATAAATAAGGCAGAGTCAGCATGGCTTTCTCAAGGGGAGGTTATGCCTGTTAGAATTCTTTGAGGATGTAATGAGCAGGTTGGACAAAGGAGAGCCAATGATGTTATCTACTTGGACTTTCAGAAGACCTTTGACAAGCTGCCATTGTAGGAAAATGCTGAATAAAATAAGAACCCATAGTGTTAGAGGCAGGGTGCTAGCATGGGTAGTGGATTGGCTGTCTGGCAGAAAGCAAAGTGGGAATAAAAAGGTCCTTCTCAGGACGGCAGCTGGTGAGAAGTGGTGCTCTGCAAGGGTCAGTGTTGGGACCTCAACTTTTCACTTTATCCATTAATGATCTAGATGAAAAAACCAATGGTGTTCTGGCTAAGTTTACATATGAGACAAAGATAAGTAGAGAGACAGGTAGTACTGAGGAGGTGGGGAGGCTGCAGAAAAATTTAGGCAGGATGGGAGAGTGGGCAAAGAAGTGGTAGATGGAATACAATGTCAGAAAGTGTGAGGTTATGCACTTTGGTAGCAAGAATGGAGGCAATGGAGGCATAGATCATTTTCTAAGTGGGGAGAAAATTTAGAAATCTAAAGTGCAAAGGAACGTGAGAGTCCTACACCAGGTTTCTCTTATCTTTCAGGTTGAGTCAGTAGATAGGAAGGCAAATACATTTTTGGCATTTATTTCAAGAAAACTAGAATATAAAAGCAGGAATATACTTCTGAGGCTTTACAAAGCTATGGTCAGAACACATTTAGAATATTGTGAGCAACTTTGTACCCAATATCTCAGGAAAGATGGACTGGTCCTGGAGCACTCCAGAGGAGGTTCATGAGAAGATCCCAGGAATGAAAGGCTTAACATTTGAAGAACATTTGAGGAATCTATACTCAATGGAGATTAAAAGGATAAGGGGAGGTCTAGTTGAAACTTACAGAATACTGAAAGGTCTGGGTAGAGTGGACATTGGGAAAATGTTTCCATTAGCAAAAAAGTCTAGGACCTGAGGGCACAGCTTTAGAGTAAAGGGAACACCCTTTAAAATGGAGACGAGGACAAACTTCTTCAACCAGAGAATGGTGAATCTATTGAATTCATTGCCACAGACGGCTATGAAGCCCAGGTCATTGAGCATATTTAATACAGAGATAGATACATTCTTGGTTGTCAAGAGGATCAAGGTTATAGGGAGGAGGTGGAAGAATGAACTTGAGAAGCTTATTCGCCACAATTGAATGGCGGAACAGACTCAATGGACTGAATGGCCTAATTTCTATGCCTATGTCTAATGGTCTTATTGACATCTCTTTAGCCCCTTTTTTCTTGCAATGACTGTGTCTTCCTTACCTTGTTTTTATTTTTACTCTGCATCTCTGGTGAGTTACATTTTAGTTGCAGCTTGTTTCCTGTGTAACTTTCCTATCAGTTATGGTGTTGTCAGCTTTCCTGAGGCAGTGGTTTGTTTGTGCCAGATAAATAAGTAACAGAGAAGAAGAAGGGGAGTACAGGGAGCAGGGCCTAATATGGATGGAAGTTTGAAGCAGCTTTGACTTGTCTCTCCTGGGCATTTCTACCACTGTTCATGTGAAGATGTTATTTTCTGAATGGCATGGTTGGTTTTAACATGAACATCATTTAGAATAAGTTTTGTGATAAAGATGAGGGATAGGTGAAGATTTTCAGGTTGTGGTTCCTTGCTATCTGATTTTGCCTGGAAGTGTGACACATTGATCAGTATCTCCTGTTAGAAATGTGAGCACTTTGTAAAAATGAACAAGAGTGGCAGTTTGTGTGAGACTTGTGAATTAGGTCTGCACTCAAATGGATCCCCAACTCTCCTGCTTTATCCCCAAACAAGCCGAGATGATATCCTCAGCCTGGGTGATCCTTCAGATCGTCTCCAACATTAACACTTTCAGGACCATGACTGTATACAATCATTATCACATTGGTGTATCTGGGAATTTGCTGTGTACAAACTAGCTACCATGTTTCCTGCGTTACAACAGTGACCTAATTATGAAAAATTCTTAATTGCTAGTAAAGTACTTTAAGATTCCAGTAGTTGTGAAAACAATGACATGAATGCAAGTCTATGTTTCTTTAGCTGTTGATCAGAAGAGAGCAGAATTGTCTGATAACACTAGATGAATGGAAACACTGGATGATGAGAGAAGTTAAGTTTTGTTCAAGAAAAAGAAGAAAGCATATGTCAGGTATAGATAGCGATGATCAAGTGAATCCCTAGAAGAGTACAAAGGCACTAAGAGTATAATTAAGATGGAAATCAGGAGGACCAACAAGGGGACTTGAGATAGTTTTGGCAAATAGAATTAAGGAGAATCCAAAGGGTTTCTACAAATACATTAAGGACGAAAGAGTAACTAGGGAGAGACGTGAGCCCTTTAAATAACGGCAAGGCCAACTGTGTGTGCAACCACAGGAGGTGGGTGAGATACTGAACGAGTATTTTGCATCAGTGTTTACTGTGGAGCAAATATGGAAGCTAGAGAGATAGGAAGAACTGCAGATGCTGGAGTCAGAGTCAACACTGTGTGGACCAGGTCAGGCAGCATCAGAGGAGCAGGAGAGTCGATGTTTTGGGCCTTGATGAAGGGTCCGACATAACGTCCTGATGAAGGATCTAGGCCCAAAAAGTTGACTTTCCTGCTCCTCTGATGCTGCCTGACCTGCTGTGTTCCTCCATCTCCTCATTATACTGATGTATAGACAGCTTGGGGAAATAAATAGTGATATCTTGAAAAGTGGCCACATTACAGAAGAGGAAGTGCTGGACATCTTAAAATGCATAAAGGTGGATAAATCCCCAGGGTCTGATCAGGTGTACCCTAGATCTTTGTGGGAAGCTAGGGAAGTGATTTTTAGGTCTCTTGCTGAGATATTAGTACCATCGATAGCCACAGGTGAGATGCAAGAAGACTAGAGGTTGGCTAACGTGGTGCCACTATTTAAGATAGGTGGTAAGGAAAAGCCAGGGAACTATAGGCTGGTGAGAGTGACATCGAAGGTGGGCAAGTTGTTGAAGGAGATTCTGAGGGACAGGATTCGCTTGTATTTGGAAAGGCAAGGACTGATTAGGGATAGTAAACATAGTTGTGTGAGTGGGAAATTATGCCTCACTAACTTGCGTGAAGTTTTGAAGAAGTGATAAAGAGGCTTGGAAAAGGCAGAGTGGTGGATATTGTTTATATTTCAGGAAGGTGTTTGACAAGATTTCACTTGGTAAACTGGGTAGCAAGGTTTGATCACATTGAATACAAGGAGAACCAGCTGTTTGAATACAAAATTAGCTAGAAGATAGGAGACAGAAGGTGATGGTGGAGGGATGCTTTTTGGACTCGTGGCCTGTGACCAGTAGTGTGCTGCAGGGATCATGGCTGGGTCCATTGCTTTTTGTCATCCATATAAATGATTTGGAGGTGTGTATAAGAGGTATGGTTAGTAAATTTGCAGATGACACCAAAATTGGAGGTGTAGTGGACAGCGAAGAAGGTTACTTCAGAGTACAATGTGACCTTGATTAAGTGGGCCAACAGGCTGAGGAGTGGCAGAGGAAATTTAACCTAGATAAATGTGAGGTGCTATATTTTTGTAGGGCAAATCAGGGCAGGTCATATACATTTAATGGTAAGGTCCTGGGGAATGTTGCCGAACAAAGGGACCTTGGAGAGCAGGTTCATCGTTCCTTGAAAGGGGACTTGCAGGTAGACTGGATAGTGAGGATGGCATTTGGTATGCTTGCCTTTATTGGTCAGTGGATTGAATATAGGAATTGGGAGGTCATGTTGCAGCTGCACAGGACATTAGTTAGGCCATTTTTGGAATACTGCATTCAGTTCTGGTCTCCCTGCTATAGGGAGGATGTTGTGAAACTTGAAAGAGTCGGAAAGGATTTAAAAGGATGTTTCCAGGGTTGGAGGGTTTGAGATATAGGGAGAGGATGAATAGTCTGGAGTTATTTTCTCTGGGATGTTGGTGGCTGAGGGCTGACCTTACAGAGGTTTATAAAATCATGAGGGGCATGGATAGGATGAATAGTTGATGTCTTTTCCTCAGGGTAGGGGAGTCCAAGACGAGACGGCATAGGTATAAGGTGAGAGGGGAATGATTTAAAAGGGAGCTGAAGGGCAATTTTTTCACACAGAGGGTAGTGTGCTTATGGAATGAACTATCACCGGAAGTGGTAGAGGCTGATACAATTACAACATTTAAAAGGCATCTGGATGGATTTATGAATGGGAAGGATTTGGAGGGATATGGACCAAATGTTGGCAAATGGGGCTAGATTCATTTGGAATGTCTGGTTGGCATGGATAAGTTGGACCGAAGGGTCTGTTTCATGTTGTACAGCGCTATGACTCTATAGTTCTAGATGCTGTAGCTATGATGGCTTAGATGGAATAGTGATTCATTGTCCTGTACCAACATCCCATATCCAAAAAGTGGATAAAGAAGACCTAATTAACATTGTTTTGTGTGAGTTAAAGGATCACTACTGAGTTGGTACCAAAATGAAACAGTATTCATAGTGAGGAGAAAAGATATCATGTGACATCAATAGTCAATAGAGAGATAGTGCTACCATGAAACTTTCTGTTCCTTGTAACCGTGAACGCAATAAGTACTCAAGCCTTCAAAGAGCCCTATGATAAGTACTGTGTATTTTACTTTTTATAGTTTGAAAAAAAATGAAATATGGTCTGAACATGATTGCTTTTTAAAAATATTCATAGAAACTAAAGTATTTCCTCTGCAAAATCAATGTGAACTACCAATCATGTCAGGCAAACACATTAAAAGCTCCACATGACAGGGGAAGAAACATTTTCCAAAGAATCAGTGACTGCTAAAATCTCTCTCAGCGCTGCAGTTAACATTGATTTCTTGAAAAATTGTCCGATGACATATGGGAACTATTGTGCTTCTTGAGGAACTGTTTCATTTACATTGTATGGGAAGAGCATTGAGTTCAGCTGAACAGATGCTGTGTGTGGCAACATCAAAAATTGAGGCTGTTGAAGATTTATGCATCTCGGGAACCTGTTATTTCCCAGGAGAAGATTGAATCAGAGTGCAAAATACTTTGAATTGGTGCCTCTGGTGGAACTGAAAAGTATTAAAATGTTAGTCATGCGGTATTAGAGCTGAAGGACCACTGTCAGCACAACGAACTTGCCATATTTCTATGATCAAGGAAAACCAAAAAGAATGAAATACTTGCACATCTTTGATTTGAATGGTTGCACCACTGGTAGCCATATCTTCACCTGTACAGGTCAGACAGACAGATGATGGATACAGCCTAATGTAAACTGGTTTAAAAATCATAACGTGAGGAAGAATCTTCTTTGGATATGTTATGCAGCACAATACAAGAGGTCTACAAAAAGTCTCAGTCCGCATCAGTTACCTTGGGTCAGCTAAGGCAAAACTTGCTTTCAATTAAGCTGCACATATATATGATTCTCGAAATCTACCGTTGACCTAGGCAGAACTGTGCAAGCTCTAAGTAATAAAGTAAGTTCTGAATTGGAAAAATACCACATTAATCTTGGCTACGTTCATTTTTAATGATAGTTATTTAACGTAAGGATTACTTGCATGTTCAATAGCAGAAGCAGCATCGAAATAGCAAAATTAAATGATACTACAGCCAATGGATGACCTTCCAAACCCATGACTTTTACCATCTAGAAGAACAAAGGCAGAAGATTATGGGAACACCACTATGTGCAATCTTGCCTCCAAGCCACTCACCATCCTGACTTGGAAATATATCGCTGTTCCTTCAGTGCTGGGAGGTCCAAATCCTGAAACTACCTCGCTAATTGCCACACAACCACCCCAACATACACAAACAGAGCTGCATTAGGACACAATTTAAATGAGGCACAACACATTGCAGCAGCCCGGAACTACGCAAAGTAGAACAGGAGCACCTATACAGAGTCTTCGAAAGGAATGGATACCCAAAAAGCGCTATTTGCCGTTACTTTCAAGACAGACCACAACAGGAAGACATAACACGACCAGATTCACTAATCACCCTACCATACATCAAGGACATTTCAGAGATGACCACAAGACTACTCAGACCTCTCGGTACCAGAGTATCCCACAAACTGACAAGCACTCTACGACAGCTCCTGATGAATGTAAAGGATCTCAAACTCAAAACCCGCAAAACTCGGACTATATACAAAATACCATGCAGGGACTGTGAGAAATACTCCATTGGCCAAAGCAGAAGAAAATTGACACTAAGAATCGATGAACACCAACTAGCCACAAAGAGACACAACCAATTCTCATTTGCCTCACTGCACATGGACAACAAGGTACACAAATTCAACTGGGACAACGCATCCATGATCGCACACACCAAACAGAGACCCCCATGGAATTCCTGGAGGCCTGGTATTCCAACTGGAACTCCAGCAACAAACACATTGATTAGATCCTGTGTACAAACCACTGAGAAACAGAACCGGAAGTAAAACCATCCACCCCAGCAAACCAAAGCATATAAATAACAAATGGGATAGAACACTGGTAATTCACTGAAGCTGCACTGACGATGTTACCTCGGAGGGTGATGAAATGCTTGCAACCAAATTCACCAGCTCGGCGAGCATGTCAACAACTTCATCCACAACCTGAGCTACAAATCTCCTTGAAAACTTTATGTGCCTCCTGAATTGCATTATGAATGTTCCCACACTTGATGGGCTGCAACAGTTCAAGTAGACAGCTCACTGCCATTTACTCCAGGGCAGTTAGAGTTGGCTAATAAATGCTGATCTAGACATCAATGCCCACATCCCGTGAATGAGTGAAAAGAGGAATAAGTGGTAGAATGCATGTGTCACCTGGTTCCTGCAATTTGCTTTGACAGGGTGGTCATGGGAGACAGGGATGTGATGGTGTATAATTGCTATTTGTATTTAGATGCACGTACAATAAAGAAATTTATCTTTGAACTTTTATGTACAGCTCCAGTTAATTTCCAGTGAATTTTGAAGAATAGCATTAGGGCTTAGGAAAATGTGTAAGTTACTCAGCCCCTCAAGTCTGATTTGCTATTCAGTAAAATCATGGCTGAACCTAACTTCATTTTCCATATATCCCTTTAGAACTTCACCTAACAGAAATATATCAACCTCAGATTTAAAATTATCAATTGATGTAACATCAATGGCCATATTCAGAAGAGAGTGCAGAACATCTACTACCCTTTGCGTGTCGAAGGGTTTCTTCATTTTACTCCTGAATGTTTTGTATTTTAAACTATGTCTCCAGACCGAGATCATCCAATCAGTAGAATTAGTTTCCATCTACCCCATCTCTTCCCCTTAACATCTCAAACTTTTAACAATTTGACCCTTAACCATGTGAATTCCAGGGAATACAACCTGAGATGAATCATTTCATTACTGGAGTCCAGATATCATTCTCCTAAGTCTGCATTACACTTGCTCTAAGCCAAAATATCATTCCCAAGGCACCAGTATTCCTTTGAGTCATTTGTGACTCTATCAAGTAACCTACATTGTCTAGGGCGAAGGCATTTCTTATGTCTAACTGAGTAGTTGTACTTCATAGCCTTTCATCACTGAAGTCAACCTAGTGGAACCAGTTGCAGGCACATCTCCCATTGTATGGAGACACAGAGCTCCTCAATTTCAAAATGTTCCCATTAAGATCCAGTAGCCAGCTGACACCAGCCATTGGGAGGGCACTTCAATACCATTAATAAATGAAGGCACCTGATAGAACTAGATTGACCACACTACCCACTATGCATTTGGAAAAAATATATATTTGGGTTGCAAACTAATTGCAAACAAAGATGGTTTTTTTGTGTGATTTTATTAAGATAACCAACAACAGCTAAGAAGCTAATGGCTTGGGGTCTCATGTTATCATGAAAATGTAGGAATTACATGCAGGTGACCTGGACATTATTGTAATGTTGACACATAAATCAAAGTGGAGAGTCGTCTCATTCAATTGCAAGTTGTTTGGCCTTGAGAACAACCCATCATTCAACTCCCTAATGGATTTTGGAAAGTAGGAACTGACTTTTGTTATTGATGTCTGACCTGCAACTTGAAATATAACATTCGAGGAGTATAATAGCCTTACGTCCATAAATGCTCAATCCCTGTGATCAAAAATATTACAATTCTGTTCTACCCTCTTACATGATATGTTGATTACCAAGACTACTTTGTTTTCAAACATGCCCAGATAACTGCAGCTATGCCTTCACACACTGTGGAATGTCCATCCTGGATAGAATTTCCTTTACTTGCATTTCCTGTCTTCCTCAGCTTCTTTGCCAGAGACAGGGGAAAGAAAAAAATCCTAAAGGTAATTCATATTGCAGATTCTGAGCAAAAATTACAAATGTCAAAATAATGTGTAACAAAAACTGTCATTTAAGTTGGTGTGGCAACTTATAGCAATTACAAATCCCCAAACTCCCTTCATATGTCAGCATGGAAACTGTCTTCCTGCAATGCCTACTTAATACTGTCATGGTAACACACAATATGTGAGTGAGCTTGACTTTCCATTCAAGTCAATGGAAACAAACACCAAGGAATATGCAAAACAGGCCACTGATTCGCCAACACACTACAAAGCAAAGTCAAAGTGAACTCCACCTGGTGCTCTCCTGACAAGAATGACAGGAATTACATCTATTGGGCTTTCTGTCCACTTTCACAATTGCCTTACTTCCCATTTACCTCAATAATGGCAGTGATTCCAATTGAAGAGTACACAGTAATATTTCAGCCAATTACAGGGGTTTTCTACCTGCTTTCTGTTCAATGTTCTGTCTTTTGAACCATATTTCTCTGAAGCAAATGTCGCTGCAGCATTCAGGATCATATTTTCATTTGTGTTTCCTAATGATAAATATATTGGCACCCCAATGCATTGCTCATGGTAAACTCTTATGAGTGTATTTCTTGCAGATTGAGGTGCAAGTATTAACAGAAGGTCTAAGGATGCATTTCCCTGGAATTGAAACAGAGAAGATTTGCAATTAGCCTATCTGAAATGGGTGTGGAACTGTATTCAGGATGAGATTTGTGGTGTAACGGTATAGTGCAAGGTGGTAATTATTGGCATAAAGATAATCTGTGCGCAAAGATCCAAAGCTATCTGCAGGGGAAGACTGAGTTGCAAAGGAAGCTTCAGACCTCTTCACAATGTTTTGTGGTCATCAAGTCATAGGGTTATAGAGATGTTCAGCATAGAAACAGACCCTTCGGTCCAACTTGTCCATGCCATTCAGATATATAAAAATCTTGTCCCATTTGCCAGCATTTGGCCCATATCCCTGTAAACCGTTCCTATTCATATACCCATCCTTCTAAGTGTTGCAATTGTAGCAGCCACCACCTCTTCCTTTGGCAGATCATTCCATACCCACATCACCCTTTACGTGAAACTGTTGCCTCTTAGGACTCTTCTAAATCCTTCCCCTTTCACCTTAAACCTATGCCCTGTAGTTTTGAACTCTGCCACACCAGGGAAGAGATATTGTCAATTTACCCTATTCATGCCCCTCATGATTTGATAAACCAGTATGAAGTCACCCCTCAGCCCCTGCTGCTCCAGGGAAAATAGCCCCAGCATGTACAGTCTCTCCCAATAGCTCAAACCCTCCAACACTGGCAACAACATTGTACGTCATTTCTGAACCCTTTCAAGTTTCAAAATATCCTTCCTATAGCTGTGAGACCAGAACTGCATGCAGTGCTCCAAAAGCGGCCTAACCAATGTCCTGCACAGCTGCAACATGGCCTCACAATTCCTATACTCAGTGCACTGACCAATAACGGCAAGTATATCAACCGCCTTCTTCATTATCCTGTCTACCTGGGACTCCACTTTTAAAAAACTATGAACCAACACTCCATGGTCTCTTTCTTCAGTAACACTCTCCAGGACCTTACCATTAAGTGCATAACTCCTGCCCTGAATTGCCTTACCAAAATGCAGCACCTCTCACTTATCTATATTAAATTCCATCTCCCACACCTCGGGCCAAAGGCTTAGTGGGCAAGGTCCTATTGTACTCTGAGGTAACCTTCTTTGCTGTCCACTACACCTCCAATTTTTATGTCTTCTGCAAACGTACTAGTCATACCCTCTCCATTCACATTCAAATCACTTACATAAATGACAAAAAGCAATGGACCTAGCACTGATCCTTGTGGCATCACCACCCTCTGTCTTCTTCTTGTGAGCCAGTTCTGTATCCAAATGGCTACTTCTTCCTGTATTCCACATGAACTAATCTTGCAACCAGTCTATCAGGGGGAACTTTGACTGAGGTCCATATAGATCATATCCACCACTCCGCCCTCATCAATCAATTCTTCAAAAAACTCAGTTAAGTTAGTGGGGCAGGCACAAAGCCATGTTGAATATCCCTAGTCAGTCTTGCCTGTGGAGACAACTGGGGAAAAGGACATTTGACAGATTTTTAGCAGGGAATATTCACTTGGTGATATATTTTCTCTTGAAAATTTTCCAAATTAGTGTTAGTGCCTGACTCAATAGTCAACTTCACAATCAATTCCAGGTTGTGGAGTTTTTAACATCTGTTTGCCGACTGAAAAAAGTGGGCAAAATATAGTCCAATAAATTTGATGGGAACAGAAATGAAGAGGCAGTTCAGCAAATGAAATTGGACAGGAAAGGCTGACAGATGTTTGATGGCCATTACAGATTAAGCCAAGGAAAAAACTTGAATTTATATAGCATCTTTTGCAACCTAATTTTGCTCCAAAGCATATTACAGCAAAAAAAAGTTTTATGAACTGTGATAACAAAGTGTGGAGATGGATGAACACAGTAGGCCAAGCAGCATCTTAGGAACACAAAAGCTGACGTTTCAGGCCTAGACCCTCCAGCATTTGCAGTTCCCATTATCTCTGATACAGTTTTATGAAGTGTAACTGCTGCTGGAGAACAAGTAACGGTAGTCGATTCGCCAACTTTAGGTACATTTAAGTCGTCATTAGATAAGCATATGGACGTACATGGAATAGTGTAGGTTAGATGGGCTTCAGATCGGTATGACAGGTCGGCACAACATCGAGGGCCGAAGGGCCTGTTCTGTGCTGTAATGTTCTATGTTCTATGTTCTATGTAAGTGCTAGTTAATGTGTGGAAGGCGAGCTCACACAAACAATACTGTCATAATGACAAGATAATCTTGTGTTTAGTATTGTTGGATGAGCGTGCAAAAGTATCCTTATGTTTCATGCAACAGGACGAATCGCTGACAGTGTCACCCTTATTTAAGTATTAGGTGAGATTTTTGCCCAAGTCTCAGACTAGAATTTGAATGCATGACTCAGATATGAGGGTGGAACCACTGCAAAGGAGCAGCTAACACAAAATGACTGTATCTGAGTTATCATATTCATGTTTTCTCAAAATTTTTTACCTATTTCACATTTTGCATTTCATGTAATTCTCAGTGGTGAATCTCAGCTGTAAAAAAAGTAATTTATGGGATGAGTGTGCTTCTGGCCTGGCCAGCTTTTATTCCCCATCCCTAATCACCCTGGAAGAGATGGTGAGCTGCCTTCTTTTACTGCTGATGTTTGCAGTGCAGGGATACCCACTGTGCCTGTCAAGGATGGAGTTTAAGGATGTTGATCCAACAACAGTGAAGGAATATCGGACATAGTTTCAGGTCAAGTTGGTGTATAGAAACTTGCAAATGGTGGTATTCCTATGTATCTGCTGCCAATGTCCTTCTAGATGGTAGAAGTCATGAGGTTGGACTATCTAAGGAGCCTTGTTGAGTTCTCCCCTTAGAATTTTCTAACTCAGAAAGCTGTGGATATTTACTATTACTAATTTCATGACAGAAATCAAAGGAGTTTTGGGCACAAAAGGAATCAAAGGATATCGGGATAGAACAGAAAGGTGAAGATTTTCAGTAATGATCTATGGAACAGGCTCAAGTCATCATAGGACTTATTCTGGCTCCTAATCCTTATAACTTCGAAAGTGTGTAATTATTTTGATAAGCTTTTGGCAACATGTCAACAAAACAAATGGTAACTCCCGCTTGATAATTACTTTTAGCTATTGGAGTTATCTTCAGGTTTTGTACGAATTTGTTATAGCATTGAAAAATGATTCAGCATCACAAATGTCAAGCTGAACAAGAAGATAAGGAGCAAACGACAAAAGTTAAATGATTACAATAAATGAGCTGCACCTAATTCTTTGAGTCAACAAAATAGTATAAATAATGCAACATTAAACAGTTGGAAGGAACAACACAGAGCAGAGTTATATTCTAAATTCTACTATTTTGACGGTTTGTGGTTTGAAGAAAAGTATTCAGAGAGTACTCATTCACAAATTTCTGAAGGCAGGGCAAGTTAATAAGGCTGTTAAGAAGGGTATGGGGGACATTGACTTTATAAGTGGGACATTATACACAATAATAATGTAGTTGTGCAGAAACTTTACAGATCATCAGAGAATTCCACCTGAGCACCAAACTATGATGGAATATTCTATCCTTGGAGTGTGTGCAGAGAATGTTTTTTTTAGATTACCTACAGTGTGGAAACAGGCCCTTTGGCCCAACAAGTCCACACCATCCCTTGGAACATTCCACCCCGACCCATCCCCCTGTAACCCACACACCCCTGAACACTATGGGCAATTTAGCATGGCCAATCCACCTAGCCTGCACATCTTTGGACTGGGGAAGGAAACCAGAGGACCTGGAGGAAACCCACGCAGACATGGGGAGAATGTGGAAACTCCACACAGGGCAGTTACCCGAGGCTGGAATCGAACCCGGGTCCCTGGTGCTGTGAGGCTGCAGTGCTAACCACTGAGCCACCGTGCCGCCCCACTGGCAAAAAACTATGGATAGTCCTTCTCAGAACAGAAAAGGTTAAGGAGAGATTTCATAGTAAGCATTCAACATCTTGAAAGGATTTGATAGAGCAGTTAGGGTAGAAGCCATTTCCTCTAGCTGGTGTGCCCCAGATGTTGTAAGTTTAAAATGATTGACAAGAGAGCTGGATGGAAAATGAGGAAAAGCGATATTCCCACACTGCATGTTATTAAGAAGAAGCTTTCGGGTTTGTGCTGCACCAGTGCATGAACTGGAGAGAGTCCTGTGTTGCCTCTTGTTGGTGCATTTGTTGGCAGCAATAGCGGGTCATCCCGAGGATCAAGGATTCCGGGGAAATGGTAGCAGCTGCCAGCCCCACACCTGCCTGAGAATTAGAATCACGGATTAAGCCAGGCACAGGTCATGTACACTGCGGAGTAGGTGCAGAGTCATGGGAAAAGGAGGAAGAGGTTAATAGGAAAGGGTCGGGGGGGGGGGGGGGGGGGGCGCAGGATAGGTAACAGCAGCTTGCCCATCCCCTCTAAATGATCATTTGATCAATCAGGCAGTAACTACCTATGAGCAAGGGGCTTTCCAAGTAGCCTGGAAACAGCCTCGACAGGGTTATTTTTAATTCGCTCACGGGCCAGCATATGTTACCCGCCCATAGTTACCCTTGAGAAGGTGACGATGGGCTGCATTATTCAACTGCTGCAGCCCATATGCTGTAGGCAGACCCACAATGCCTGGAGGGAGGGAATTATAGGATTTTGATCCAAGAACACTGAAGGTGTGGCAATATAGTTCCAAGGCAGAATGGTGAATGGCTTAGAGGGGAATGTGCATGTGGTGGTATTTTCATGTACCTGCTACCCTTGTCCTTCTGGATGGAAGTGATCATGGATTTGGAAGATGATTTCTAAAGATCTTTGGAATGCATCTCACAGATAGTTCACACTGTTGCTACTGAGTGTAAATGGTGGAGAGCATGGATGTTTGAGAATGTGGTGCTAATCGAGCGTGTTCCTTTATCCTGGATGGTGTCATGCTTTCTCAGTGCAGTTGAAGTTGCACTAATCCAGAAAAGTGGGGAGTATTCCACAGGAATCCTGACATGTGCCTTAAGATGGTCGACAGGTTTGGGATGTCAGGAGTTGTGTTACTCATTGCAGTATTTCTAACCTCTAACCTATTATTGCAGCCATTATGTCCTGTTCAGTTTCGGGTCAATGGCAAACCCCAGGATGCTGATAATGGGGAATATAATGATGGTAATGCTATCAATGTTGAGGGCAGTGGTTAAATTGTCTGTTATAGGAGATGGTCATTGCTAGGCATTTATATGGTGTGAATGTTATTTGCCCAAGCCTGGATATTGTCTAGGTCTCCTTACATTTGAACATGGACTGCTTCAGTGTCTGAGGGGTCGCAAATGGAGTTGAACATTGTGTAATCATCAGTGAGCATTCTACTTCTGACCATCTGATGGAGGGAAGGCCATTGATGAAGCAGCTGAAGATAATTACCCTGGAGAAACTCTTGCAGAGATGTCCTGGAGCAGAAATGGCTGACCTCCAACAACAATAACCATTTCCCTATGTGTCAGATATGACTGCAATTGTGGAGAGTTTGTCCCCTGATTCCCATTGATTCCATTTTTGCCAGAGCTCCTTAATGCTCACTTGGTCGAATGCAACATTAATATCCAAAGATGTCATTCTCAGCTTACCTCTGCAATGCAACTCTTTTGTCCATCTTTGAACCAAGGCTGCAATGAGGTCAGGAGCTGAGCGGCCCTGGAGGAACCCAAACTGGGCATCACTGAGAGGTTATTGTTGAGCAGGGGCTGGTTCATTGCACTGTTGATACCTTCCATCACTTTGCTGATTGACAAGAGTCGACTTTATGGGCAGTAATTGGCTGGGTTGGATCTGCCCTGCCTTTTGTGGGGGAAACAAACTGACAATTTTCCATATTGTCAGTAGATGCCAATGTTGTACCGATAGTGGAAGAGCCTGGCTAGAGGAGTGGTAATTCTGCAGCACAAGTCTTCAGCACTATCACTAGAGTGTTAACAGGGCCCGTAGCCTTTGCAGTATGCAATGTCTCCAACTGTTTTTTGATATCATGTGGAGTGAATTGAATTAGCTAAAGACTGGTATCTGTAATACTGGAGGCAACTGGAGGAGGTCGAGATGGACCATCCACTCAACACTTCTGGCTAAAGACTGCTGTGAATGCTTTGGTCTTATCTTTTGCACTGATGTGCTGGGCTCTTGCCATCATTGAGAATAGGAATACTTGTGGAACTTCCCCCTCTAGTGAGTTGTTTAAATTGTCCACAACTGTTCATGTTTCAGGCTCGTCTCATGGTGAGTCTTGTACACACTGCTTGGTGAATGCCAGTGGTGGTGAGATGAGGCCTGCAAGAGGGCACTAATTGGCCAGTTCAGGCCTCCAACTGACAGGAAGGCCATCGCAGGTCACCCCTAACCTGGCTGTACACAACCCACTGGAGTTTCACCAAGAGGACTGAAAAACTGTTGCAACTCCCTCCCTACCAGCATTGTGAGTTCATTTACACTATTGCCTTGTGAAAGGATGCAGCTCAACACCATTTTCTCAATGGCAGTGAACGGCAGTTAATAAATTCTCAGATAATATGTATGATTAGTAGAAAGGTCTGGAATCTGAAACCTGAGAGCTGAGCGAAAGCATATTCCATAAATTTTCATGTAGAGGCTTAGAGACATAAAGCCATACAGCACAGAAACAGACTCTTCATTTCAACTTGTCCATGCCCAACAGATATCCTAAGTTAATCTAGTCCTATTCGCCAGCATTTGGCCTATATCCCTCTAAATCCTGTGGTGTCGAGCTGGATGAACACAGCAGGCCAAGCAGCATCAGAGGAGCAGGAAGGCTGACGTTTGGGCCTAGATCCTTCTTCAGAAATGCGGGAGGGGAAGGGGGTTCTGAAATAAATAGGGAGAGAGAGTGAAGTGGATAGAAGATGGATGGAGGAGAAGATAGGTCGAGAGGAGACAGACAGGTCAAAGAGGCAGTGATGGAGCCAGTAAAGATGAGTGTGGGTGGGGAGGTAGGGAGAGGATAAATCAGTCCAGGGAGGACAGACAGGTCAAGGAGGCGGGATCAGGTTAGTAGGTAGGAGATCGGGGGTGGTGATTGAGATGGGAGGAGGGGGTAGGTGGGAGGAAGGACAGTTTAGAGAGGACAGGATGAGCTGGGCTGGCGTTAGGATGCAGTAGGGGGAGGGGAGGTTTCGAAGCTTGTGAAGTCCACATTGATATCATTGGGCTACAGGATTCCCAAGTGGAATATGAGATGCTCTTCTGTAGCTACACTAGCCTTAAACCCCACCTCTTCCTCCGTTACATTGATGACTGTATTGGCGCCGCCTCATGCTCCCACAAGGAGCTCGAACAGTTCATCCAGTTCACCAACACCTTCCACCCAAACCTTAAGTTCACCTGGACCATCTCCAATACCTATCTCTACTTCCTGAACCTCTCTGTTTCTATTTCGAGCAACCGCCTAGAAACCTATATCCACTTCAAGCCCACCAACTCCCACAGCTACATAGAATACACCTCATCCCACCCACCTTTCTGCAAAAGTGCCATCCCCTATTCCCGATTCCTTCGCCTCCGCTGCATCTGCTCGCAGGATGAGGCATTCCACTCCTGTACATCTCAGATATTCTAATTTTTCAAGGACCGCAACTTGCCCACCTCAGTGGTCAAGACTCAACCGTGTCTCCCACATTTCCCGCAACTCATCCCTCACACCCCCTACCCGTAATAACAACCAAAACAGAATTTCCCTCCCAACCCCTTGACCCGTCCATCCTCCTGGACTGACATATCTCCTCCCTAACTCCCCACCCACACTCACCTTTACTGGCTCCATCCCCGCCCCTTTGACCTGTCTGTCTCCTCTCCACCTATCTACTCCTCTATCCATCTTCTATCTGCCTTCCCCTCTCTCCCTATTTATTTCAGAATCCCCTTTCCCTTCCCCATTTCTGAAGAAGGGTCTATGCCCAAAACGTTAGCTTTCCTGCTCCTCTGATGCGCTTGGCCTGCTGTGTTCATTCAGCCTCACACCTTGTTATCTCAGATTCTCCAGCATCTGTAGTTCATACCTCTCTCAATCCTTCCTATTTATGTACCTATCCAGTGCCTTTTAAATGTTGTAATTGTACCAGCCTCCACCACCTCCTCTGGCAGCTCATTCCATACACGCACCACCTCTGCGTGAAAAGGTTGCCCCTCAGATCAGTTTTAAATCTTTCCCTTTTCACCTTAAACTTATTTTTCCAGGTTTGGACACCGTTACCCTGGGAAAAAGGCCTTTGCTCTACATCGTGTCCATACCCCTCAAGATTTTATTAACCTCCATAAAGGTCACCTCTCAGCCTCCAACGGTCCAGAGAAAATAGCCCCAGTCTATTCAGCCTCTCCCTGCAGCTCAAACCCTCCAATGACAGCACCATCCTTGTAAATCTTTTCTGAACCCTTTCAAATTTCATGACACCTTTCCTATAGCAGGGAGACCAGGCTTGAAGAGAATGAATTCGCAGAGTTTCAGGTAAAAGTGGAAAGCGGGCTAGCGAGCTCACATATTCAACGACCTAACACAGGCATCCTGGGCAAAATGGCATCCCATGCTCTTCTCTAACCAATAAATTACAGAATTACAACAGCACAGAAGGAAGCCATTTAGCCCATTTTCTTCTGTGAGATCTTTTCCAATGAGCATCTCATTTCATGCCATTCTCCAGCCTTCTAACTTATCTTAGACTTGCAGTAAATTACATTACTGTAGCACCTGCGCAGAGGCCTGGAATGAGAGCAATCTGCAACTTCCCTAATTCTGCTCATTTACTCCTATCATTCCACTCATTGCTAGTGTGTGGTTAGCATAAACCCCATGTGAAAAGCTTGTAAGCTTTTGAGTTGACATATGTTGGAACTCACATATTCCATTTCTTTAGAAACAATGCAACCTGCACCTTTAGCAGCCAACTTACTAACTGGGACAGTATTTTGCTCTTTCACTCCAATCTTTGATAAATTCATGTCATAATTTAACAATATTTTTCTTGTAATCTTACAGGGTAATGATGACACAGCACTGGCCTGCACACAGGAGACAACAGAGGAGAACCCCGTCCAGGAAAAGAATACAGATTATCCCCATTCAGCCCTCTAAGTCCTCCTCAAGAAAACTGATGGCTAGTGTGGAAGTATATTGTACCATCTGGAAGGATGTGCTCTTCACACTAAGTGCTAATACCTTCAAACATGAAGAGTCAAATAACAGCAATTTGAAAAGCTCCAAATCACCACAGCAAAGTAACAGTGTATGTTTTTCCCTTGTTGTGTTCCTACTTCACCATCAATACACTATTCACTATTTCTCTTTAAGTGAAGACTCTAGCTTGACAAAACACAGTTTCTTTATTAATATTTATTCCCTCAGCATAGAAAAACACTAATGGAGCAGTGTGAGAAGAGTCCTCCTCCAGAAATGCATTGACATTTCCAACTTGAAATGTTAATGACTAATGCACTTCCTCTCCCTCACCATTAACTTTCTTAATGGCGCTCACATCCACCCGCCTGATGAGAAATATGTGGGTGGGAGGTGGGCATTGGGAATGGTTCGCTCCTTATTTAAAATTGGCTGAATTTATGCCAAGGAAAGTTGCCCTTTTCAGACTGGCCTCTTTATGGTCAGGTGGAGTGGAAAACCTAGGAGGCTTCCTGCTCAAACATCATTATTTTCTATTTGGTTGTGACATGCTTAGTGGGACCGATGGTGAGGTGGCAGGAGTGTTTGTGGGCAACTAGTTTGTGTCTCCTTGCTGCTTGTTCATTGGAATTCTTACCTGCTTTCTCAGGGTGGGTACTATCTATATCTGTTTGGTTATAATTCTCACATCTCTCAGCATCTTTCAGTTTGCAGCAATGTGCTGCATTTTTCCTTTATGCCTTTTTCTGATTATAAAATGTGAAGTGATTGTTGAAATTTGACAGGCATTGTGACATTCACTTTTTTTATGGATGAGAGTTCTACACATAACAGACACTCAGTTGAAACAAGAGTTTTAATTATGCATCATGAAATCTCCCTTGACAATGCTACAGATAATGCAAAAGAGATGCTTCAGAGGCACGGCTAGAGAATGTGGATGCGATAGGTGTTAATAAGCCTCTAGCATGTGACAAATGATATTGGGTTGATATAAAATGCCTGCATTTGTGTGGAAGGGAGCCTGGTTTCTGAACATAATGAAAGCACATACTTGAAAGTACATAAACAAACATTTATAATTAAAACTGAACTAATGGTAAAACTCAGCAGGTTTGGCAGCATCTTTAGTGAGAGAAATAGAGTTAATGTTTTGAGTTAAATATGACTTCCTCAGAATCAAAGTCACAACTGACTTGAAACATTAACTCAGTTTCTTTCTTCATAAATGCTGCCAGATCCGTTGATCACCTTCTGTTTTTATTTCAGAATTTCGGTATCCTCAACATTTTTCTTTCATTTTAGTCTGCAAGTCTAGACTTTGTAAGGTTGCATGAATAATTCAGGAAGAAGGATAAGTTTTGAGAAATGCTTTTTAAGAATGGTATTGCTTGCATTCAGATGCTGATATTCAAGTCATTAGTGGAAGAATAGTTTTCTTTGAGTAGCAGCCAGATTGCAATGCCAGTATTTTGTTGGGGTGGTTCTGGAGTAAAAGGGAGTATTAATCTAGCTTGACAACATTAGGTGGGATCTAATGATTGGAGCATTTGCAATTACCCAGGACCCTCCTCTTGTGGTTGTATTTTCAGCTCCCTTGACACTAGCTCTGATATATCCCCTCTAGGTCTCCGTCTGTCCTCCCTCAAAATGCTCATTAAAATTTCCACCATTGACCAAAACTTTTCTCATCTTGTCTCCTTATCTGGCTCGACACCAAAGTTTCTCTGTTTATTTGCTTAATTGTGAAGTCTTTTGGCTTTATTTTATTCATGGCCCTGTGTATATGCAAGCTGCTATAATCCTAGAATTAATGAATAATGTGTAAGCCTTGAGTTGTGGAAGCTACAGTTGGGTTGCTTTTGGTTAGCGAGTACTGCTGCAAAGGTTGTGCTTGCTTTGACTGAGGCTAATTCCTGTCTGATGGTGATTCAATGTGAGCTCTGTGCAGCTGGGCTCTTGCCACTGTGGCCTTGTACCAGGGATTCAGGCATTCTTTCTGAATATTGATTTGCTTTTGCACATCAACCAAACAATTGCTGAAAATTTGCCACCAGAAGAAAATGTGTTTATAATTAAATGCCATGAAAAATGCATAGAGCAAAAGAAAGAACTTTGTGGTCTCTCAAATTTATTACTATTATTTACAGGCTGTCCTTAATGCTGATACATGGAGCTCCAGGTTGCCACATTTGTTTTCATTCAAAACAAGTGATTCAGTCATTTTTGGTCACTTATTATGAAGAATGAGACCTGTCAGAGTACTTGAAAAACAAAGTGAAATGAAGCTCATAAAAGCTCACAAGTTGTGAGAAATTCAAATGTTTTCCATTGTCCTCCTCTTCTGAGCAATAATTGCTACAGTTCTTGCTTCTGTCCATTTTCATACTCTCTGCAAGACATCAGAGTAGCAGA
This sequence comes from Stegostoma tigrinum, assembly GCF_030684315.1. Taxonomy (NCBI): domain Eukaryota; kingdom Metazoa; phylum Chordata; class Chondrichthyes; order Orectolobiformes; family Stegostomatidae; genus Stegostoma; species Stegostoma tigrinum. The sequence goes on from NC_081358.1 coordinate 48,384,180, forward strand.
CCACTGATTGCTGACTCCCAATATCCACTTGCACCTCCCCTTAAGGACTCACAATGGATCTGGTGCCAGCATTGCTGTCAGTCATATTTTCTTGAGGTTGGCATCTCTCACGTGCCAGTTGGATGTCTGATGATGTGACGTGATCAATGTTGATTTCCTTGTGAATCAATATTTGCATGATGGAAGCCAACAATGGGAATCCCCAAATCTCTCTGTCCTTTAGTACAAACTCTATCCTCCACCCCATTACTTGCCTCAAAACTACCCAACTTCTACAACACAGAGTTTTGGACCTGTGAAATATTTTTGTTCTATTCACTCACAGAAGGTGGGTATCTCTGTCCGGGCCTACATTTATGGTCCATTTCTAATAGCCCAGAGGGCAGTTAAGAGGCAACCACATTGCTCTGGGTCTGGAGTCACATGTGGACCAGACCAGGTAAGGATGGCAGTTTCCTTCCTTGAAGGATGTTAGTCGTCCAGATGGGTTTTTCCATCAATTGCCAATAGATTCACGATCATCATTAGACCCTTAATACTGGGTTCTTTTTTTAATTCAAATTCCATCATTTGCCATGGCAGGATTTGAACCCAGGTCCCCAGAACATTAGCTGAGTTTCTAGATTGAGTGTCGAGCAATAATACCATGAGGCCATTGCCCCCCTAGTATAGAGACTAACAATGCAGTGGTCCAAATTTTTCCACCCCAAAACTATAATGACATTTTAGAAACATCCTTTTGAGATAGTTGGAGTGTGGTGCTCAACATTTGTTTTCCAGTGTCTGTTTCACAAATACATCCACTTTTGGGGTTTGCTTCTGTGTTATTTTTGTAAATTTGTAAATTTATAGTTCAGTTATCTTGCATGCTTACCTTCCCACATATAAAACCTTTCTGTATTGATTTTCGACTTTGGATAAATGAAAAATATGTAACACAAGAGATGGAGATGAACAACCGTGCAGACAAGATTAAAGGGCTGAACCACAAAATCATACAACATTGAAGGAAATCATTTGGACCATAGTGGAAGTGTCAAGGTTATCTCAACTTGAATAATCAATTCCAAATATTTATCTCACCCATTTCCATGAACTTTGTGTTCTTCTTTTCAAATATCTAGCCAATTTTCTTTTAAAGGAAGTAGACTGAGTCTTAGCAGTGCCTTGAGGTCAAACTTTTCATGTCCTAAAGATATAATTTAGCCCCTTTATTATTCTACTGAGGAGTTTTAATCAGTAGCCCACTGTACAATTATTTATAACGTCATAATGTACTGAAGAGATTTGATTTAACAATTTTTACAATCTCGTGTAAATTGAAGGAAGCTGTCATCAACAGTGCTTTCAAGCAGCTCCTGATCAACAATAACCAGCTCATTGATGTACTGCCAGGCCAAATCAATATACCTTTGGTTTAAACATGGAGGACAGGGCTGAATTCCAGAGGTAAGGTGAGAGTGATAGTTCTTGCCATCAAGGTTGCATTCAACCAAGTGTGACATCAAGTAGCCCTAGCAAAACTGGAATCAAAGGGCACTTGGGGCAAACTCTCCACTGGTTAGTACCATACCTGGCACATATCAAGATGGTTTGGTTGTTGGAGGTCAGTCATTTCAGCTCTGGAAGATCTGTGCAGGAGTTCCTCAGGGTAGCCCAAATATCTTCAGCTGCTTCATCAATGACCTTCCTTCCATCATAAGTTCAGAAGTAGGGATGTTCGCCAATGATTACACAATATTCGCAATATTACACATTTGCAACTCCTCAGATACCAAAGCAGCTCATTCTCAAATGTTACAAGACCTGGGTAATATCCAGACTTAGACAGATAAGTGGAAAGTAATAGTCACACCACACAAATGCCAAGCAATGACCATCTCCAATGAGAGACACACAATCTAAGCATTGTCCTTGACATCAATGGTGTTATCATCACTGAATCCCCCATTATCAACATCCTTGGCATTATCATTTATTAGAAAATCAACTGGACTCCCCACAAACGCAGTGGCTATAAGAGCAGTTCAGAGGCTAGGAATCCAATCGAGAATAACTCATTTTCTTACTCCTCAAAGCCTGTCCAACATATAAAAAGCACATTTCAGAATTGTGATAAGCCCTTAAGGTACAGGAGCAGAAATACACTCTTTGACCCGTCGAGCCTGATCCACATTCAATCATTCCTGATATGTTTCTCAACCCTATTCTCCTGCCTTCTCTCCACTTGCCTGAATGGATGCAGCTCCAAATGTACTCAAGAAGCTCGACACTGTCCAGAACAAAGCTGGCCACTTGAGTGGCACCACACCCACAAGTTTCCACTCCCTCTACAACCAATGCTCAGTAGCAGCCATGTGTACTACCTACAAGATGTATTGCAGAAATTCACCAAAGATCCTCAGACAGTACCTTCCAAACCCCTGGTCACATCCATCTGTAACGACAAGGGTAGCAGATGCATGCGAACACCACCACCTCCAGGTTCCCCTCCAAGTCACTCACCATCCTGACTTGGAAATATACTGCAGTTACTTCACTGTCGCTGGGTCAAAATCCTGGAATTCCCTTCTTAATGACATTGTAGATCAACTCACAGCAGGTGGACTGCATTGGTCCTAGAAGGCAGCTCACCAACACCTTCTCAAGGGCAATTAGGGATGGGTAGTTAATGCTGGCCCAGCCAGCGATGTCCACGTCCCACAAATGAATAAGAAGAAAAAAATTAGGGCACCCAGGCATCGATAGTAGTTGGTAAAGGTGGATAGCTTACAACTGAAATTGAAACTGGTCCAAATGAACTGATCCTAGATGCCCAGTCGAGTAGCCAAGCTGATTTCAGCTGTAACTTTGTTGATTTTGTTGGCCCAGCAGGTCGCACACGAGAGCACCTACACAAGATGAGTAGCTCTTATGATGTTTTGAAAGGAACACTTTAAACTCTGAAGCCAGGTTTGTGGGGTTGGTGAAGGAGGAGATCGTTATTGGTTATTGTGAGAGCAGTGGGTGGAGTTTGATAAACTGGGAGTAGAAGGGAGAGACCGATGGTGAGGAAGAATGGGACATCTTGAGATGGGGACTGCAAGATGGGAGCAGCTGGACAGGACAGAATTGAAATATTCAGGAGTACAAAGACATGGAAAAAGGATTCATGGGAGAAACTTAGTAATTGCTCTGTCCTCTTTTTTCACTACTCAAGAAACCTAGAAGCTACTCAGTGTTACTAAGATTCCTGAGGCGTCTCTAAAAAGTGATTGTGAAAAGTATTCAATCTTCTGTGAATCTGAAAGTGCATTTACTCATTCGAAACCAATGCAATATATATCTCTCTGGTACTTCAAACATTTATTTATTACTGCACAAATTTAGTGAAAGCTTACATGGCATTGATGTCCCTATCATAAAGCCCTACCCATTAACACTAGGTGGAATCTGATATAATCTTCTAAGCTAGCTCTCAAAACTCGTAAATCGAACAGATTTCAAGCCAAACTGTTTATACTCCAAAGCTTTTGACAAAAGAGATTGCACCAAAGCTCTCAAAGCTTTAGATTAATGAATGTACACGAGACACAAGCTGCTGAAACAAATATTGAACTGAAGTCATTAGTGGATGGAATCTTTGAAATGTACTGGGAATCTTCTCATGGAATGGGCATGGCCTGTGGTGTATTGTATTGTTTCACTGAATTTTCCCACGTGAGATGAGACAATCTAGCAAGAAAGACAACACTGCTGTCACTGGAATGAGCTAACTGACATTCTAACCCTAACAAAAGGAACAGAGAACTGTATATTCAGCTGTGTAAACTCAGTTAACATGGCTTCCCTTTCAGACCTGAATGAAATGAGACTATGTTCAAAGTGCAACAAGATATTTGAAACAGAGATAGCGTTTTCTCATCTTTATTACTTTTCTCATTGAATCAGTATATAGAGTCAAGGAGGGAAAGAATTGCAAAAATGCAAAATTAATGGCTCTTCACTTGATTGCACATAATAGCATTAAGAACAAAATAAATGGAACAACAGCATAAAAATAAATTAATGGGTATGATCTTACAGCCATTTTGGAGACATGGTTACAAATACATCAAAGCTGGGAACGAAATATTCACGGGTCTGTGATTTTTAGAAAGAATAATAGCAAGAAATGATTTTGCTTCAGAAGAAATAAGAGGAAGATGACACTGGTAGGAACACACGATAGGCTCTCAAATAATAGCTATTTGATAAGGCTGAGAACGCACCAGGAGACAATTAGAACATGTAAGAAAGGCAGTACCCCAATCATGGGTGATTTCTTTTCATATAAATTAGAAAAGTCAAATTGGTAGAGGTGGCCATGATGAAGTTTTTCAAAATATATTTGGGGTAGAGTCCCAGAACAATATATTGTGAATTCAAGCTACTTTGAATATGGTGATATGTAATCAAACAGGGTTAATAAATGATGCCAGAGGAAAAGATCCCCTCAGAAGATATTACCATAAATGATAATTTAGTATTCTGTTTGAGAGGAAAAACTGTGGGTCAGAAACTATTGTGCTAAACTTAGATATGGAGAATTACAAAGGAGTGAGGGTGGAGCTAAGTGGATGGAATGAGAAAAGGAGCTTGTAACAAAATGTGGTTGAAGAATAATGATGGATATGTAAGAAAATACTTTATGGCTCATAGCGAAGATATACCCCAATGAGAAATAAGATTCTAGGAAGGCTCTAAGCTAGTCATGGTTAACCAGGGAAGTGAAGTATAACATCAAATTGAAAGAACAAAAACCTATAGTTAAAATTAGCTGCCAAAAGATTTGAAAAGTTTTAAAGGCCAACAAAAGACGACCAAAGAAAAAGAGAGAGAAAATAAACTTTAGGGCAAGCTTGCAAGTAATATCTACAGGGAGAGCAAAAGCTTCTTTAACTATAATATGGACACACACACACACACACACACACACACACACACACACACACACACACGCATATTCAAAGTAAGAGAGAGACCAAAGTAAACACAGGCCTCTTAGAGAATAGAAATAATAAGAGCAGGAAATGGCAGAGGAGTTAAATAATGAGTTTGTATCAGTCTTCACAGTAGTAAAAATATAGAGAAGACAATCACCTCATGGAATTATTGCTATTTAATCCAAAAACCCAAATAATGTCTGTTACCTTGGTTTGAATCCCGCCACGGCAAATGGTGGAATTTGACTTCAACAAAAATCTGAAATTAAGAATCTAATGATGGCCATGAATCCATTGTTGATTGTCAGGAATAAACCCGTCTGGTTCACTAATGTCCATTTGGGAAGGAAACTGCTTTTCTTACCTGGTCTGTCCTACATGTGACTCCAGAACCACAGCAAAGTTGTTGACCCAGAGCATTAAATGCTGGCTTGGCCAGTGGCACCCTCATCCCACAAAGTAATTTTTATTTAAAACTAGGAGAAGCAATGGATGTGATATATTTGGACTTTCTGAAGGTACCATACATTAGGTTACTTAATAAGACAAGAACCCATGGTTTCGATGGCAGTGTATTTGCACAGAGAAAAGATTGGCTTATCATAGAAGACAAAGGGTTCGGACAAAGGGGGCAATTTCAGGTTAGCACAACTGTAACTAGTGCAGTGTCACATTGCTGGGGCCTCAATCATTTACAATATACATATAAATCAATGACTTATATGAGGAAAGTGAACGTACTCTTGACAAGTTTGCAGATGGCACAAAAATAAGTGGGAAAGCTAGTAGTGAGGATGACACCAAGAGTTTGCAGATAGATGCAGACAAAGTAAGTGAGTGGCAAAGTGAGTGGCAACTTGGCAGCTGAAACATAATGTGGGGAAATGTGAGATTATGCACATTGGTAGGAAAAGTTAAGGACCTAAATATTATTTAAATGAGGAAAGACTGCAGCAAGCTATAGTACAGAGGAATCTCATAATCCCCATGTTTAAATCTATCTCAGCCTTGAACGTGCTTAATCACTCAGTCTCATCATGTAAAGAACTGCACAGATTCACTGCCTTCTAGTACACAAGTTGGTGGACAAGTTCAGCACATAATAGGAAAGGCAATTTATTTCAAGGGAATGAAGTATGGAAATAAAGAAGCCTTGCTAAAACTAATCAAGACACTAGTTAGATGATACCTGAAATACTGTGAACAGTTTTGGTCCCCTTATCCAAGGAAAGATAGACTCATATTGTCATACAGCATGGAAACAGACTGTTTGGTCCAACTAGTCCATGCCAAGCATGTTCCCAAACTAAAAGAGTCCCACTTGCCTGCATTTGGCTCATATGCCTCCAAACCTTTCCTACTCTTGTTCTTATCCAAATGTCTTTTAAGTGTTGTGACTGTACCCACATCCATTATGTCCTCTGGCAGTTCATTCTGGAGCCACTGACTATGTAAAAGAAGTTGCTCCTCATGTCCTTTTTAAAACTTTCCCCTCTCACCTTAAAAATATGCCCCCTAGTTTTGAACTCCCCACCTCCCATTCCCTTGAAAAAGCACCTTGTCTATGTTGAACATGATTTTATAAACCTTATAAGGTCACCCCTCAACCTCCTAGGGTCTGGTGGCAAAAGTGTCAGACTATCCAACCTATTTCAAAACTCAAACCCTCCAGTCCTGGCAACATCCCGGTAAATCTTTTCTGAACTCTCTCCAATTTAATAATATCCTTCCTATAGAAGACCAACTGGAACTGCACACAATTCTCCAGAAGAGGCCTCATCAGCATTCTGTACAACTTCAACATGACGTGCCAACTCCTATACACAAAGAAAAACGTAAAGAACTGAGGATGCTGGAAAAGCATCTGTGGCAGCATCTGTGGAAAGAAATCAGAGCACTGAGGAAGGTTCACTGGACCCAAAGTTTTTTATGTTTTATATTTTACAAGTCTGCGCCACCAGTTAATCTTGGTTGATTCTCTATCTCAACACCATATTCCTGATTTGTCTCTGTACTTCTTGATGTCTTTAACATCTAAAAGCTCATCTATCTCTTTCATGAATATACTCAGTCATCTGGCCTCCATAACCTTTTGTGGTAGAGAATTCCATTTGTTCACTACTCTTGAGTGAAGAAATATTTCCTCATCTTAGTCCTAAATGGTCAGCCCTGTATAGTGTCCCCTGGTTCTAGGCTCCCCGGTCATGAGAGACATCCTCCTTGCATCTAGCCTGTCCAGTCCTGTAAGGATTTCATACATTGCAATCAGATTCAATCTCATCCTTCTAAACTCGAGTGAATACAGCACCGGTTGAACCAAGCTTCCCCCATAGCACAGTCCCACCATCTCAGTATCAGCCCAGAAAGCTTCAACTGCACTCTCTCTTGTTGGGCAATAATTTGTTCAGAAGCTCACAAGGTGCTGCAAAGCTCAAAAACATTGGGATAGTTAAAGAAGAGGGATATAGAAAATATGAGCAGTGCAGGCTATTTGGCTCATTAATCCTGCTTCATCATTCAACATGATCATATGTGATTCTTTATGTCGATACTATGCTTCAGTTCTGTTCCCAATACCCCTTGGCACCTTTAGCCTAATGAAATTTACTTATTTCTTTCATTATTATATTGAGTGGCTTGCCCTCTGCAGTAAGCTGTGATTCAGAACTCCACATGTTCAGTACCCTCTGAGTGAAGAAATTTCTCCACATCTCAGTCTGAAATGGCCTAATCCATATGTTGGGAACATGACCCTTTGTTCTGCACCCCTGGCTGAGGAAAACATCACCCCTGTCTCTCCAGCTATCTGGCCATCATCCCTTGATGTTCAATAGCATAATAATCACCGAATCTCCCACTAACAATATCCTAATGGTTGCTATTGATGAGAAACTGACACAGAAATATTAGGGTTACAAAAGCAGGTCAGAGACTGGAAATTCTGCAGCATGTAATCCAACATCCCAGTGCCTGCTCATTATCTCCAAAGCAGAAGTCAGGGAGTGTGATGAAATAGTCCCCACTTCCAGGATGACTGTAGCTCCAACACTCAAGAAACTTGGCAGCATCCAGGACAAAGCAGCCCTTTTGATTGGCATTCACAAACATCCACTTCTTCCACCACTGATGCTCAGTAACAGAATTGTGCACTATCTACAAAACATCTTAGAGAGCACCTTTTAAATCCATGACCTCCAGGTCCTAGAAGGACAAGGGCAGCAGATACATGGGAATACCACCATCTGCAAGTTTCCCTCCAAGACACACGCCATCCTGACTTGGAAATATGTCACGAATCCTTTACTGTTGGTGGATCAAAATCCTGGATCTCCCTTTCAAATAGCACTGTGGGTGTACATACCATGCACTGGTAGTTCAAGAAGACAAGTCAGCTCTACTTTCCCACAACAATTAGTATTGGGCAATAAATGCTCATGAGTCAGTAATGCCTACACCTCATGAATGTTTAACAATAACCGCTTTCTGGACAAAAGAACTGCAGGTTTTGAGGGCTATGTTGGTGAAGTGTCATGGGAAAATTTGCATTGTTTAAATGAGCCTCTCCCGGGCCCATATGAAATGGACAATTAATAACTGCTTTGCTGCAATTGGATTCTGCACTTGGATCTGTAATTTTAAAATCGTGCAGTCCTGTTTGTTTTAAGATAGATGCTTGGTTAAATTTGCTTCTCACAATGGGATGCATTGAAATGAATACTGCCACATATATTTAATCCAAGAATCTTCATCAATCTTTTCTTGCAGTATGGTCCATTTCTTATTTGGACACAGTACACTGGTTACCCTACTGTACTAAACATTCCATGCTCTCAACAGAAAATTCAAGTAATTTTTGATCTTAAATCACAGAATTTAATCAATAACGCTAACTATTGCATGAAATTAAAGAATTAATATACCATCTTCCCAAGCTCTGAAGTATTTTCTGCTGCTGTAAATGCATCAAATGCAATTTCTACACAAATAATTAAGGTATGTACGAGCAATATTTCTGATCAAGGTTGGCCTGAGTCAAATTTAAAGAACTGGGTTGTACGTTCATGAGAAATTTACAGCTAGGAGTTGGTGGGTAGCCAATCCGACCATGAGTAGGGACCCCAAAAGTAAGTGCAAGGTCTGTCAGTGTTTTTTTTAAAATTCAGATACTAGGTCAATCACATTTACTCTATGAGTTCCACATTTTCTAACCAATTAATGTCATCAGACATAGTAATCAATGACACACGTGCAGTAATTTCAACTGCGCTGTTAGGAGCTACTCCAAACTTGGAAGTTGAAGCTATTAGAGATTAAAAGGGGAAGTGATGGCCTACTGGTATTATCACTGAAACATTAATCCAGAGACCTAGGTAATGTTCTGGGGACCTGGGGTTGAATTCTGCCACAGCAGATGGTAGAATTTGAATTTAGTAAAGATCTGGAATTAAGAGTCTAATAATTACCATGAATCCATTGCTGATTGTCAGAAAAATCCATCTAGTTCACTGATGTCCTTTAGGGAAAGAAACTGCCATCCTCACCTGGTCTGATCTACATGTGACTCCAGACACACAGCAATGTGGTTGACCCTTAGCCATCCCCTAGGCAATTAGAAATGGGTAAGAAATGCTAGCCCAGCCAGTGATGCCGTCATCCCGTGGGTGAACAAAAACAAAAAGGAGAAAGGAACATATCTGGCTATGATGATTAAAACTGTCCTGTTTCAGTGACATCTTCCTGGAGTTGCTGCCTGGGGACGATGTGTGCCGAGGGATAAATTGCTCCATTGTGGCTGGAGGAGGAAGTTGGTGAGCATGTAGGACACCAATGGAATTGGAAGTGAAACAAGCATCTGCAGTTGGAATGGTGCCTAGGTATACTGCAGGGAATGGGTCAATGACTTCAGCAGAGTGGTCAAGTTAGCGATAACAGTGCATTCGCCTGCACCCTGATGTGTGTCCCTGGCCAGCACTCTCACTCTGCTAACTGAAGCTTTAGTACCGTACATCACTCCTCATGCCCATTCACCTTGCCGGTATGTCCATCCCAGTCTATGTGCTTCCACATTCTCAAAACCGTTCATTCAATGCTGACACTCACACTTATCTTCTGAAGTGTTATATCTCATCCTCATAGTCACCTGCAACAGATGCTTTTCATCCTGTTGTGTAACACATGCTACCAGTCTCACTCATGAATCTTTTGTTTCTTTGTTCTTGCAGAAAGAGCATTGAGCACACGGGAGAGAGAATAAATCCTCCAGTAGTCTCTCAGATAACAGAGACACAAGAACAGGGTACAAGAAATCAGTAGACTGTCTGCATAGCTGCCCATCAGAGATTCACCCTTATAAACCTTGCCAACAGTCTATGCCAGCAAGCTCAGTCATGTAAATACAATCCTCCAACATAAAACATAATCATTACATTTTGCATAACATACTGTGACAATAACAGGATGAAGATGGGTGACTGTAGTTCAGCCTTATGTGAAATTAAAGACATTCAGCTTCAGAAATTCACCAATAATTTGAGGACTCAGAAACTAAAATAATCATTTGTTTTATTCCTGTCAAAATACGTTACAGTTATTCCTAAAAATGTAATGCCCTCAGTAGATGGGAGAGACAGAATGAAGCAGAACCTTGTACAAGAGAAACCTTCAGATACAGCATAATTTCCACCATTGACAAAGCATATCTGTTTTTCCAAAAAAGTTCAATTCCTCCCTGACCTAATCAGTTAAACAATATGAATACCTTCTGCTAAAAGGGAAAGGCTTATCCTAAATAGCAACAGGATCCTTGAATAATATTCCAGCAGCTTGACAGTATCAATTAATTGGATCATGGAATTTCACCTTTAAAAGATGGTCCACTTCTGATAAAATATGCAAAATCATTGATGTATTCACATTCTCTTATAGCCATGCAATGCTGTTCAAATATGTTCAAAAGCACTCAAATGCAAGGCAGGCAATAAAGTCAAAATATAATAATGTCACCATTAAGAAAAAATTAGTATTAAAAAATACACAACAGCAAACTTTTATTGGAGCATTTGAACCATTGGACAGAATGTAATGTCCCTTACCCAAAGTTTGTTTGAAGGGGGGTTGAGAAACATGGAAGCAAGCAGGAGGGTGCATGGTGAGGAAATTGCCTTCTTCCTGCCTCTTTGCCAATCAAGTCCATGTCAGGAAAGGTCATGGGTGATCTTCCTGCCCTATTGCCAATTGAGGCTGTAGTGGATCTTGTCCCATAGCTGCTGGTAATGAAGTAGTGGTAGGCAGAGCAATTGCCTTGCAGAAAACCTTCAAAGTGAACCCGATGAGGGAGTAGGGTGAGATTCCATCATTGTCAAGCACTCATTAGTGCCTGATTGAGGAAGAGCAAAGAGCACTGCCAATCTCACCCTTGCTGCCAACAACCAAAAAAGGGTGCGGGGTGGGGCAGGGGGGAGACTAATGAACTAGTGGTATAATCGCTAGATTACTAATCTAGAGTCTCAGGTGATATCGCGTGGACCTGAGATCAAATTCCACTCTGGCAGATGGTGGAATTTCATTTAATACACATCTGGAACTAAGAGTCTAATGACGACCATGAATCCATTGTTGATTGTTTGGAAAAACCCATCTGGTTCACTAATATCCTTTAGAAAAGGAAACTGCTGTCCTTACCTAGTCTGGCCTAGATGTGACTCGAGGCCAACAGTCAATATGGTTGACTCTTAAACTGTCCTCTGGGTAATTAGGGATGGGCAATGAGTGAATAAAAACACTTCATTTGTTCCTATCACAAACCCCACGTTGTGCTACCTCCAACCCCCAAACCTCAAATCTGACCTGTGGCCCAGAGTGCCCTGTTGCTTCTCAGATACACTCTGGTATTGGCTGCAATGGACCAGCTGCTGGATTTTGATTGGCTGGCAGCTCTCAGGGAGAGCAGGGATTTCCTAAATCCTGGAAAAGACCTTCTTCTGTCCGTGGAACTGCCTGATTAGCATTTAATGTTGCAAACCCTCTCCAATAGAGATGGCAGAGGGGCACTTGCCAACACTCCAGTTGGCGGACAAACACTCTTGGTTGGGGTAAATGCAGTGGAACAAACAATCTCATAAAGCATCTACAATGAAACACAGCAACAAATATAAACCTCACAACATGCCACGGTCTCGGGCTTGTATCCTATTCGTCATTGAGGCCTCACAACCTTACTTCTTCCTGCACTGCTCTTTCCTAAGTATTACTTGATTACTTTCAAGCAAGTCTTCCCTCCTGTCATGGTCTTCCAGCTGCTTTGTTTTACATTGCAATCTTTTGCCTCTGCCTTCTGGAGTTTATGCCCTAAATACACCATTTTGACACTCTTGGGACAAAAACCAAGTTTTGCAATTGGAACAGTAATTATAATTCACTTTATTTTAATAAAAGTAAGTTTGATAATGCATTTAAAACTGGGTCTAGCTCTTATGCATTGACTTTTAAATTGCAGCAAAAATGTGCCTTTGAGAGTTGACCAATATTGTCAACTTTAGCTCCAATACAATTATCAATGTATGAAGGAATTACAATATTCTAACAAGAGTTGCAAAAGTGAATACATCTCTTCAATGTGCTGTCTCTGATAAGAACATCTGAGTACAAAACTTATCCAGCTATCTCAATAGTTCTTTCTCCTTCCAGGGTGAGGCTATGGTCTACTGGTATTATCGCTGGACTGTTAATCCAGATACCCAGATAATGTTCTAGGGATCTATTTGCAAATCCCGCCACGGCAGATGGTGGAATTTGAATTCAATAAATATCTGGAATTAAGAATCTAATAATGAATCCATTGTTGATTGTCAGGAATAAACCCATCTGGTTGACTAATGTCCTTTCAGGAAGGAAACTGCCATCCTTACCTGGTCTGGCCTACATGTGACTTCAGACCTCCTGCAATATGGCTGGTTCTTAACTGCCCTCCAAGCAATTAGGAATGGGCAACAAATGCTGCCGAGTCAGCAATGCCTTCATCTTGTGAATGAATAAAAGAGAAAAAAAATTCTTCACTACCCTTTACAAAGGGCACACTAAATTATTTCCAACTCTCATTTCAATTTTGGTTTAATTCAATCATAGGATGTAGCCATCGCTGAACGATTTATTGCCTGCTCTAGTTATCCATGAGAAGATGATGGTGAGTTGCCAATTTGAACCATCTAAGTCCATGAGCTATAGGTAGGATGATGTCAGGAAATGAAATTCCAAGATTTGGATTCAACGAAACTGAAGGAATGGTAGTATTTTCCCAGTCAGGTGGGTGAGTTGCTTGGAGGGAAACTTGCAGGTAGTGGTCTTTTCATGTATCTGTTGCCCTTATCCTTCCAGATGAATGTGGTTGCGAGTTTGGAAAGTGCTACCTAAGAAGTCTTGGTAATTTCTCCAGAAATAAAATGCCCTGAAAGCCACAATTATACGATGACACCCTCCCAAGGATAGGTAGAGCAGACTTTAAATGCTAGCCTTTCCACACAAATCACATCCCACAGATTGATTTATTGAAAAATAAAGTAGTAAGTCAAATTAATGACTGCTAGCAGTCTTCCCAACTCTGTTTCCATTTAGCAGCACAAGTTAAATTTGAGCACTTGCAAACTCTGTTTGACACTATAGTGGTGGCATTTATTTATTATAATAAATTATTATTATAATATTTATTTTATTATTGTCGTGCATTCCTCCTTTTCAGCGTTAAAACTATTCACTCTTATGTTTGGACTTTATTTACTTGACCTAAATCATTTCAGATCTCTATTGAGCTTTCAATATAGATGGAGTCAAAGCAAGGAGCAGGATGCCTAGTGTCTCTCCAGAATTTTCATTCAGAGTGAGCATTCACTTGATTCACTAGCTCTGCCCCCCAGCTTAAGCAATCTAGCACCGAACAAGGATCTTTGATCAGAGAAGCTGAAAAAAGCACTAACTTCACTGCTTTCCGAAGGGGGGGTGGTGGTTGGAGGGGGTGTAATTACTTAGTGATTGAGAATTCTCTGGTATTTGATTATTGTCTTGCCTGATCTCTATCACCAATTTCTGTGAAGATGGATGAATCAGATCCCAGTGTTTTCTCAACCCTTCCTTAGTTAGTCACAACAACATTGATTTCAAAATGAACTTTTCCCACACTGATCAGAGATAATGGGAACTGCAGATGTTGGAGAATCCACGATAACAAAGCGTGGAGCTGGATGAACACAGCAGGCCATGTAGCATCTCAGGAGCACAAAAGCTGACGTTTCAGGCCTAGACCCTTCATCAGAGAGGGGGATGGGGAGACGGTTCTGGAATAAATAGGGAGGGGGGGAGGCACACAGAAGATGGACAGAGGAGAAAATCGGTGGAGAGGGGTGTATAGGTGGGGAGGTGGGGAGGGGATAGGTCAGTCTGGGGAGGACTGACAGGTCAAGGAGGCGGGATGAGGTTAGTAGGTAGGAAATGGAGGTGCGGCTAGAGGTGGGAGGAGGGGATAGGTGAGAGGAAGAACAGGTTAGGGAGTTGGGGATGAGCTTGGCTGGTTTTGGGATTCAGTGGGGGAGGGGGAGATTTTGAAGCTTGTGAAGTCCACATTGATACCATTGGGCTGCAGGGTTCCCAAGTGGAATATGAGTTGCTGTTCCTGCAACCTTTGAGTGGCATCATTGTGGCACTGCAGGAGGCCCATGATGGACATGTCGTCTACGGAATGGGAGGGGGAGTTAAAATGGTTCTGGACTGGGAGGTGAAGTTGTTTATTGCGAACCGAGCGGAGGTGTTCTATAAAGCAGTCCCCAAGCATCCGCTTGGTTTCCCCAATGGAGAGGAAGCCACACCCGGTACAATGGATGCAGTATACTACATTGGCAGATGTACAGGTGAACATCTGCTTAATATGGAAAGTCATCTTGGGGCCTGGGATGGGGTTGAGGGAGGAGGTGTGGGGACAAGTGTAGCACTTCCTGCGGTTGCAGGGGAAGGTGCCGGGTGTGGTGCGGTTGGAGGGGAGTGTGGAGCGGACAAGGGAGTCACGGAGAGAGTGGTCTCTGCGGAAGGCAGACAAGGGTGGAGTTGGAAAAATGTCTTGGGTGGTGGAATCGGATTGTAGATGGCAGAAGTGTCGGAGGATGATGTGTTGTATCCGGAGGTTGGTGGCGTGGTATGTGAGGACGAGGGGGATTCTTTTAAGGTGGTTATTGCAGGGGCAAGGTGTGAGGGATGTGTTGCGGCAAATGTGGGAGACACGTTCTCGACCACTGCGGGGGGGAAATTGCGGTCCTTGAAGAACGCGGCCATCTGGGATGTGCAGGAGTGGAATGCCTCATTCTGGGAGCAGATGCGGTGGAGGCGAAGGAATTAAGAATAGGGGATGGAATTGTTGCAGGGGTGTGGGTGGGAGGAAGTGTATTCTAAGTTGCTGTGGGAGTCAGTGGGTTTGAAATGGACATCAGTTTCTAGCTGGTTGCCTGAGATGGAGATGGAGAGGTCCAGGAAGGTGAGGGATGTGTTGGAGATGTCCCAGGTGAACTCCCCCTCCCATTCCTCAAATGACATGTCCATCATGGACCTCCTGCAGTGCCACAATGATGCCACCCAAAGGTTGTAGGAACAGCAACTCATATTCCGCTTGGGAACCCTGCAGCCCAATGGTATCAATGTGGACTTCACCAGCTTCAAAATCTCCCGCGCCCCCACTGCATCCCAAAACCAGCCCAGCTTGTCTCCTCCCCCCTCTGCATCCTAAAACCAGCCCAGCTTGTCCCATCCCCCCACTGCATCCCAAAACCAGCCCAGCTCGTCCCCGCGTCTCTAATCTGTTCTTCCTCTCACCTGTCCCCTGCTCCCACCTCTAGCCGCACATCCATTTACCTCCCCACCTATACTCTCCTCTCCACCTATCTTCTCCTCAATCCATCTTCGGTCCGCCTCCCCCTCTCTCCCTATTTCTTCCAGAACCCTCGGCCCATCTCCCTCTCTGATGAAGGGTCTAGGCCCGAAACGTCAGCTTTTGTGCTCTTGAGATGCTGCTTGGCCTGCTGTGTTCATTCAGCCTCACACTTTGTTATCCTTTTCCCGCACTGATGTCTCTTTCCAACCCAATTTTATTTTGTATTATAAGGCAACAATTTAACCAGGCTTTCTTGCATTAAGAAAGAGTGAGTTTATTTGATATTAGAATACGAATGAAGAAACACTGCAAACATATATAATAGAACTGCAGATGCTGGAGAATGTGAGATAACAAGGTGTAGAGCTGGATGAACACAGCTGGCCAAGCAGCATCAGAGGAGCAGGAAGGCTGACATTTCGTGTAATTTACCATATGGATAATGCATTCCAAGACAGCATTTGACTGAGGGTTGAAAGGAAAGGAGGGAACGTGTTGAATATGCCACTCCTTGAACATATCTTGGAAGAGTGCACTACATTTGATTGGTCCCACAAAAGGGAATTTAGTGGAATAGTCTTTCATCACAATGTAATTGTGTCTTTTGACACAGAAAATATCAGTGGCAATCTTGTGCCACAGCTCAGAAAGAGTTTTGTGTGGGCTGAAAGATTCTTTCAGCTGTTGAAGTTGATAGAGTGCCATGTTTCGTGTGACTGGATCAATGTCCTTAATGATGTTGGGCTAATAGTTGGAATTATGTGTCAATGTCTTGGCTTTTTGTCTTTGCCTGTATGACCAATGGGCAAATGATCAAACATATTTCAGTGTCGATCTTGTGAAACAATCACTTGTTTGCCTTTGAAAATTACATCACTCGAAAGTCCTGGTTAATCTGTGAATGACCAGAAAAACATGCTTACTCAGGGGCCACCTGCTGCATGTGTCCAGCCCACCGACTGATAATTACCTTCTTGAGCTGTTGCAGTTGGGCATCATCAGACATAACTCGTTACTCTGCTCTGCTTGGGCGTGAACAAAGCCAATGAGATGAAATTGATGTTGAAACTGTCAATTAATTTGGATACGACAATATCCACGTGTGGGTCTGGAGGAATACCTTTGTTCTTTAGCAGGATTTAGAAGTCGGCCAAGAGCATTGGAACTAGCCAACTGCACATCTAGTTTCAGAGATAGTAGGAACTGCAGATGTTGGAGAATCTGAGATAACAAGGTGTAGAGCTGGATGAACACAGCAGGCCAAGCAGCATCAGAGGAGCAGGAAGGCTGACATTTCGGGTCTAGACCCTTCTTCAGAAATGAATGTGGTTGTGAGTTTGGAAGGTGCTCCCTAAGAAGTCTTCTTCATTTCTGAAGAAGGGTCTAGGCCCAAAACATCAGCCTTCCTGCTCCTCTGATACTGCTTGACCTGCTGTGTTCATCCAGCTCTACACCTTGTTATCTCCTGCTACAAACATATGTACGGATTAGAAATGAGAGTTGAGTCCAAAAGACAAATTTCAACAAAAAGAAATTTACAAGTCAGTCTTGGCTTATCCATAACAAATCGACTGTTAAACACAGTGGTCAGTAAAGTATCTGTTTCTGGTAAAGCTGACTTTGACAGTGGAGTGGTTGTACAGAGATACTTGTATCTGCATTTAGCTGAAAGGAGTTTATTCATTTTTCTCCATCAGTGACTTTGCCGATATTTGTTTTCAGCAAGCATTCTTGCTTTTTACCAGCGCATGCGGTGATATCCAATGGACATTCTTATCTTTGCCCTTTGCAGCACTCTTTGTGAAACTTGAAGCACAAGCTAAAACATCAACATGCTGGCTCCCTAGCTCGCCAGCTCCAGAGATTGCAGTTGGTTTTTAACCCGCTTTCTTGTGGATTCCTGGAAGTGGAAAATTCAAATTTACCTTACACCCAAAAATGCATTTCATTCAACTAATATCAAGTCTGCAGGACATTACACCTTGGGGGTCACTGTCCAGTTTTTTTTTTGAATGGCATCTCTCCCTTTGAAGTGATGTTATCTGAAATTCCCTTGATACTTGCAGGTACGAAGTTCCATGACTCTTCTGGGGAATAATTCATAGGGATTTTAGATAGCCGCAGAATTTACATCCTTGGCAGTCTTTTGATTGGTATATTTTATTGTAAATAACATGTTGTGCTTATATATTTGGAATATATATAACTGATTTGTGGGGATAATCCATTTTTATGACATTCACAAGTGATTTTAAAAGAATGAAGTGTAGATTTTCATACATGGCACCTGGGGATTGCTTGGTTCCCAGGGCAGTAGAGATGAAGGGAGGAAGACCTGAGGGTAGCTGGGGTTTCCCAAACCACTGCTATGGAACTTAGTGTAGATGATGGCTAGGTGTAGTTGATGAACCATTCACAAGATCATGCATCAGTTTGTTTTCTGCCAAACCATTGGACACTCTGCTAGAGGAGCCCCTAAGGAAACCTGGATGTAGAGCCCATTTCCAGAGACATTTAGACTGACAGATGTGTAGGTATGGGTTGATGAA